>NC_082344.1:20462096-20793971 GCF_027477595.1 Haemorhous mexicanus | reverse complement strand
AGTTGTACAGAACTTAGGTAAAACTGTCTCAATCTGTGCTATAGAAGATGAGCTGGGGGGGCTGAAGAGCACCTCACTGACCAAAGCACCCTGCTCAAAACACTGCCTCCTTCTCTGACTTAACCAGCTCCCCCTTCCATCAAACCAGGCAGTTCAACTCAGAGCCTGTAACTGAAACATCAACATTCTGACAACTTACACGCATGAAACTACAGTGGCCATCAAGCTTACATTAGCATCCATGCAGGCTGCACATGGGGGATGCTTTCTATTAATAAATTTGTGAAGACAGAACAGGTTCCACAAATAAAAACAGTTTGTTTCACCACATACCTCACCAAAACCTCCAAAGTATTCCCGTATTTTCTCCTCAGGTGTGTCTGGAGATAAGCCCCCAACAAAAATCTTTTTAACGGGTTCTTTTGTTTTCATGGCTTTAGCTCTTTTTGGATCAATGACCTTTCCATTCAGCTTGTGTTCTTTCTGGTCCATGACCTGAGGATAATGAAAACACAGTTTTACACACTTCAAGCTAAATGCTTCACTGATGTTTTAGTAAGGTCAAAATTGCTTCAATTTCAATGGTACTTGGATCACAGCAATAAGCTGTTGCACAAAAACAATGTTCTGTGATTTCTGATCACTATCCACGGACACAGAATTCTGACAACTGGAACCACTTATTACCCAGCAGAAGCAAGAGTGTAACATCTCTCAAGAAGTACTATTCTCATCCTCAAACCTTATGAAGTAAAAAATCTGTACTTTAGATATCACAAAGGTCATAAAGGCGAAAACATTTCTGTGTGCTGTATCCACAGCATTTTAGAAAAGTTAACAACTAATTTTTGCTTGGATAAAGCTTAAATGTATCAAAGCTATTGGCCATACTCTAGGGATTCACGGTACAGCTCTGGAACGCAAGGCAAAGAACCACAAGTTCTTTGCAAATGCTGCTTTCACAGCAGCAGGCAGCAGACATTTATACACTGTATTTTTCAAGTGCCCAAGTCCAATGACTTGAAGAACCTGTAAGTGCCCAAATCCATACCTCAGGAATCACTGCTGGTCCTGGACACAGCATCACAAGTAAGATGGTTCATAAAAGAAAGCATTTTCACAAGCACATTAAACATGCTGCACCCCTGAATCATCTTTACGAGAAGATGCAAGAACAACGCCTACAGTTATCCTAGTGAGCGCTTTATCTCTGATACCTGAATTTGAACATGTTTCATTACTTTAATCCTACCTTATCCACGCTCTCCGACTCTTTGAAGAGCACAAAGCCGAAGCCTCTCGATCTCCCAGTGATGGGGTCCAACTTCAGAGTGCAGTCCACAACTTCACCAAACTTGGAGAAGTAGTCCTTCAGATCCTTCTTCGTTGTGTCCCAGCTAAGGCCACCAATGAACATCTTCCTGTTAAGATAAGTTGGTCAATCTGTAAATGTGTGTTACCCAAAATCCTGCACTGCCAAGCTTTATGAGCTCAATACCCTAATGCATGGAACTGGCAGGATTTTATCAGTCAGGTCACTAAACACACGGGCCTGCACTTTTTGACAACTTGCTTAAGTGAGTCTGGCCAGGACAGATAAAGACTTCCACATACACAAATGTTTTTCACTGTCTCCTCCTGTAGCTGCTTACTCTGCTGTCCCAAGAAACCACTAGTAGTAGTAACAAAAAGATAATTTACTAATTCTTCACATCCCCATCACAAGTTTAATTCCATCCAGTTATCTGTGGAGCCTCCACACAACTGAAACACAAGCAGGCAGATTAGAGTTGTAAGGAAGTGTGGTTAACAAGCATTTATCTACCAGTCTGGACCTATGCCCAAATTAATAAACTAAAATAAATAAAGTTTAGTCAAGTTCCCTTCCCCAGAAAGCAGTTATGAAAAAACAAAGTATTGGATGGTCAGAAGTTCTTTCCTCACAAGAACTTTATATAAACCCCTGGCATAATCCATTATCATTAAGAGAATGTCTTTCCAGTCTTTCTACAGCACCAGTGTTCCTGGGCAGATGTGTACAGCACATAATTCATAAACCTGTATTTTCAAAAGCACACTGGAAGCTGAGAATCAAATCATGAACATCCCAGCACGTCAGTAAGGCATAAAACCCCAAAAATTTAAAAGATGAAAAATCAAGCCAGTATACACACAAATGAAACATTCCAGGTTATTAGGCATAGGGCTTAGGAACCCATTCAGAAGAGGATTTGATTTGATATGATCTCCTCTAATACTCATAAAGAAGACTTTACTGTGAGTTCTAACCAAGAAATATGATCCATTATGATCTATAAAAGCACTTTCTACAAAGCTTTGCCCATTTTAACTATCCCAACTTATTTCACAATCAGAGTTATCAGAAAACCTGAAAAACCACTGTATCATGTTCCCAACTGTTCCACTTCCCACGCACAAATATTCCTGCCAGTCATGTAAAAGAGCATTGTACCTCCACAATTCAAACTCTCTCAAATCAAAAGCTGCTCCTTTGAACTACCTCTGTTGACTGAGCTGTGCTCTCACAGAATTAACAAGAGCATTCAGTTTCTGACAAAATCCATACAGATGAGGGGTTCAGGAGCTTCAGATGTTTTTATCACAAGTCTCCAAATCTGTAAAGAAGGGGCACCAATTCCCCATCCCTTTATCCACTTTTCCAATTAGTTCCAGATCTCTCTTCCACAAAGTACCAACAGCCCTTTCTATCAGCTGTGACTTCTTACTCTCCTCATGGAAGAAATGGCCCACCCTGGTAAACCAGCAGCCTCACACCAGTACAAGCAGTAAATTAAAGGAGCTTTCTGCCCTTTGTTCACCCATCATTAAGGTCCTTAGCTTGTCAGCTGTTCTGTGGAGGGCTTTTCAAGCAGCCAAACAGAAAATACAGAGGATGCAGCAGCGTGTTTCTGACACATGAGGGGTAGTGATGCTCTGGCAGTTACTACTGAACTGACACTGGCTACACAAACCACCTGTCTCAAAGACCCTGCTTTGTATTCCTAAGGACAGGCAGACCAAGAACATGAGCTTGAAACCAACAGCCTCAGAAGGTTTTTCATCTCTCCATGCAGGAACTGCACCTTTGAGCCAAGTCACAGAGCAGCAAACCACAGCTGCTTCAGTCTGCCCCTACATCAACTACTGCTCCAAGGGAAAGTGAGCTCAGGTCAGGGCTACACCACAAACACGAGCACACCAATTCAGGAGCAGTGTCACAGTGCTGCCAAAAGCTTGTAAAATACAAACATTTCCTAGCCTGCAGTCTGGCTGGTCTAAGCCACATCAGCACATACAGTTTCCCAAAATAAGTTACCAGAAGTGCACTGGGAAAGCTTTCAAAGCTCAGACTTAGCTAAACAAGGTAGCACAGATTGGCTTTTTTCCCTTTACTACCAGAAGTGTTGTCAAAACAAAAACTGACAAGTCTAAAAGACTGAACTAGACAAGTCAAAGTGTGATACATGTAATCACTGCCAATATCACTGCACCGCTTAGAGACCACTTTTTCTAGGCTCTCTTGCCTCAAAAGAACCTGAGTTTGCGCATGAAAACTCTTTAATTGGGGTGTATTCAAGAGTAATAAGTAAAACAAACATGCAAACGCCAAAGGCACTTGCAGCTGTTAAGAACAGCTGAAGAGTAACAAAACCATTTTAATTTCTGCTAATCCCAGCAAAATAATCAAATAAGGGTTCCTGCTCTCTCTCTCTCTCTGCATTATCCCAATTATTAACATCTCTCTCAGCAACATCCCAGGTTATTACTGAAGGAGGAAGACACTCAGGAAGGTTTTGCAGCAGGTATTTGCAGGACACAGCAGTTAGCACTCCTTTATCCAAGTTATTTTCTGCCTTGACCAAAAACAGACCTGCAGCTCGAGTTTCACGGCCCGACAGGAGACAGCAGAGTGCAACAGCCTGTCCTGTCACTGGATTTATTACACACAAATTTCACCAACAATACAAAGGGACACTGCCCCAGGCAGAGACCCTATGAAGACTAAAAGCTGTCTTTACTCGCCATAAAACAGAGTAATAGAACATGCTGAGTTGGAAAGGACCTATCAGAATCATCAAATCCAACTCCCAGCCCTGCATAGGACACCCCAAGAGTCACACCATGTGCCTGAGAACATTTTCCAAGTGCTTCTTGAACTCTGTCAGACTTGGTGCTGTAACCACTTCCCTGTTCTATTGCGCAACCACCCTCTAGGTGAAAAACCTTTTCCCGATGCATAACCTGAACCTCCCCTGGCTTAGCTTCCTGCCTTTTCTCCTACTGCTCAAGTTCGGACAACACCTAACATAATCCTCCCGACAACAAGTTCTGTGAGAAGCAGAGGCATGTTTTAGGCTGGGAAGAAGTCCCAGTGCCTCCAGCACTCAACTAACACTCAGTAATGTTTGCAACACAGGGCAATACTGCAACTGCAACCAGAGCATTCGGCTACACCAAGTTACTGTCTTCACACATGCACCGCACTTTAACTCATCGTCAAAGAGAAAAATAAGTAAAAGGGGCCTGCACTTTGAGGCACCATCACACCATCGGGACCAGATACCGCCCCCGCCGCTCGGCCCGTGACGTCGCCGCGGCGCCAAGTAAACAAACAGGGCAGCGAACGGAGCCGGGCCGGGGGCGCCGGGCCCCGCCCGGGAACCACAACCCGCCCCGCCGCTTACCCCTCGTCCTCCTCGTTCTTGCTGGCGTCGATCTTGGCTCCCTCCGACTCGACCCCGCCGCCGCCGCCGCCTCCCCCATCGGTGCTCCCCGCCCCCGCCTGCCCCTCAGGCTGCTCCGCCGGCTCGGCCGCGCTGCCCCCGGCGCCAGCCGCTACCGCCGCCGAGTCCAGAGCGAACTGCTGATCCGACATGGCGCCGCCGCCGCCCCGCACCGGCCACCCCCGGTGCCGCCGCCTCCCCGCCGAGGCCCCGGCCCCGCTGGCGGCCCCGGCCGAGCGCGCCGATCCCGCCGATCCCTCCTCCTTTCGCTCCCTGTTTTTAATGGCGCCGCCACCGACCCAACCTAAAATGGCGGCCGGAAGGAGCGCGGCGGGCGGACACGTGACACCGCCCCCGGGGAGCCGTGAGGGAGCGCGGGGGGAGCTCGGCACAGCCCCGGGAGCGGCCGGAGCCGGGAGGGCCTACATGGACACTCACGGAGTCGATAGGGCTGGACTGGGCCTCTGGAGATCGTACAGTTTAACCCCCCGCCCAAGGCAGGGCCACAGAAACAGGTCGGGGTGGGTTTGGAATGGCTCCAGAGAGGGAGACTCAACTTCCCTGAGCAGCTGTTCCAGTGGTCTGCTACCCTCCGCGTAAGAAAACCTCACACATGGTGAAGTGGAACCTATATTTTAGTTTGTGATCATTGCTCCTTGTCCTGTCACTGGGCAGCGCTGAAAAGTG
Organism: Haemorhous mexicanus; assembly: GCF_027477595.1. Lineage (NCBI taxonomy): Eukaryota > Metazoa > Chordata > Aves > Passeriformes > Fringillidae > Haemorhous > Haemorhous mexicanus. The sequence goes on along the minus strand of NC_082344.1, from coordinate 20,788,539 downwards.
TCTGGCACCATCCTCTTGGCACCTGTCTTTGAGATATTGATGAGCATGGTGAGATCCCCTTCAGTTTTCTCCAGACCAAACAGGCCCAGCTCCCACAGTCTCTCCTTGTGAGAGAGAAGCTCCAGCTCCCATCATCATCTTTGTGGCCCTTCACTGGACCCTCTGCAGGAGCCCCTCGCCTTTCTTGTGCTGAGGAGCCCAAACCTGCCCTTCCTTGGTACTCCAGCTGCACTTCACTGTCCACTTAGCAGGGTTTTGTGCATTAACAAACCACTGGAGCAATGAAGCCACGTTCTTGTGGCACAAGTCTCCCTCAGCCCCTCAGCTGCTGTGGAGGGCAGTGCTGGATCCAGCTGCACTCACGAATGCAGTGTATGAACTCACACAGCGCTGGGACTTCTTGCTCAGTCGTGGCTGTAGTCAGTGACATCAGTGAGCTTTAACAAGCAACATTTATTTTGATGCTTGACTGGTAGTTATGCTGAGAAACATCAAATCTTTTGCCTCAGACAAAACATGTATGCTCTTTTACCCATCCCAACCACTCTCCTAATCTGGAAAACGTGATGGGTTAATAATGCAGTGTTCCTTCTCCAGCAATCAGGCACCCCGGCTTTTTAGTTGTTGCTTGCTAGTGTGCACTAGCTGGGAAATCTGTTTTCTGATCCAGGTGAGTCCAGTACAGCACCTAACCTGTACCCAGTTGTACAGAAAATAGTTGCTGATTCTGAAGTTCAAGAACTTGCAATCTCTTGCTTGGAATTGGAATAGAAGTAGTGAGGGAAAGTAATTAAGCTACATTCTGGAATACTTAAGGTTTTAAGTGCTCGAGAAGCCTTGAAAAGCTCTAACTCCTCAAGCAGTGATATCAGCATTGAAAGGTTCTGCTATAGTTCTAGATAAGATGTACATAACTGGCAGCGTTGTGCCACAGACCACTCTCTCCTCGCTGCTGCAGAGGGCATGACACAACTCTGCCATCTTCCACAGTGATGCTAATTCCAAGCACTCTGGTGTTCCCAGGAACAGATCAGGAGGAAGAATGGGGTGTATAGACCTGTTCTCACAGTAACCTTGATCTCCCAGAGCGATCTGGCCTCCTATCCAAGTAAAACTATAGTTACAACACTTGAAGGTGACAGCAAGACTCCACACTCACTTAAGTAAGCATTTATTAGAGAATCTTTAAACATGAAATTATACAAATAAAGTTTGTATAAACACAAGTCCACATTGTGTCGTAACATGAATGGCAAAAAGAAAGTAAAAACCATAAAAGAAAACTAGTCGGCCGCTATGTACAGTTGGACACAGTTGTGTCATTCACTAAAAGTCTTTTACAAAATAGTCATCTCCTCTCACGAAGACCACCCTCCATTCACTCACGATGCGTTGCAAGATGGCTTTTTGTTGCAGTATCTCTACCTAAAAAATCAAGACAAAATGCATGTCAGATCTGTGACAGTTACTACAGGATTGTTAAAAGGTCCATTTTCATGAACTGCTTTAAGTCTTCTATATATTCCTTTCTTCACTGTTAAAGATCATATGCATATTTATTAAGGTAACACAAGAGGTTTGTTTAGTTACCCAACAGTAATTTATTTTCCCAAATATTCAGCCCATTTAGGAGGCTGATCCAAAACAACTAATCCAAATCTAGACAAGTAGGCAGGCTCTGGATCACTTTCTTTTTCCATTGGAAACACTGCCAAAAGGCTTTTTGATTATTTGTTTATACAACTAAACGACTTATGTGCAACACAAGTCAGGTCACTTTAGTTTGGACAGTCCATATGCATATGATCTTTAATGTTTATCCAGATTTAAAAGTTCGTTTTGGTTTGCAGATTTCACTATTAGCTATAAAAAGAAAAAAGCAAGCATTAAAATCTTAAAGAATGCACATTTAAAATGAGGTTCCACAATTGAAATACAACACTAAACAGAAGACCAAATGATTAAGCTGTAAAGGCATTTATGTACTTTAACTCCTGCAAAAAACCATTTAAGTTAAAGACACTTAATCTCCAAAAAAGATTAAAAAAAGAAGCCAAAGTCTGAAGTTTTCCACTTTAATCTTTACGCTGGTACATGAAGTTGGAAGAGACCATACCACAGGACAGCGTTTTCTGGTGTATGCCTTGCGCTCTGCCTGCAACGTGCGACCCCAGAGATAGACGTGGTCAGGGTGACACACGGCCTGCAATGAAGTTCCCGCTGGCGGGTACAAACAAGGTATAATGTCAGAGTTAGAAGACAACATTCTTGTTTTCCTTAAGTTGTACCCATTTCAGTACTTTACCTGTTAATACTTCTAATAAGTTTAATTATTCCTCTAGACCACCTGGTACACAACGCAAACCAGAAAAACTCTTATGTTTTTCTGAAGTACTAAAGAAGATAAAGTCACACTTTTACAAAGTTAAAGATCTATAGACACGTAGGCAAAGCTGGTTTAAAAAAAAAAAAGTATTTTTTAAGTTAACAAAAGCTTAATTAAAGGAAAAGTCATGCTAGGCAAGTTTTTACTCTTCGTTTGTCTATTGATCTTTAAATTAGATTAGGCATAGTTGGAGTGGAGCTTGTGCTCCTGTACACACCTGTTTGTCAGGTACTAGGTACTGCCTTAGTAGGGCTGGTAGTTGTTTTGGTGGTTGCCGCCGCCACGGGACGCCTTCCCATACGTGCTCTGCTGGCCTGGAAGTAGCATGGGGGGAAAAACAGAACCCACAAGTGTTAACACCAGCCTCAGAGGGAGACTTCACACACAGAAGCACACCAAGGGATCTCATCTTTAGAGCCACGGGCTGACTAAGAGCAGTGTTACTCTTTTATCGGGAACGAAGGCAAAGCCACTTACCACTGTAATCTGTGTATCCCGGCCCATATCCATAGTTGGGATAGTTGTACCCAGAGTAGTCGTAGCCTCCATAGCCACTGTAGCTCTGATCACTGTAAGCGCTATTGTAATTCCCATAGCCTTGATCATAATAATTATTAAAGCCTTGGTTCCAGTTTTGTCCCTGACCTGAAACCAAGCATAGCAACGGTAAGTTTCAAAACTTATTTCACTCCTCTCCTGTGCCCCTTCATCTAACTTCCTGGATACGAGAATAATCAGTAATTGCCTGAGCACCAAGTGACACCACAGGACGAGCCTTACTGTGTGGTGTGAGTTGTGTATGCTTAACCTTCAAGGACTGAGATGCAGTAACCTGTCATGCACCAGCCGATTCCTTCTGATCCATTTGAAGGTGCACCTACGGGACCACTCACTCCTTAACAAACAGCTCCTGGTCTCTCACCCATGGCCAATTAAATGTATCCCTTTCAACTGAAAGTGTAACTGTGATGGCTACACTGTCCACTAAGGGTGTACAGAAGCACCCTACATCCACCCTGCCCCTTTACCACTTGAATGCAAGCAGGGCAAGAGGAGATTCCTCAGCTTCAACAAGCAACCATAACCAACAAACGCCACTTACTAACAGGCTACTTTACACATTTGGTTTAAACATGAGATCTGCACACAGCCTGCAGCCTGGAATATCTATAAACACCTGAGTGTTTGGTAAGTACTTAGATTAAGAGAACCACTGAAAATACTCACCCCGTCCACGCCCCCTTCCGCCTCCACGTCCACCAGAAGAATTGCTTTTCCCTCCTTTCTGCTGCTGCTGCTGCTGCCTGTACACCTCTTTGGGCTGTGCTACTTTGATTTCACACTGTAAGGAGAGAAATCCTTTAACTTACTAAGAATTCCAAGAGCACTCTGAGTTTCTTTCACAGAAGCCTACAGAGACAGATTTCACATGCTAAGAACAAGAGTTTTCCCACCTTGCCTGAACCAATCTGGTGGTATCTGCTCTCTAGTAACTTCTTTACTGGCTCTTCGTCTGTGTATGTGATAAAACAGAAGCCCCTCCTTTCATTCGTCTTTGTGTCCATGGGAAGTTCAATGTTTTCAATCTGAAATCAAAATGAATATAAGCAATGTGTGAAATCTGAAAGCAACCTTTTATACTACCAGAACCATCTGGCAGTGCAGAATCTATGCTACTTTTAGCAGCTCAGACCATTACAATTTCATGAAATCATTTACATATAGATTCAACTATCTCTAGTTTTGGCCAACTCCCTCCTCACAAATTCTTTCTTAAGAGAAAGGCAAGACTACACTTGAGAATTAGAGGTATTCTTATATGCCAATATACTATACCTCGCCAAAAGCACCAAAGTACTCCTTAATCTGTTCTTCAGATGTATCTGGACTCAGCCCACCAACAAACACTTTTTTGGGTGGCTCCTTCCCTTTCAGCGCTTTTGCCCTTTTAGGATCTATTAACTTGCCATCCAGTTTGTGTTCCTTCAGTTCCAACACCTAAAAAGCAGACAAAGGAAAAAGTCTCAGATCGCCACAGCCACACAAGCTGGCTTCGTGCCATGGGTCCCCAGGAAAGCACCCACCTTCTCCACGCTGGCAGCATCCTTGAAGAGCACGAACCCAAACCCCCTCGACCTTCCAGTGACCGGGTCTGTTTTGATTGTGCAATCCACAACCTCGCCAAAGCGCGAGAGATACTCCGTCAGGTCCTTCTTGCTGGTGTCCCAGCTGAGGCCTCCGATGAACATTTTCCTGGAGGGCAGGAAGCGCGTACGGGTGAGGGAGCACCGGGAGAGCCCCCCCGCGCCCCCATAGGCTGCCGGTGACGTCACGGCCCCGATCGGCCCCCCCCGTCCGTGTCCCCGCCCCGCGGAAACTGGGTCACCCGCCCGGGACACAAAGACGGGCGCGGCCATGGAGCGGGAAGGGAAGGCCGCGCTCCCCCCAGCCACCGAGCCGCCCCCCCGAGCCGCACGGCGGGCGGCAGAGATGGACGCACGACTCCCCCACACCTCCCCCCCCCGACCACGTCCCCAGCCCTACCCGTCGTCCTGCTGGTTCTTGCTCGCGTTGATCTTGGAGCCCTCGGCGAACTCCTCCTGGCCGCCGCTCATCTCGGTCGCGTCCTCCATGGCGGGGCGAGGGCGGCGCGGGTGCTCGTGCGAGCGGCGGAGACAGCGGAGACCTGAGCCCGGCAGAAAATGGCGGCGGAAGAGATCCGGGCACCGCCTGCGCCTCTTTTATATAGCTGCGCCGGCAGCCAATCAGCGCCGCCCTCCCGCCCGGCGCCTCAGCGCCCCCGGCGGCTCGCGGCGGGGCTGCAGCAGCCGCCCTGCGGCCGCCATCGCGCGGGCTGGGCCGGGCCGGTGCCGCGGCTCCGGGCAGGCACGGGCGCCGCCGCACCGGGGACCGTGGCGGGCGGGGGCCGGGGCTGAGCGGGCCGGCCGGCGGTGGGTTGTAACGCGTAACCCGGAAACCCCGTTCAGGCGGCCGCGGGGAGGGGCGGGGCGGGCGCTCCGTGGGCGGGCACAGCCGGCGCGGCGCTCCCCGCCGCTGCCGCGCGTCCCCGGTGCGCCCCACGTGCCGCCGCCATGGGCGTGCTGCCGGTGCCGGCGGAGGTGCGCGCCATCCTGCTGGACATCGAGGGCACCACCACCCCCATCGCCTTCGTTCAGGTGAGACCCGGTGGCTGCCGGCCCCGCGGGGGGCTCCGGTAGCATCGCCGCTCCTGTCGTGACCCCCCAGCCCTGGCGTCGCGGGGGGCTCCCGTATCATCGCCCTTCGTACCGTGACCTCCCCGGCCCTGAGCTCGCCTCAAGGCAGGCCGAGGTGCCGCCGGGAACGAAAGCCATGACCCATTTTCCGCGTTTTTCCGAATAATGCTGGCGAGAAAATACGCCTTGTTTTGCCGATCGGCCGGCCTGCGGTGGGCTGGGGAGCCGGTCCCTGCCGCGGAGGTTCGGGCAGGTCAGGTTTGCTTCACTGATGGATATAGGGCAGATGGAGTGCTCGGAGAATGGTGCAGGTCAGGGGTTTGCTTCACTGATGGATATAGGGCAGATGGAGTGCTCGGAGATTCGGGCAGGTCAGGGGTTTGCTTCACTGATGGATATAGGGAGCTGGGGTGCTCGGAGATTCGAGCAGGTCAGGGGTTTGTTTCGCTGATGGATATAGGGCAGCTGGGGTGCTCGCAGCCTCGTCCCGGAAAAGCCCTCGAGCATCGTTGTTCCTTTGATGGCTGGAGCTGCAGCACCGCGCCCGGGTCTGCAGATAGCCTCAGTGCGAGCTCTCTGAAGTACGATGCTTCTTGGCCTTAATTTCAGTAATTAACAGTTTGCAGTAATCGATAATTATCGAAGTTATCCGCTGCCTTTTCCCTTCGGGAGGCTGGTACAGCCGAATGCCCCGGTGTGCCGGGGCAGCGTGTCCAGCCCTGCGGGCGGGCAGCGCCGGGGACACGCCGAGCGTTCGCCACCGGGACTGGAGTGGCAGCCAAGGCACGAGTGCCTTCCCCTGCCTAGGAAAAAACTTAAGACTGCTGGAAATGCTGGTTTAGGTGCAGAACCGAGGGAACTGGGAAGTCTGCGAGTCACAGGTGCTTAGAGATCTGCAAATTGTCATAGCCGGGGTCCCTCCTCTGCGGGAGGCTTTGGTTCGCAGGAGGCTGCAGATGGATCCCTTCTCCTGCCGTTCATTAACCTGGATTTCTCCGTGAGACTTTATAGCTTTCGGTGGATCTTTGCAGCCAGTGGCTTACTAAGGTGCTTTGTGACCCCCGTGGCAGGTGAAGGCTCCTGCCTGCCTTTCTAGAGGCTTCTGCTAACACAGTCTATCAGATGAACAGCATGACCTACATCTTTCCTGTCCATGTTCTTCCAGTGCTCTTGAAGAAACTTCAGACCTAGGTGGCATTACAGCTGCCTCCCTCCCCTCAATATCTTTCAGTTCAAACAGTTTGGACAGCTCAGGTTTCTTACTAAATATCTAACAGAGCAACTAAGTTTCTGTTTCTGCCCTTGAAGAAGTTGTTTCTACCTCAAAGCCATTTTGCAGTTGCGCAAATAACATGCCATGCACCTAAGACTCTGCGTTTCCACCCAAAGTCTTTCTGTTGCAGGGAGGCCAAATGAGTTTTGATTCTCAGTAAAATTCAGTTTGATGGAAATCCTGAAAATGCTTGTAACAAGTTATTTCATTTGGTTTTTCAGTTAACCTCTATTTGCCTTTGAAAGGTCCACTGATGGTTCAGTGGACACTTTATTTTTCAATATTAAATGATTTTTTTTAATCCTTTCTCTAATGTTAAAATTACTGAATCTGCAAAATAAGGAAATAGAATGAGTCAGTTGATGGGTGGATTAAGGAAAGATACAAGAAAAGAGAGTATTTGGAGTCTTTCTTCCACACAGACTCATGACCTATTAAACTTAGTATATCATTGACTGGGATCACTTTGGCATCCATAAACCATCTGTCCCACTAGCTGTCCACTGCTCCAGCTGTCACGTGGGTGTCCCCTTGTAGTTCAGACTTATGCAATTACCAAGACTTTTACCCTTTTAAAATCTCACAAATCACAGAATCCACTGATGTTTCTGAGTCAGTTTGGGAGTTTTTCTTAGCCAGCACAAGAGTATGAAACACTGCTTTTGAAAAACAATTGTGTCCTTTTGACATCTGAGCTGTAAAGGAGGTTAAACCAAGCTAGCAGGTCAGCTGCATTTCCCAGTGGATTCTCTTTAATTTCTTCTGTGATTTAAAAGATAGCTTGAAAGTAAAGGAAATGAGAGATTAACTGGGGGCATTACAAGGCTTTTGATTTCCCTAGGCAAGTTTGTGGTAATTCTTAAAGCAATTTGCCTTGGTTTTAAAATATAAAACATGGAAAATACAGTATTAGAGCAATAGAAAATCCTGCAGCTCTGCGATCACATCACAATCTCAGGACTGCTGCTTTCTTAATTCAGTAACAAGCTAAAGATGACATACAACAAGGAAGAGGAAACTATGGGCCATTTTTTGAGGAGAGGTGAGTTCAGGTTAGTTTTTCCCCCCAATTCAGAAAAGCTCAGGTCTCTACCCAAAGGAAGGACTTCCCTGCCCTGAAGCTTTTCCTGTACCTGGGGATACACGGTGGCTGCTTGTGGCTTCTGACTTGTGAAACACCACTAATGAGAGCAATTTGTAATGATTTCTGGTTGTCCTTGGGATCTCCGTGAAGGTTTGTAATTTTCCTGTGGTGTTTTTCCCAAACCCCGTTTTATTTCATTTGCAAGACTGTCCTGTGGAGTTCAGTGTCACCGGACCAGGCTTTTCCTTTTAAAAGGTCCTCTAGCTTTGGGGAAAGGTTGAGACATGTTTTCAGAATGACCTTTCTAGGACAAGTGCCCCATCAAGAATACAATAGCATAACTTATCTGTTCAGAGTACATATATTGTCAGCCTTGTATTCCTCAGCTGGTGGGAATGTGGGGGTCACATGTGCCATTTGAGACATTTTTTGGCAAGCCCAGGAAAAGTTATCACCCACCTTTCCATCGCAGGCTTGAAAAGTTTCAGCTTTGTAAACATTTGTGTAAAAAAATCCACTTGCACTGATCCTGACCTGAGGCTGGCTCGGTCCTGTGACCAGGCAGACACCCTTGGCAGGAAGTTTCACCAGCTGCAGCACTGTAGGGGAAGCTTAAATTTTGGGAAATAACTGTACAGGGCAGCATGTTCCTTTAAAAGCCATACCTCTGCCAGCTTAAAGAAGCAGCCTCTTTTTCTGCCAGGAGACCTTGTTCCCTTACATCAAAGACAACGTGAAGGAGTATCTTCGTGCTCACTGGGAGGAGGAGGAGTGCCAGCGGGATGTGGGACTTCTGAGGAAACAGGTTAAGTAGCAGAGTCATTCCCTGTCTCTGCATTTTCATAGCATGCCTGAGGCTTCGGGTCACTCAGACTCTCCCGGTCACCCCACATTTGTCCTTATCTCTTTGCCCTCATCTATGGAGGCCAGTTGCCTTGGAGGTTGGCTTCTCCCTCATCCGAAGCCCAAGTTGGGCTTGGCAGGCAGCAGCTTCCCTCAGCTCACCTTGTTCTTCACAGCCCTGGGGCAGCTGTTGAGCCAAGACTTTCCAGCTTTTTGCCTGCACTTCTTGAATCCAAACCTCTTTTGGGAAGCAGCACAGGGGGATGGCAGAGCACTTGTTTCACACAGGGCAGTGGATGCTGTCTCTGTACAGGGACACAGCATGAATTTGAAACTTGTGGCTGAAGCCAACAGATGCATTTGCTTCTTTGCCATAATTACAGTAATTAAATACTTAAGCAAGCATAGTTCTCATTAGAGTATTTGCAATACGGCTACAGTAATGCTAATTGTTTGGTTTGGAAAGTACAGTCCAAGCAAGTATTTCTAAACATAACTGGAGTCTCAGTTTTCCATTGAGAAAAGCAGGCAACGTTGTAACCCCTCCTGTGAAGAGCAGTTGAGCAGCATCCTGCACAGTGGTGCATGGATGTAGATGTTAGATCACTTTCCTACATCATAGGTGTGGAAATTGCTCCACCTCTTCCCTCCCCTGTTTTTATCACGGATGATTGCACAAAATCACAGAGCAGTCTGAGTTGGAGGGGACCTGCACGGATCAGCAAGCCCAGCTCTTTAGTGAACAGCCCATGCAGGGATCAGCCCCACAGCCTTGGCATTGTTAGCACTGTGCTCTAACACCACTCTGCAGGCTCAGGAGGACTCCAGCCTGGACGGGGCCGTGCCTATCCCTTTGGAGAGCGGCAGCGGGGAGGAGGAGCTGGAGCGCGTCATCCAGGCCGTGGTGGACAACGTGCACTGGCAGATGTCCATGGACAGGAAAACCACAGCACTGAAGCAGCTGCAGGGCCACATGTGGAGGGCAGCCTATGCCACCGGGCACGTCAAAGGAGAGTGAGTAATTGTGTGAGTAGTTGTGTGCCCCCTCTTGGGGAGCAGGTGTGGGGGGCATCTTTCCTAAAAGTTTCTTAGCAGAAGAGCTGCATAAGCTGTTCCTGGGAACAGCCCCACTTACAAATACAAGTAGCATCACTAGCTCAGCAGATAAGCCAATATTTGAGAGATTTCTTGGTAAACTAAGAGTCACAAGTATGAGCTTCTTACAGTTCTCTGTCTTGCATTTTCAATCCCCAAATTGCACTAATATTTTAGAACAAGTATAAACAAATCAGGGTTGCAGGGTCAGACCCTTTCAGTTGTTTCCTCCTGCTTTGTATTTTACCTGTGTGTTTCCTGCCTTTCCGCTTCTTTTTGTCTTCAGGTTCCTCTTTGTTTCAGCCACAACACAGGAGTGCATAAGTAGGGACAACTGAAATTAAGCCTGGTCTTCTTATTTAAGAGATGCTTGGTTAAACTGTGCATTTCAGGTCTCTAAGTAAGTAAAACAAACCCATATATTCACAAAGTGTTTTGCCAGATGAGGAGTACGGAAGAAGAAAATGAGCTGACAGAAAAATGTAAACATCCAAAAACAAGTCAAGAGAGACATATCCTCTTGGTTTTGTTTTTAAAAACAAGGCTAAATTGTCTTAGAGTGACCCAAAAACTGTGCGGAAATCTGCCTGCTTGGCTGCGTTCAAGGAGTGAGATCTCTAAAATCTCCTTGCCTGGCTCTTCATCACCTGGTGCTGGAAGAGACCTTCTGGTTCTGAGCCCTGAGCAGACTGAAAATGAAGTCCCCTTGCAAACTAATGGGACAAAATGAATTGTCACAGTGCCTGACTAATGATGTCCCTCCAGTGCCTCTGGGTTTGCCCTTACCCGCTGCCCTGTTTTGTTCCAGAATCTTTGAGGACGTTGTTCCAGCCATCCGGAAGTGGCGGGAAGCAGGAATGAAGGTCTATATCTACTCTTCAGGCAGCGTCGAAGCCCAGAAGCTGCTGTTTGGATACTCTACAGAAGGTGATATCCTAGAGGTAGATAACCTTACCACCTTCCTTACAGCTTCTCCCCCTGCACAGCACTCCCTTCCCACAACCACCCTTGCTGTAACACTTTGTGAATTAATTCTGTGACAGGAAGGTGGGGCAGTGGGTTTAATCCATGGGAATTCATCTCAAGAAGTTGACTGTGAGAGCAAGGCTGCACCAACCCCTTGTTACTGTGGCAGAAAGTGGGGGAGGGAGATTTATCCCTGCTCTCCAGGAGACACTCAGCAATGGCCTGTGCTTCTCTCTCTCTTTCAGCTCTTTGATGGCCACTTTGATACCAAAATAGGCCCCAAGGTAGAAAGTGAAAGCTACAGGAGGATTGCCGCCAGTATTGGGTGTGCCACCAACAACATCCTCTTCCTGACAGATGTCCCTCGAGGTATGTGACCTGCCAGTCCTACTGGCTCTCACCTGTGCAGAGGAGGCAGATGCTCTTCAGAGGTGTGCTGCTGCCTTCTCACAAGCACCTCAGAAATGCTTCAGTACCTTCCCTCTAGCTGCTGCCATCCTCCTTCCTTACACACCCGGGCTTGCACACAGCAGTGGGATGTCCATGTGCAGCACTGCAATGGGAAAACAGGTCAAGTAGAAAACCTGCCTTTGCCCCAGCCAGGAAGGAGAGAGTGCTGAAGCATGGCCCATTTACAAACAGGGTCAGTGGTTTGGCCAGCGCTCAGGGGAAATGATGGTGTTTGCTGTGTTGCTACGTGGCTGGTGCTTTGTGCCACTTATGGTTAGGTTGTGTTTAGCAGCAGGAAAACATTGCTTCAGGTTGCCAAGACTTGACCCATGGAAAACTAGGCTTGAGAAGCTAATTTAATTTCCTGCTTTAGCTGGAAACATCTTTCTGGCAGAAATAGCACTGGGTCCCACTCTGAGCCAGCTCAGTCCCCCAGAGTTAGTCCTTATCGTCTTCCCAGCCTTGGCAGCAGAGCTGGTAGGAGCTTGTAGTTACCTCCTTTTCCCTGGATCATCTTCCAGTGGCCTTTTGTGCTCAGGGAGCAAAAAGAAGCTTGTGAGAAGTGACTGGGAGAGGGGGCTGTTTGACTCACAAATGCCATAGGCTGACCACAGCCTCATGACAGGAATCGAGCTGATGGCGTGTGCTGCCTGCAAGGAGTCTTGGACAGCCATCAGCTGGCAGAGGGGAGGGGATGGTGAGGCAGCCAGCTCCTGTCCATTCCTGCAGCTACAGCCATCCACAGCAGGTCTGCCAGGAGCTGGTTCCTCTCTAGAGCCCTGCCACATGCAAACGCTGCTTTCTCAGTCTCAGCCTTTAAAAGCTCTCAAGTGTTCTGGGGCACCCTCAAGCCTCAGGGACCCTGCTGTGAAGAGGTCAGTAAGAGCTGTCCCCTCCACTCTCCCCTCTCTGTTTCAGAAGCCAATGCAGCCGAGGAGGCAGACACTCACGTGGCTGTGGTGATCAGACCGGGCAACGCAGGACTGACGGACGATGAGAAATCCTATTACAGCCTCATCTCGTCTTTCACCGAACTGTTCTTGCCTTCTTCCACTTAGGGAAAAGCGGTGTATGCACAAAAGACCGTGCTTCACCTAATTGTCCTTGTGAAATGTTAGGTCATTTTGTCCATAATCAGAATTTCAAACCAAATCCATATTTTGTCTTGGGCCTCGTGCAGGCAGGTATGGATGGAGAGTATGGTGTGGGGCCCCTCATGCAGTAGGACAGAAGCCTGCTGCCAGCTGGAGCTGGGAACAGGGCAGGGAGCAGCACCTATGAGCCCTGCTGTTCCTCTCCTTTCCTTGCTAGCAGTTAGCTAAGGGAATGCTTCCTCCAGACTCATCCCCTGAAACCTGGTGCTGAGATGCCCCACCGTGAGCTCTGTCATTTTTAGAAGCAGTCTGCAAACAAGGTTTATGTCCCCTTGTCCCAGAGGGAGCACTGGGGACCATGGGGGGATATGTGAGCTTCTCCCTGCAGACAGGATTTCTAGCTTAGTCAAAAACATTCACAGTTAGAACTCCCAAAGGGAAATGCCAGCTGTGGGCTATAGTACAGTAGGACTGGGCTGCCACAGAGGAAGCCAGCCATTGCTGCAGGCAGGCTCTTTAGACAAGGAACAATGTGTATCTTGGCTCTGTCTGCAGCAGCTCTAGGTACAAAACAGTACAACTTGCATATGGAAGCTACTTAGTGCTCCACAGCCAGCCTACCCAGAATGGAGTATATATAAATATACAGGTTTAAAAATTAAATTCTGGACATACTTCACTGCTGCATCATGGTACTGGGCTATGGGATACAACTGTCTGAACCCCAAAGTCACCTTGACAACATTTCTGAAGTTATCTCAGCACTGACCCACGGAGCTCCTTCTCCATTCAAGATCACCTAGTCACACATTCATAGCAGTGGTCAGCTGTGAGCAGACCTTGACAAACTGCTGAGGGCAGACATCCTGCTGCATTTGATGAAAATTAAACCCCTGACCTTTTCACCTTACCTAAATTGTGCCAATGTAGATCACATGGTCTTGGAGCTTTTCCTAATGTAGTAAATAAAAACACAGCTTTTCTTTCATTGCGTTCACTCCATCACAGCATTTAGCTTCCTGTCTTAGCACCAGTGATCCCAGCACCTAAAGGGCAAATTTTATTATTTTATTTCTAAACCTGTGAACACTGTGTTCCTGCTTTCACTTTCCCCAATCCTTTCTTTAAGGCAGCAGCCTTGTCCTGCCAAGGAAGCTGTACTACCTCCCTGACCATTTTAGGATTTCAGTTGTGGCTCAGTGCAGGAGTGAGAGCCACAGGTAGGTTATACCTGGTAGCAGTGGAGTCAGAGGCAGTCTGAAACTCCTGTCTGAAATCCTGTTTCCCCATTCCCTGCTCCTGGCACTTCATGCACTGGTGTCTTGCCCTCACAGCCAGCCAGAATACAGGATGTGCTTGCTGCCTTCCTGAGCTCTGAGCTACACCTACAGCTACCCCTGTTGAGGGAGGCTGATGGGTAAAGAACAATGAAGAGACAAGCACTTGGGGAGGAAACCACATTGTGCCAGCATGGCCCTTCTAAAAATTTAATAGTAGCAGGTCAGGCTGTGGGGCAGCTAGTCCAAATGCCTTTCTGGGCTGTGCAGTGGGTGTGATGCTGCTCCTAGAAAGAGCCTGCTAATGAGTGCTGTTACAGTAAGTGTATCTGCATGGCTGAATGGTCCCTGGCTTCCTTAAGTGATAATGTTAATCATTACACTGTAAATAAATACTCACCTTTTGTTTTGCCTTTGCCATCAGAAAGCTATGCTTGGGGTAGGGACAAAAATAAAGCTCACTTTCTCCATAAAAGCTCTTTATTTAGTGGTCATGTTTTAGTGTACATCGGTTGTCATTTAGTTGTACTGAAATGTGCTGTTAGAAATACTCTTAAGAAATGTACAGATTTATCACTAAAAACCCGAGGTTCAGTTTGGATTGCATATAGGAAAAGGAGCAAAAGGAAAAAAAATAACCACATCATCATCTTTTTTTTTTCTTTGATAAAATTACAAAAGCTAAAATAAAAACCTGAAAGCATTAATTAATTAGGGAAAAAAAGACACAGTGGACTATTTACAGTAAAACGCCCTTACAACAAATTGCTATTTTGTGCTCCAAATGGATTGAGTGTGTGCCAGTGCAAGAGGATCCCACCTGCATGTTCTCCAGACTGTCCCCTCCTGTCCTTGCCCAGAAGGAGATCCCTGCATGAGCCTCTAGGGAGCTGGCACTTCACACTGCTGTGTCCTTGGCCACTCTCAGCACATCCTTCTGGGAAAGCTTTCCACTCATGACTGCTACAAGGAGGAAGCCTTCAGCAATCCACAACAACCTTCTGTTGGCCAAAAATCCTCTGGATTTGTAACAGCTGCCTGAGAACAAGTTTTGGTGCACAAAAAATAAAGGGCTGGCTGAAAGCTTTCTACTTAACACAGAGTTTGTCTCAACTGTTTCTCCTCTCAGGAGAGGCCTGTGACATTTGCAAAAGACTAAATGCCCTTTAGCCTTTTCCCTCTCTGTCAGAAATGCCACAGAGCAGTATGAGTTCCCCTTCAAGTGCCTTTTCCTACCATTTTAATTTCTGCTTGTTTTCCTGCAGCTCAGACAAGATGTACAACTAAGCTGAGCCTGGTTTATGGAGGAAAATAGGAGCCATGTTCATGAGAAGCAACTCCCATCACTCCCCTATCCAAGCAATACAGCAGACTTCCCAAAATCAGGTTTTGAGCTCCTCTGAAAACAGACCTTCTGTTTGAAGACCTCCCTTTAGGGAGGGAGAAGCCCTTCTGGTTTTGCTGTTCCCTCCTCACACCTCCAGCCCTCAGGCAGATCAGCCAGCCTCTGTGCCAGAACTCCCTCCTGGCACCCTGGAAGCCCATTTAAACCTGCAGCAGGCTCCACTCAGGATAGCTGGCCACCCTGAGGGACCCAGAGCCCAAACCAGCATGTCTAAAGTTTGGCTTGCACAAGGAACAAAACCAAACCCTGTGCCCAGAAGCACTGGTACTGTTCTCATGGCAGATGAGCCTGGTGTCTCTAACACAATGTTTTCCCCCTCAGTGAACATAAAAAAAATTTTAAAAAGGTTTTGCAATACTATACACAATGTGTGGTGGAAGCACTACACATGGAAGAAGCAGCCTCTTCTGGGTCGCCTTCAGAGCACACAGATGTTCTCATCTCAATTCAGCACCTCACTCCCACCAGTGCCCACCAGGAAGCCAAGCACAGCATCCCACTGTCACCCCCTCTGGCCTGGGGATGATCTGCCTGGCTACAAGGCAGCACCAGCCAAGTCCCACTTCCTGATCACAGCACAGCTCCTTCCAAACCCAAATTTACCATCGGCCGCTTTCCGGGCTGGAAGAAATGCCTGCCTGCTTGCCATAAAAGCCAGTCCACTTGGGTCTTGTGTCTGATTCCAGGTTCTGAAGAAACAGCTGCTCTTGCTCCCCTTACCAAGCTCCCTCAGCTGGCAGCAAAGAAAACAACCCAGGAAACACACGGAAGATGCAGTCTGGTGACTTGGGAACAGGTGGCTCCTGAAGACTCTTGCTGTTAGAAGTCTGCTTCCTTCACCTCCTTCCCTGCAGGGTGGGCTGAGCAGGACCAGCCTCAGAGGGGCATCACAAGGACAGACTGCTGAATGTTTTGAGCAACAGGAGTGTGAGAGAGCCACTCAGAAAGAGTCACTGGGTGGCACAAACTAAGCAGCTTGTGCTCTCTCACGCTGTTGCTGAGATGGATCCACTCCTCTTCCAGCAGACACCTCTGTTTGGCTCTTAGTGAGACAGCCACCCTCAGAGCCCTTTGGCAATGCCATCATGATTGCACATGAAAATAAACTCATAAAAAAAGTGTAAATGAGGTCATGTTTCACCCATGAGACCACACCTGCCCCCCTCCCCCCTGCCAGAGGACAGGCTACACCTGATCTGTCTGGTACTCAGAGGCTTCTGATAAGCTTTCAGAAAAGCTCAGAAAGTTTTCCTGGTACTCAGAACAAATTATCTCAAATCTGTAATGCCTGAACTCCACTGCAAAGGTGCCAAAGTAGCACAGGAAGCACATCACTAGTCCCCACTGGATCCTGGAAGCATGCATATGAATGCCCTGGGCCATAAGGATGAAATCTGGAAGAGGGAAGTCAAGGAGAACAAGTGGGAGCAGAGACACCAACCAGTTTGAAAGCCAACAGGGAAAAAAATCTGAACTAAGTCACCTGGATAAGTCAACCCATCCAGCCATCATGAGGAGAGTGTGAATGTGATGCTAGAGATGAAAGGGATGTCAGGTGTTCAGTGATGCCCATGGAGCACAGCAGCTCTCCTATACAGACCAGGGCTTCCTGATCCCAGATCAGAGTGATAAACATTTACAGGGGGGAAGACTCAGGTGCAGAGAAGTCAGTGATTTGCTTGACATCCAGCTAGCCAGGGACAGAGCCAGCAAGTGGGGACCTGGCTGTGGGCTCCTACCTGCCAGGAGCTTCCTAGTGGGAACTGGATCAGATCAGTGCACCCACCACAGACAACGGGAACACCTTTCAGCCCACACTGTGAAATACTTCCTTCTATTTAGATCACCTGCAAAACTGTCCCTTTCTGTGAAATCTGGAAGCATCACTCTACACAGTGTGGCACTGAAATAGGATTGTGCCATGAAGACAGACTGATTAGCATTCCAAAATGCTTTGAGATCCTAGGAGAGTGTGAGAAGAGCTGCCGCAGAACAGACACAATGCCTGGCTTCCTAGGGAGCAAGACAAAAGGATACAGAGCACCACGCAGAGGGTGATGCTGGCTGAGAGAGCCACTCGTGGAATCCCAGCTTTCCGCCCCTCATTCTTCAGGTTGATCTTGAGGGTAAGGGCAGACTGGATCCAGCATGCCAGTGTCCCAAAGCCGAAGGTCAGTGATGTGCCCACATTGTGGATCTCCTCATCATTGGAGAGCTAGGAACAAATAAAGCAGTGATTGCATGGACACAAGAGGAATTATCTGAGAGCTAACTGGATTGCTGCTGAGGGAGGTAGGGGAGAGCGATATCACTGGGGTGTGAGACAGAGATGCTGTATCCTTTCTTCTGGCAGAGGGGTAAGGTGGAACATAACCAAGGTGAGTTGACAGCTGTCACAGTCAAGCAGATCTTTTGCCCAAAGCCCAAGAGCACTGTGGAAAATGCACTTGCTTGGGGACTGTCTCCACAGCTCCCTGACAAGACTCACAAATGCAATGCTCAGAAATAAATTCTTCCTTGGCTTGAAGTGATGGCCAGGGCAGGCAAGGACAACCACTGTGGGTCTTGTACAGCTCCCTGCAATGGACGCAAATTGTGCACCTTCAGTGCCAGCTGCAGGGAGCAGAGCCCTGGCACTCCCCTCAGCTAGCACAAGCCAAAACACAAATATATGCTCCTGGTTTGGCAAGTTCCTCCAAATTTCCTCTTCTGCCCATCCTGGTTTGGCAAGTTACACCAAATCCTCGACCACTGGGGTCTGAGGCAACATGAATCCAACCCATCTTGGGGTTGTGCCAATGTTTCCCTGTTCCTTGGGCTGCCCTGTCCCACAGGGCTCTGACTGTGCAACACTGCAAGGCAAAATGACAGCCAGGTTCAACTAGCAAGAATCTGCAAAAACATCCCTTGAGGCTGCAAATCCTTTCAAAAAGTCCAGCACAGACTTAAGCCAAACAATTTCCATTTTTTCCCTCTGCCTCTGAGGCTTTTCTGGAAAAGAAACCACCAGTCTATAACTTCTTCCTGCAGCCTTAATTCCTGTTTGATGATTTAACAAATACCCATCAAACAAGACACAATCTACAGGACAACAACCTAGTTGCTGTGTCTCCACTGATATCTCCCCTCCTTTCTACCCTGAATTTCTTTCAAGAGTAGGTGCAAATAATCATTCAGGCAAAAATGGGATTGAGCTGCCTTTCCCAAGATAGTCAGCACTGCAAGAGACTCACAGCTATAATGTCCCTCTAAAACACCCGATGTATAATTTTCCAGAAATATGATTTAATGCCACATTCAGCTCAGCAGTCAGGCAGGGAGAGGCACAGACTAAGGTCTCATTACAGCATGTTTTCATGCTTGGCAAAAGATCTAGGTAACTAACATGCAATGGATAGTTAGAATCAGATATCGGAATAATCAGAATTTATAGCCGGGCAAGATTCAAAGCATCTAGTGTTAAATTACAATTATTTGCTCTGAAGACTGAAAAATGGAAGGCAAGGTCAAAACCATTTCCTAGTGCCTGTCTTGTACTAGAAATACTCTTCTCAGAGGTAGACAAAGCTGTTACAAAGGCTTCATAATTCCTAGCTGGAAAGCTCATGTGAAAAAACAAGACCCTGGGTTTTGCGCTTGTGCTGTGGAGTTAGGAAGACCAAGTCCATAAAAGTCAAATTATCTCACACCTCATTCAAAAGGAAAGAAAAAAAAAAAAAAAACAAAGTCAACTGTAAAGGACACCAAGTTCCTTCAATAACTGTACAATCCAAAGAGATCCTCCTCACCCTTCACAAAACAAGTACCATTTCTGTATCGGGTCCCTGTCATGCAAAGCCAGGGAAGCAGCCAGCCTGCACTGGCCTTTCTCAGTTCCTGCCATTACTGGGGGTCTCACTGCATCCCAGTGAGAGACAGAGCCTCAGAGTCAAACCCAAGCCCCACTGACTCTAACACCTTGATTTTCACTGTAGCCCTGACAGACACAATGGTGATCACAGGGGACACCCATCCCTACAGATGTGGCAGATGTTTGTTGCTATAGCGTTGCAGGACAGAGGGGGAATGGGAGGGCCCTCACCCAGACACCCACCACATCCAAAGAAGTCCTGGCACTCCTCTGCTGTGTCCCTCTCCTGACAGGTCTGAGGATCAGCAGGAGGTAGATTTAAAGCAACATATGTTTTAAAAGAAGGACACTGAGCTGTCTGCTAAATTTGTATGGGCATTTGTGCATCTGTTTGCACAGATGTGGCTGCAAACTTCCCGCTCAACCCTTTTACCCAGGGCAATCTGCGCCAACTCGCATGGCTCAAAAGATTCAGGAGGGTCTAAGCATTCAGGTGCAAACCCTGCTGGAGACACATGAAAAGTGATTGTGGCCCTTCATCTCAGCTCACAAGTGGCAGATAAAGGTGGCAGAGCAGGTAAAGGGAGGGCTGGTATTGTATTAGCTGAGAACTGCCCCGATGAAGGCAGGACTGATGCACCTGACTCCATGTTCTCAGAAGGCTAATTTATTACTTTATGATATTATATTAAAGAATACTATACTAAAGAATACAGAAAAGATACTTACCAAATGCTAAAAAGATAATAATGAAAACTCGTGACTCTTTCCAGAGTCCCGATCCAACTTGGCCCCAACTGGCCAAAGAGTCAAACAACTCACACCAGAATCCAATCAGGCAATCACCTGTGGGTAAACAATCTCCAAACACATTCCATGCATGAATACAACACAGGAGAAGCAAATAAGACAAGAATTGTTTTCCTTTTCTCTGAGGCTTCTCAGCTTCCCAAGAGAAAAATCCTGGGCTAAAGGATTTTTTCAGAGAATGTGAATGCCACAGGCTGGGGCATGTGCTTTTCCCAGGCTCACATCACAGCTGGCTCAAAGACCCAAGCAGAGCCACTAGAAAAGCAGGGAAGTCACATCACAGACAGAGCAGTCCAAGCCTGCAGAGCAGTACCTGAAAGTTGCCGAGTAGGGTCATCCCAAAAGAGGCCAAGCACAGAGCCACCAAGCCGCTGATGTTCAGCCAAGGGGTGAGCACCTTTGGCTTCAGCTGAATGAAGCGCAGGACAGCCACAACAAGTGCTGGGAAGGAAACACAAGGCAAGGGACATCAGTAGGGAGAACCTGCTGCAGCAAACACCTGCCTGGGGACTCACAGCCCCCTCCTCCTCTTTCTACCTGCAGGCTGGCAAGCTTTGTGCTTCTGCACTGCCCCCTCCTCCTTAATCAGGGACAAGATTAAGCACACAAAGCATTTCTCTTGTAATCCAGCTACAGCAAGCTCCAGGCTTCCTTTTCTCGTTATGCTTTGTCTGCAAATTTTCTGGGGGAAAGAACACCTTCCTGCTTGCCTGTGAAGCTCCCAGCACATAGTCCAACACATGCACACCATGCATTCACTTAGTGGCACCTGGACTTGCATTGCTTCACTCCACTCACGAGTGCTGAGCTCTGCTGGACGGCATATGTCAAACCCCCCTTGTATTTAAAAGCGTGTGAATGGCACATACATATTTCTATTCAGGGTTTGCCATAACGTCAACTGCCTTTTCTCCTTCTCTGGAACAAGTTCTGTTGCCACAAACATGAACCCAAATGTTGCACTAATTTTCCATGAAGAATGGAATAACATTTATTCCAATTCCCCCAAGTACTGTGGTATATGATACATGGTAGATATGATGTATGAAATATCATATGATATGGCATAACCCCAGAAGATACTCAAATTGTGTATTCTTGCCCTCCCTAGTAAATGGTGCATGGAACAACACAGAAACACAGGCAATCAGCTGGCCTTCAGATGTAATTCAAGCCAGACCACTAAAAACCAATTTAGTTGAACAGGGAAATTTGCTTGCTGGCAAACACCTTCTTATGCTCATGCTCAAATCAATAGCAAGTAGCTCATATTGTTGTAAAAAGTTTGCCTTAGCAAATTAGATCTGCACTTTCCACAAAAGTGCTGGTACAATATTGAAAATATATTATCCCTGGTATACTACTGAAAACATGGTTTAGGAAAATAAGGGCACTGTAAGTGAAAATTACCCAAACTGCAAAAGACATTTGAATTTACTCTCTCACAATTACTCTAGTGAATCAAACCACTCCAAATTCTTAAAAATGAGAACTTTGTTCCACCCCAAAAAGAGGATTTCTATTTTCCACCCCCAGGCAATTATTACGGACAGCCACTTGTGACTACTCAAGCTCATGTACAGGAACTTTTTAATTTCTGTACCTACAATACAGACTCCTGAAATTATGTGATCTTCTTCTAAAACCTGATGGGAATGACAAAAGGGGATTAAAAGCATTCCCAGCAAAACAATGGTATTTTCAATTTCAGTAATTCCCACATTTCTAGCATGTCTCTTAGTTTTCCTCTCCTTTAGCTTTGACATAACTAAGGTGGTCAGAGATACAAGCTAAAAGCAGCTCTCAGAAGTACACAAATACAGCAGAGGAAAGACTGACTTTATCCACAAAGCAGAGATTAGAACAGAACAGACTATTTCTGTTGGAAGGGGCCTACAACAATCATCAAATTCAGCTACCTGACCAATTCAGAGCTGAGCAAAAGTTAAAGCATGTTATTGAGGGTATTGTCCAGATGCTTCTTAAACAGGGACAGGCTTGGGGCATCAACCATCTCACTAGGAATCCTATTCCAGTGTTTGGCAGTTCTCTCAGTAAAGAAATGCTTCCTAAATTTCAGTCTAAACTCCTCCTGGAGCAGTTTTGAACCATTCCCATGTCCTGTCACTGGATCTGAAGAGGAAGAGATCCACACCTCCCTTTCTGCATCCTCTTCCCATTTATACTTGAGCCCAGTGTTATTCCATCCCAGGTGCAGGATACAACATTTAGACTTGTTTAATTTCATCCCATTAATCAGTGCCAAATGGTCCAGCTATTTAGATCCCTCTGGAAGGCACCTGGTTTCTCAGCAGAGTAGCAGCACCTCTCAGTTTGGGATCACCAGCAAACTTGCTCATGGTGCCTTCACATCACTCATTCAGATCATTGATAAAAATATTGGACAGACCTGGCCCTAGAACTGAGCCCTGAGGCACAGCACTGGTGGCTGGATGGCAGCCAGATGGGGCTTCTCTACAGCCCTGTGAGCCCTGCCCTTCAGCCACTTCTTCACCCAGTGCACCGTGAACCTGATGATCTCCAGAAGGTTGCTGTGAGGGACAGTGTCAAAAGTCTTATTAAAATCCAGAAAAGCTACATCCAACACCTTCCCTTCATCCACCAGGTGTGCGGCCTTATCATGGAAGGACATTGAATTTCTTTAACTGGACTCTCCCTTTGTGAGCCCATGCTGACTGTTCCTGGTGATTGCAGCATTCTTTAAATGTGTCCATATCATCTTGTCCATCATTTTTCCAGGAACTGAGGTTAGACCAACAGGTCTGTAGGTCTCAGAGTGTTTCTTCATGCCCTTCTTCTAGGCTGGAATAGCACTGGTTACCCTCCAGTCAGCAGGGCCCTCCCCAGAATCCCAAGACATTTGGAAGATGATAGAGAGGGGTCCTGCCCTAATATCCACTACTTCCTTCAGTATTCTGGGATGAATCCCACCCAGGACCAAGGGACTTGTGAGCATTCAGCTGATACATCTGGTCCCTGATAATTCCAGTGCTCACAAATGGACAGTCACTGCTCCCACACTTGTAGTCCTTCAACCCAGAGGACTAGATAACCCAAAGTCTATCAGCATTTTATTAAAGACTGAGGCAGAAAAAGCATTGAATGCCTTCTCTTTTTCTTCATCCCTATTAGTCAGGTTACAGCCTTTAACAAGTATCTGTCCAACATTTTCTTTAGGCCTCCTTTTGCCATTGACATACTTAAAAACACTCTTCTTGTCGTCTGAAACAACTCTGGCCAGTTTTAAATCAATTTGAGCTCTGGCCTTTCCTGTCTTCTCCCTCCATATACAAACCACAGCTCTGCAATCTTCCTGCAAAGCCTAAGCTCTCTTCCAGACACCATATAATGGCTTTCTCCCCTTAAGCCAAGCTGGTCTTCTGCCCCACTCTTCGAGCACAATCCCACACAGCTGGGTTGCCTGCTCCTGTGCTTCTAAGAGGTGCTTCTTAAAGACACTCATGGATACCTAAGCCCTCAAAAGCATATTCCTGTGATATTCTGCTAAGAACCTCCCCGAAGAGCCTAAAGCTTGCTTTCTTGAATTTTAGGAGATCAATTCTGCTTTGATTCCCTAAATTCCTTTTCTCTCATTACAGCAGAAGTTCTAAACTCAACCATTTCATGATCACTAAGGCCGAGACAGTCACCTACCATGACGCTTCCCACGACACATTTGCAGTCTGGAGGTTGCATTTCCCCTGTCACATTTCTTTCTTTGCAATGGGAAGAAGCAGCAATGACACATACAGTTCAAAAGGTTTCACATCATCACATTCAAGAAAAATATGTACAGGATATTACTTATGTTTCAGTGACTCTTAAAACAAACAGAAAGAAAGAAACTCCAGTTGTGGTTCCTACCTAGAAATGCTGCCATGTTCATGACTTGACTAAACACACAGCTTGCAGGAGGTGCATCACCTGCAATACTTGAAAATATAAAGTGTATCATTGTAACTCTAGGATGGCAAAGACACATAAATAGCAACTATTAACCAGAGCAGTACTTGGAAGAAAATAATTCATTTACCTTATATAAGGCGGTCTTTTGGGACCAGGTTTCCTAAGAGACACAGGAACAGGAATAAAGATTCAAGGTTTCTTTCCCATTTTGCTGTAATTGTTTCATTATTTCAAAGAAACAAGTGATTGACTATTAAGCCCACAAACAGCTCTTACCTATCTGGTACACTTAGTGGGAGAATTTTGTTATCTTCCACTGCTATAAAGTACCTGTCAAGTAAAAGGGAAAAGAAAAAAGGAAATAGTGTAAAACCTCATGCTAGCTTCCATTCTAAATAGCACTCAAACAACACATTAAGTGTTTCAAGCCCACTGGCAGGATCTGCTGGAAGATCCTGTGTTTCTCTCTGCCCAAGCAGGCAGTTTTATTATTTCTCAGTCCATGTGCCTTCCTTTGTGCTGCAACTGGTTTGCATGGTTGAGTAGACAAACAGGGTCACTGAACTGAGCTGCTTTAAAACCAACCAGCCAGGGGAATGTTTTCATTTTTACTTTGAGTCATTTTGACTCATCAAGTTTACTATAGCACTCCATCCACAAAAGCTATTTTAATAGAGAGGGGATAGGAGAAAAACAGCAAGCAGTAGAGGTCAGACAAAAGGCTTAAGCTGCCCCTGCTGCTGAAAAACAGCATCCATAGACCATGGCCAGAGCCACATCCTATAACATAATTGCTTCTCAGCCTGAGCATAGCTGCTGATCACACATTTTTCACTCCCAAATTCATGCTGCAGTCATCTGCCTGCATGCTTGAAGAGAGCCCAGCTCAGGGCATGTCTTATGTGCATTTTGGTAAGAAGCATGAGAGAGAAAGTGAGGTGTCAGCATTAAGCTGCTGGCAGGTTTTCAGTGTGGTGCTGGATGCTGCAGATTTTGAATTTCTACCCCAAAGCAGAGCCTAAGTGTTTCTCCAAGAACTCTGCTGAGTCATTCAAAGAAAATGTCATGAGAGGAAATTTTTACATTTTTGGCTGTTTCTTTTAAGGCAGCTCCCAGTAGCACATACCAGGAAGAAAGCAAGGTCAGCAACTTGGCCTGGGGAGCACAGAAACCCAGGGATAAAAATGTGATGCTTCAAGCCATGAAGTGGCACAGGCTGGCCCCTGCCCCTATCATGTGCTTTCCCAGTCCCACAGTAGCTCAAGGGCTACAGCATCCCCAAAAGACTCTCCTTAATGAGAAGCAGCATCCCAAATAACCAGCAGGAGATAACTTACACTATCCATAATCCAGCTGATGTAAACAGGGTAAAGACAAGAGGTAAAAACATCCACACGCTGCATTTCTTCCCATCCATACCTGCTAGAAACAAAGAAGAAAGGAAAAACAGAGGGCTGAGGCACCCACCCTCCTCAGCCCCCCTCTTCTGAGAGCAGGAAGGGCATCCCCACAGCAGTGCCGAAGTACCAAGCTGCTCATGGTCACAAGGGGTTAATCTGTGCCCGCAGGCAGCATCCTCTGCGAGGTTTGTAACAACCGAGGCACCGGAGCCCAGCAGCGGGGGACTTTTCAACCACACCTACAGAATTTAAGTGGTTTTCAAAGCACTTCTCTCAAGGATTTTGTGCGAGGTGACCACAAGACCTGCAGCTCTGATTCCCTGCTACTTCCCACGCGCACAAGGCAAGGCAGCCTCCTACCGAGGATCATTACCAATTCCCCACGCTGCCTCAGCTTCAGCATGGAGAGAGAGGGAAGCCCGTGCTGGCATCATCTCCACAAAGGGCACAACCAGCTCCCATCCTGGCCATAGCAAGCAGCTAAATATAGCGTCTGGCCACACGTAGAGCGGAGCCAAGCTCCAGTGCCGGCTCCCAGCGCGCTGTCGGGAGTCGGGATGAGGCTGCCAGCAGCATCAGCCCTTGACACGCAGGCACGGTGAAATCCTGCATGTGGCGTGAGAATGCTGCGGACAGCGCCTCCCGGGGAAGCATTTGTTCTCCAGGCAAGATCATGCTGGACGAGCATCTGGAATGCCGGGGCTGTTCCTGTAATATGTGCAATTCAGAAGCGCTGCTGTGCTGCGGACACAGAGAGTCAGTCCTACGTCTCCATGAGAGTCCTTTGATAACGGATCAAGTATTCTCTCATGCTCTGTCCTCCTCCATAAATGTTCCTCCAGGCACCAGCACAGCTAAGAGACACAAAGAGAGGGGAACAACACCGGGCTCACAGGTCCAGCTTTACTTTCACCAGGGCAGCAGCACCTGTGCCCCTGTGCTCTGCCCCCCTCCGTGCTGCAGGGCAGGCATTCCCTGGGGCCACCAGCACCCACATGGCATAGTGAGGCACCCTGGGGTGCCAGGACAACTTAGAGATGACAGCCTCTCACTCGAGCCTGCTTGCATTTCCAGCTCAATTACCTTGTCCAGGTCCTTGTCCATCCCCTTGCCCCAGAGAAGAAAGTATCTGTATTGTCATCCTCCTCCTCTCAACTGCCCTGGCCTTCCTACATCTGCAGCACAGAGCCATGGTCTGCTCCCTGCTGTGAAGACCCAGAAGAGAGTCAGCACCCTCACCATGTCACAGCAGCCCCCAGCTCACTGCTCCCCTAAGGCACCCCAAGCTGCCAAGGACACGCTGGCTGGACTGCTCGGGGTCTCAGGCACCAATTCCTGCCCTGCCTCACTGGGACAGAGGCTGAAGAGTTTGAATGAGGCTCCCCACACACTCTAGAAGGCATGGCACTCTCACCTCTACAGGTCAGCTATCTTGTTTTCCCTGCAAATGGCCTAGCAGGGGTACAAAACAACACCCTGGCAGTGCCCAGATCACACCTCACTTGCATGAGGCCACGATTTGGTGCTGTTTGTACAGACAGCCTGGAGTAAGGCCGAATTCCAAACCTTAAAAGACAGAAAAGCAGTCAGATAAGGTCTCTTCTCTGACCTGGGAGCAGAGAGAACTGCAGACAAGGAGCATGAAATGATGCAAGTATTAAGCATGCTGATTTAAAAGGCAGGCAGCTCCAGTGTACACACAGATCTTTAGAACAGTGAACAGATCAGAAGAAATTATCAGCAAGAAGGACTACATTTCCCATCTCTTCTATTCCTCTCCTCCAGCACAGGAGACACAGCATCTCCCATTTCTGTAACCCGCACAGCTCCTGCTGTCGTGCTTGCAGCTATTCCATGAAGTGCTGCCCTTGCCTTTTCCTCCTGCTGCAGCACTGCAGCAGCATTCCTTAGCTGGTGTTGGATGGTGCTGTGGTACTGGGAGACCTGTGACAGCAATCTCAAGGACCACTTCCAGGTGGCAGCTGCCATACCTACCACAGGACCATGTCCTTGACAGCCTCTGGCAGCACAGTGCCCAAGTGCCAGCACCCCACACAAGGGTGACTGTGATAACTGTGACCAAATTCCCCCCTCCTGTCTTGGCTGAAGGGAGCAGGCAGGTAACACCACCTCCTGTTCCAGCACTTGTCTGCCCTTCAAGGTAATTACTGCTGTGCTCGACTCTCCTCTGGTCTCTGGTGGTGGATGGATTGAGCCAAGGTAACACAATTGTTTCATGTCAGATGGCACATCTTATTATTTACCCTTCACCCTTGGAACCGCATGGAAGTTTCATTTACACAATGAAAGCAAACAGTAGCCATAACACCTGTCCTCATAAGGGGTTGCTGCAGCTCCTCCACCTCCCAGCATGGAAGCAGCAGCCTTCACAAGCTATTTCAGCATTGCCTGATGTGTAGAGAGGGAGGGCTTTTCTCCCAGGCAGAGCAGCAAGGCAGCACACAAGGACATGGACTCCACACCAGAAGTGGGGAAATGTGAGAATTCTGTGTAGATAGCCACTGCTTTGTGCTGAGCTCTAAAATGGAGCAAGGCCAAGACTAGTGCCGAGTCAGAGTCAGAGCAAGATGGCTACAGACCCACCTCCTTGGAAAACAGCCCTCTGTTTAATATTCCCTGTGCCACACTGAGTCCCCTTCCATCAGCCACTAACAGAAAATGATATCTGAAATCACTGCGTATTAAATGAGCAATCAGTGCAGAGCACAGTGTCCTGATGGGAAGCCAGCTCCATAATTCAGAGACCCTAATCCCAGCCAGTTAAAAAGAAGGAAGCCACCTGCATCTGACAGATGAAATACCAAAAACAGGAAAGAAGGGTCCCTTTCCTCCATGTCCCCAAACAGCAACACCTTTTAATGCTGGCCATGGCTCGGATACGTTTCAGCATCCCAGCATGGGCAGAGGATGGTTTAAAACACGCTCAGCACCTGCACATTCCTCACTTATTCTCTGCTGTGTTATTCAGGTGTCAGGAACAAAATTACATGTAATCCCAACTTCTTCCAAAGGAGAAACCCGGAACATGTGTCAAACCTGCCTAGCTTTGTCCTAGTGTTCAGCAGACACCATTCTGAGATGTCTTTGGGTTAGCCTTTGGGTTAGCCTTGTCCCCTTCAGGGATGTCCCCAGTGTTTCTATCTTCAAGCTGGGTGACCCCTGTGCACACTAAGACCAGCGCCTCTGAAAGCAGACAGGAACAAGAGAACAAGGATCCCAAACATCATCCTCTCCTTCAGCACCACACCAGTTTAGCCAAAGGAAAGTGCCAAGAGAGATAGGAAAAATAACCAAAATTCTTTATGGGAAATATAGAAACAAACTCTTTGACAGTTAATTGCTCCACAGGGATGACATCAAACCAAACTTCCTCTCCACAGCTCTGTTCTGCCTTGCTGCCATGTCCAGTGATGCCAAATCTGAGCAGTCAACTCCAGCTGGCAACAACAGCAATCTCTGCCAGCCCATGTTCTCCCAAATAACCACGCTGCATCCAAGAGGCAGTTGGTAATTTCCCATAGCCATTTGTCTTCCATCACTAAGGCTTGCACAGGCAGGCACAGAAAGCCCTCATGGCGCAATGGATTCACAAAACCAACAAAAACATTTTCAGTAATCACAGCTGACCCAGCCCACCTTCTCAAAAGCTCACATGTGGCTTTCCAATCCCTCTTGACACACACTCTCACACCAGCACTGCAAAACCCCTGTTGAGGTCTGCTCCTGCTGCCATCTGAATCAGGGTCAGAACTGAAAAGAGTTTCACATTAGCACTGCCCCGGTGTGTGTCTTGAGAATTCCTCTCAATGCAAGCTTACTCATCTCCAGTTCCATTTTTATGTCTAAATCTGCTTAGACTGTCAGCTGCTTGCTCTGCTTTTTTTACCATTGCCCTGCTCTACACCCTCAACCAATTAAGCTTCCGTTCCTCTAATGTACACACTTCAATTACAGCAGGCAGCTCACCAAACATATACTGCTGCTTGCTCAAGGTTCATTTAATATGGACATCTTCATTCCATCTGCCAAGCAAAGTTACAGGCTCCTCCTGAAGTTGCTTTCACCAGAAAACATGAATGTAAGGAAGGACAAAATTACCACATTAAGAGAGTCATACATCTTTTTTAAGACTAAAGCATGCAGATGCATTTGAAATGCATAATAAGCCAGAGCAACACTCCTGCATTTCACAGCACTAGGCCATTGGGTTATTTCAGAGAATAGGTACAAAGGCAGGAGCACTACGAGAAGGAGGACACTGTTCAAAACATAGAGCAAGTCATAAAGAATTGCTGCCAGTCAGCAACAATCAAAGGGGAACAAACACATTCTGTCTTTGGGGGAGCCCACTATAGATCTCTGTTGCTTTTAAAAGAAAAAATAACCCCAGTCACTTGATAGCTAATCACTGTAACTGAGTGGATACAAACCAGCACATTATATAACCTGCCACCCACAAGTCACAAATGCCAACATAACAAAGCAGGGCGTTTTCAGGTTTATCTCAAGGTTTCCAGTGTGAGTGCACAATGAGAGAGATAAGATGTGACAGAGACTTGTAAATACATAACAAAAATGGTGGGGTAACAAGAAAAGAAGTGATCCCCTCTGTCAGCAGGGTAGGATGTTCTGCTTGCTCCAGGTACCCACCTACCATCTCATGGCTGTGCAGAAATGCCATTTTCATTTCATTTATACAAGAGGAATGGGAAAAGGTAAAGACATCTCTGGGTTGTGCGTGGGGGAAGCAGGAGAGATGCTTCAGTAATCCTGCAACAATGTCGAGGCAATGTTTTCACCCATGGCAACATCAGTACATGTTTCTTGTCTCATTTCACACACTGTGACTGCATTCAGTGTGCTAATGAAACGCTCTGGCCAACATAAACCTATCAGAGATGGGCCAAGTGCAACAAAGGAATGAAACCTTCTAATCACCAAAAAACAGGGGCAGTAAAGGATATCACTGTGGATATTGATATCCACAGTGTCTGACTCGGAGATATTCCTGCAGCACTACTGGGCCCTGAGGCCAGTGTGTCCCATTGTACCTCAGAAAGGGCCCTTGGTTTTCTGCTTCTTGCTGCCCCACAACTTTCACCCCCAGTCCCACATGGGTGCAAGTACTTACAGGCCATTTAGCAACCAGTGCTGAGCCGCTGTTTTACAGCCAGAGACACCGACTCTCAACTCCTGTGGGCTGTGTCTGCCTGTCTCGCATTTGGCGCTGCACGAACCAGGCACACCCCGCTTCCAGACCACGCTCCTGGGTGCTAGAAAAGAAAAATTAATCTGGTTTGCCACCACAGGACTAAAGGGGTGGTCTGCAGGCTATGACCCATGGACCTATGCCAGATCACACTGACTTCCATGAGGTCCCACTCATATCATGAGCAGGGCTTGGGCAGTCGTGGCCCTCAGCCTGAAAACAGGTAAAGGAGGCAGAGAGAGAAGCTAGGTAAGGCAGAGGCAACATCCAGCTCAGACAGAAGGAGCTGGGGCAGCAGGCACTGAAACCAGGCAGGAGCAGCCAGGGTGAGCTGAGAAGTGCATTGTGCAGGTGCTGTGTGTTTCTTTGCCCCAGGGATCCCATTCTGCTAGGGAACACTCACTGCAAGACACAGCCATCCCAGCTCCTCCTGACCCCAGGGGCTGCACAAACCAGGTGACAACCAGTTCCCAGTGAGTCCTCCCAGTGAGTGCTGGACTGCTCACCTCCCAGGGCAGATGCCTTACTCTCTCCAAGTGCAGATGTTCAGAAATACAAGTAGCAGCTTAGTGAGCAGCTGCAGTGGGAGCTGCAGGTTGCGGTGGTGGCTGGAGCCACATGCAAGGGGCCATGAACCTGGCATCTACCCTTTGCTCAGCAAAGGGCACGGAGACCTGTGGCACAAGGGTGGCTGGTCACCCAGAGACTCTGTAGAAGCCAAATAAACAGCCAGAAGGCCCCAGACTAAATATCACAATTGGAAGGGGCACAGAGACTGTGAGGGTATAAAAGGCCAGAGATTCCTTAGTGCAGGGAGTCCCCCTGAAGGCATCAATTCAAGCTGTTAGGGTGTTACTGCACCATGATTAAATTACTTAAAGGGTCCAGGCTTCTGGGACTCTGCTGTGGGAAACCTGGGGTCCAGCCAGTGAGGAAAACCTGTCTGACTGTGTAAATGTGGGGTGTGTGGGGAGTCAAGCAAGGCACACATCAGCTTAATGGAACCACTCACTGTGAAAGGGCTTCAGTCTCAGCAGTGACAGCCTGGGGTGGTGGGAGTGTGACTGACAGAGTGGCTTCTGGGTGGTCAGACAGCAAAGTTCCCTTAACACAGAGATACTCAAGACTGGAGCCACTTTCACCAGACCTCTGAGACACAAGGGAAATCTCTAGCAGAGCAGTCTCACACCACCACCACAACCACAGGGGCATATCTTCCCCTTGAGAGTCCTTTGGTTTGGGATGCTGGTGAGAAGGGCACTTACCTCAAACTCCCAGCCAACCCCCAAACTAAAGAGTTGCTAGGTGCTGGAAAATGAGGAGGGCTATCTATCCCAAAAAAAAAAAAAAAAAAAAAAAAAAAGACACCAACATTCTCCTTGCTTCAGCTGTGCTGTGAGGAAAGAATCTCTGAAACCATCTCCTTGCTCAGCAAGCAATACAGAAATGCAGACTGATGCTATGGCAAAGTCCAGGAAGTCAGAATCACTGAGCAGACAAGCTGTCCAGTCCACAATTGTCCTTCACCTCAACCACCCCAATCTAATGAAGCAGCAACAAGCAGATTGAGTATTTCTCCTCCCATAACGTACAGAGGTCTTGACAGGGTATTAATAAATTGATCAAGGTGTTTTATTTGCTCCTCAGTTCTAAAAATCACAAATGTCTTCAATCATTTCCAACATGCACCAGCAAGCCAAGCCAAGCCACACATTAGGTAAGAAGGGGGAAGGAAGTCTGCCCCAAAGGTTTGTCCCATTATAAGGAAAACAATGTAAGTGTTGGGTGTGGCAAAGAACACTTAGCAGGGAGGTGAAACTTCAAGCGTTGACTTACAAAGAGCTTTGAAGGTAAGGAAAAACAGACAAGCCCAGGGGAACAGACTTGGCAGAACGTTATTCCTGATCATATTGTCTCCTCCTGTAGTTTATGGATGAGAGTACACGCCCCGCAAGGCCAGAAAAATTCCAGGTCCCCCTGCTTTTTCTACCCTGTCATTGGTTTTTCCCCATCAAAGAGAAAACACACACTCAAGCTACAGAGCTTCTCATGGGTGTAAGCAGGACTTCTCCCACCTATCTACCCTGTCTTTCATCTCTCTTATCCCTTTCACCCCTCTCCTATTCACCTTTTGGACGCATAAGCTCCTTTCTTCACTGCACTTTGCAGCTTTACACTTTTGGAGAGATGTACACTGTTCCCAGAGCAGCATTTCCTTTGGTAAATGCAACTCGTCCTGGGGAAAACACCCAAGGCCTGTGAGCTGTTAGGGACTGTGGCAGAGCACACTGTTTCCCAGGACAGTTTTCCCTCACCAACCTCTTCAGCCTGAGGACTTACACTTCCTCCACAGAAAGAAGTCCTCCTCTTCAGGTATTAACCACCAAAGCCCCAGAGGAGCAGCAACGAGGTGATGGGCCAGAGGGTGAGCTACAAGGAATGGAAGTGCAGTACCCATGTCGTGGCTCTTGTCACCCCACTGAAGTGGCCTCCTCTGGCACAGGGATTGTCTTTTGACTCTGTTGAGACCTGTGGAAATCATTTGCCCTGAGAGGCAAAGTATGAGGTAAGCCATCATAGACAGGCATTTCTGTGGTGTTCACCACTTCATTGCCAGCATTCCTTATTTGTAGGAATTAATTTCCTTGGTTTACCAGTGTCTCAAGCTGCTACAACCATAAATTGCAGTTTGTAGGGTGTTTGGGTGAGCTACAGTAGGGAGGTGCTATAGAGGGTTTCCCTTCAAGCAAACACAAGGGACAGCTTCCAGCTGTTAAACAGGGGCCAAGCCTGTGTGAGCAGCCTCTACACTGCATCCAAAGGGATTATTACTTTTTAAGTCTATTGAAATATTTTCAGAGACAGACTTTCTTGTAGGAGACCACATTAAACTACCTCTAAGAGCCAAGACCACGCTGAGGAGGCTCTCTCTGACAAAAGAAAACCATCCTCAGTGTCTTGGCCAGGCAAAACCCACTCTTGCAGTCCTGTGCCAAAACTGAAGGGCCACTGGCTCTTCTGGTTTAGGCAGTCCCTACTATTAATACCAGTGGTTCCTCAGTGGAGCAGGAAATAATACAGCAAGAGCAAAAGTTCTCTCCCTAAGTACCTGGACCTGTCCCAGCTCAGGAAATTGCAGGGAGGATGCTGGACACTCTCCCCACCATTGCAGCAGATCAGCCCACATCCTCCAGGCTTTTGCTCCCTTCCCTTTGCTACCCATGGGAGAGGCAGCCCAGACCTCTCCCTGGCAGGCAGGACCATCCAGCAGCAAGCTCAGCATTAAAAATGTGCAATAAACCCCATGTGAGGTAACCTATAGCTGTTTGAACAGTTCCTTCCATGGTTTCTGAAGCTGTATCAGTCTTTTCCTCTCTTCCCATTCACTCTGCCCTTCCCTCTTCACCTGTTTGCAATGTGTTTTTCTTCCTTTTCATTCTCATCCTACCCTCATCCCTGAACCTCAGGTGACCTCTTCTGCAACCTGCAGGGACCTAAGGCAAGGAGAGACTTTTGCAAGTCTTCTTGAGACAGCAAAAGGCCACAGTTATTCCCATTTTAGACACCAAGGCCAGTGATTTGCTCATTGAGATGTCACACTGGAAATCAGTGGCACAGAGGAGTTTGCACTCAGAGAGTCCTGGTCAAAGCCTTCTACTTCAGCAGCAGCCTCCTCAGCTGCCACCACCCCCTATCCCAGTGTATCCTTCCCAATATATTGCCTAGGATCATGTTTGTCTTTTCTCACAGACCTTTCTTTGCTCCCATTTAACCTGCAATCACAGCTCATTGCTTCAGCTTGGACTGCAGGATAGGGACATTAAAGTCTCTCTGTTGGGCCAAACTGCAATCTTGCAATCTCAGGCTGCCCGGATACGGCTGGGGGAAGAGAGAGAACCACAGACATGACATTTCTTCCAAGAAAAAAAAAGAAATCGAAAACATTGGTGTTCTTACAGGCACACATCCCTGCTCTGCATCTGAAAAGCAAACACTGCAGCACTAAGAGTCTTATAAGGGGAAATGAAACAACTGCACTTTCAGCACCAAGGTTCAGAAAATGCTGACAGCTGGGCATGGATAAACCACAAGAAAACAATTTGACTTTAAATAGTTTGGCGGTGAAATCAGAAGCAAGGCATTTGTCAAGCAACTAGGAGTCCCCTGTCTTCATCCCATTACCCAAAGGCAGAAAGTGGGCAAGAATCAAGCCCCCTTCTTTTAGGCACTGTCATCTGCTTGAGCAAGACACAACAGGCAGCCAGTGTCAGGATATACCTTCCACACACTGTCCTCCTCCATATTGAATTGCTATTCCTAATTAACCATGCACGTGTGCACTGCCATGGCATGGGGACCGCGTGAATGTTGATCAGACAACCCTTAGGGTCACTTTCACAAGCAGCTTTGCTTGAAAAGGAAAAAAAAATTAAAAAATTAAAAAACAGGCAGAAAGGTTAACTCATAATTTCTGCAACCTTTACATCTTAAGGGCTCTGAATCAAAGGTCTGCAACAAGCACGATGCTCTTAACTAAAAGCTAAGCCTGAGATCCCAAGTGCCCCTGGGACATCAGCACCCAGCATCTTTCTATCACTCAGAGAGAGGATGTCGCCCTTCCTTCCCTGAGGCACCCCAGCACAGCTGAAGGGCCTCTCTCGACACCTTAAATTCCCTCCAGGGAATTTAACCGGACACAGCCTGCACATCCTGACAGGACATCCTGACAGGATCTGGGGAAGGCAGGACCTGTCCCACCCCACAGCCTCAACCCAGGTGAGCTCCTTCACAGACCCCTCTGCAGCAACCTGGCCGAGGACCCCGCCGAGGTCTGCCACCACCTCATCCCGCAGCGCCGAAGGGACGGATTCACGGGGGGGAGGGACGCCGAAATCATCAGCCGGGAGAGCTGTTCCACAGCTGGCTCCTTCGGGCCCAGGGTGAAGCGGCTCTAATGCTCTTACCTGGCCCGTGTCTGCCCGCGGTGCCACAGGGCGCTGCCGGACAGGCAGCGCGCCGCTCCCGGCTCTGCCGCAGCCCCCGCGGCGCCCCCCGCCCCAGCCCTGCCCCGCTCGCAGCTCGGGGGCTCCGGGGCACCCGCACCGCGCCCGGGGCGGCGGCGACAAGGGAGGGGATGGCTGGCGCTGCCGGGAGCGGCTCCTACCTGCGCACCTGCGGACGGCTCCGGCTCCGGCTCCGGCGTCCGGGCTCGGTCCGAGCCCCCGCCCCGCCGAGCCCCGCCCCGGACGGGCGGGCCCGCTGCCGCCGCGGCCACCGGGGGCTCTGGAGGGCTGCGGGCCCGTGTGTCGCTCTGACCGCCGGGCTTGGGCTGCCGGGACGCGGCCACAGCCTCCCCGGCCCTCAGGGCACCCCTCGGGCCCGTGTGCCGGTGCCGCGGCCGTGCCGCTGCCTGCGGGCTGTCCCCGGTGGGGCCGTGCCAAAGGATCCCTGCTCCGCCTTCTTCCCTGCCCGCCCTTCCAGAGCAGGGGCACCTGCCCGGCCTGCGGCTCCGGGCGCGCCCTCAGCTCCGAGCCCTCGGAGGGGCCGGGGAGGGCTCGCCTCACAAACCCCGCGCGTTCGCAGCCCTCCCGGGGAGCGCCGAAGTCCGGCTGGCTGTTTGGAAAGGGAGCCTCAAGGGTGCAGCCGCTCAGTTGCAAGAGACCCCAGGAAGAGCCTCTTTCACCCCTTTTCCCTTTCCTACTGAGTAGTGGGCTTTGTGATCTCTGTGAAGTATCCCTGTGGATGGAATTTTGAGAAGAAACATTCCCAGCAAAACAGCTCGGTGATAACCATTTGGGACAGTTTCTTGGGGTGGAAGGGTCGCTTCGCTCTCTGATCTTTAAGGGATTAAGTCAATGTGAATGCTACGGCTTCTTTTTCCTCTTCCTCCCATCTGTCTCTGTCAGGATGACTGATGTTATTCAGCGACTGTCTTGTTTGTTTTCCTAAAATTCATATTAGGTAGCACTTAGTCAAAATTTTGTCCTGGTGCCATCACTTATGAACCAACACAAAACAGACAGATGCCTAAATCCATGTCAGCCCCCAGACCTGAGCTGAGTTATACATCAGCAGTTTATCAGTATTTTGTAGGCTGCCCTTCTAGCAAGCAACACTCCTTCACCCTGCAGCTTTGGCCCTCGTGCAACATTCTGAATTGATTTCGTGTTTCTGATCCCCAGGGATGGAAAACCCCTCAGAGTGCTGATCCTCAGAGCAAGTGCTGCACCAGCAGGTCCCCTGAGCCCTTACCCAAGTGGCTGCATCACCAAGGGAGAGGACAGATGCTCCCACAGAAAGGCATGTACTGTGTATGCTTCTCGGTGTTCTAAAGGCCAAGGGGGCTATTTTTAGAGCTGAAATAACATTCCTCCTGCTTTGGTATTTCAAATCTTATGTTATCCTGGACTAATAAATGTTTCCTTGCAGCATTTGCTTTTTTTGCAACCCCACAAAATCCAAAGATCTTGGCCAGGTTTCCCCTCTGCATGCACCTGGCACTGCCCCATGGCACTGCCACATTTAGGAGCTACAAGTGACTTCCAGGCACGGCTTTCCTTGGGCAAGGAGCTGCTATTGCCTCCATGTCACCAAGACAGGCCCAAAAATCAGGTGCCTGGAAAAAAATATACTTAAGATATCAGGATTAACCACATCCCTCCCTGCGAGGCTTCTTGTGACAGCAAGAGTCAAGGAAGCTCACTTGAAAAGTAATAGAGGGGAGGTCTTTGAATCCCAGTACCCTGGGGCTTTCAGCAGCTGAGGCTGAAGAAAAACCTTCTGTCAAACAGGTGAGAAGTGACTGTGCTGGACCCCAGCAATTTTGGCCAGAAAGGAAAATGCAGCAACTAACCAGAAAGTGCCTTAGTCACTTCACCTCTGCTGCCAGCCAATGCTGGAAGGGAAACAATGCACCATATGGGATTTTAAGGCAATTGCATTTTTGGTAAACTCTGAGTGTCTGAGACATTTTGTTCACAGCTCCTTTTTGAGCAGATGGTGTCCCTCTGAGTGCTGGAAAACGTATGATGCTGACAGGCCCACCAAAAACCTATCACAAATTTAAAAAAATCACAGCTTGAAAAAAGGGCACAGCCTGGGGACAGCAAGCATGTGTTGGAGCCCACCCAGTGCAGGAACTAAGAGAGATGCAGGGAGGCATCAGCCATAAAGGGTGATGTTACCTGGGTCCTTGGAGATATTTCCTACAATGATTTCTTCATGGAACACCATGGGAGGAGCAGCCCCTCTCCCACGACCCTCATCCTGCAAAGCAAAGCAACCTCATGCCCCTCTAGTTGCTGTCCTTCCCAGGCTGAAATTACCATTGAAGACTGGCTGTGGTTATCCTGGACTGGAGTTCTTTGGGGGAGGAAAAGGTACATAAAGATGAGGAAAAGGGAATTGCTGTGAGTTTGCTTTCAGTTCTGGGAGATAGATGTCTTCTAAAACTATATTTGCCACCTTTTCCTCCTGTCCTGCTCCTTTCTGCTCCAAGGTGGAGTGAGGCCTGGCAGGAAAGGTTGCCCACCCAGAAAGAGGAGCGGTGGGGAAAATGGGCATAGGGACCACTCAGCATCAGCCATTGGAGCTGCTCCACACTCTGAGGCTTGTATTAAATACAGTTAAAACTGTTAAGAACCAGTTAAAACTGTTTCTCAGTTGAAGTGTTAACCCTCATTTCATTAGTCAGATCATCTCCTATCAAGCCATCTGTTCCTTTATCGAGCTTTTCAAATATTGTGATAGACTTCATATCTCCAAATGCCCTGCTGATAAACAGATGCCACCTAAGCAAGCCCACCTGTGGCTTGGCTTTGACAAGGTGTGCTCAGGGTGGCTGGAGAGGCAGTGACCTGCAAGGTGCATTCTCTCACCCTAAGAAACATCCCCAGATTTCCAGCCCTACAAGATGAAGCTGTTCCCAGTTCACCTACATGATCCCAACTGAGGAAAATTCACCTAGATCAGGGAATGGAGCAGCAAATTGAAGAGACCCATTCCATCTAATTGCAGCAAAGTGATACCATTTGAATGTTAGGAAAAGAAATTGAGAAAATGGAAAAACAATTATATATTTTTTTCGTAAAAAGAGAAGTAAAAACCAAATACTGCTGTGATAGCAAATACA
Organism: Haemorhous mexicanus; assembly: GCF_027477595.1. NCBI lineage: Eukaryota > Metazoa > Chordata > Aves > Passeriformes > Fringillidae > Haemorhous > Haemorhous mexicanus. Next base: position 20,750,103 of record NC_082344.1, on the reverse strand, counting down.
GGTGATAAAGAGGACTTGTAGTCAGGGTGTGAACTCTGGGGAAGAAACCTTGTAGTGCCAGTGTATGCAGATGAGAGCTGCAGACTGGTGTGCCCTGGTCCCAGGGGGTGTGTATTCTGGCCTGGCAGGAGGACAGTCCTACATGAAGCACAGAAAATGGTGTGAAAAAAAGGACTGGAATCATGTTAGTCAGGAAAATTTAGTAGCCACGTGAATACAAAGGTGAGGCCTGCTGTGCAGATGTGGCAAGCACCATTTCACCTACATATCTTATCTGTGCTGCTCATTGGAGCCTTTCCTCCAGTCATTTTCCAAGTCCTGCAAAAGGAGATTTTTTAAATTGTTCTGCAGGCAGGCTTTGCTGCTCATCCACTCCTCTTGAACAGAAGATTTACCTTTAAAAATGTGTGGGGCAGGGCCTTTACCTGCACTGGGGCCACTGGGCTTCCTTGCCCTTTTGGATTTAACCCCATCTTGGCCATGGCTGGTGCAGGAAGGGAGAGGCAGTGGTACAGCTCCTGGAGTCACTTGTCTGAAATCCAGGGTGGGAATTCTTTCACCATTTTCTCAGAAAAAAGCCTAAATCAGGGTTTGACTCTTCAGGGAATGGGGCAGCAGGAGATGGACTCACTAAAAGCAGTACACCCCATGTGCAAGGGGTGATTTAAACAGCAAAAGCCTGCAAACCATTCAGTGGGGAGTTTTTCCCATGCAGGGGCTCCCCAGGAGTTCTATTTTTTCCCCTGTTCTCACCTGTTTAGTGAGGCTGGTGCTGCTGGGTAGAGGTTTTTTGCCAGAGGTTTCTGCTCCTGGGCCAGGCACAACTGTGCCAGAGCCACTGTGGTAGCTGGGGCACATGGGCACCACATGCCCCCCTTTCCCACTGGGCTCTGCTTTCAGTTTTGCTTTTCATTCTTCCTTTAAAGTAAGATCTTACGGGAAATTGCACCGTGATTCCCATAAACAGCCAGAACGTGGTGAGCACCCTGTACACAAATACCCTTTCCCCTTAAAGGGTAGAGCTACAAAACAGCCTTGGGGTGAAAATATCCAGCTAATACAAGTCCAGCATGGCCATGCCTTTGGGAATGCTGTCTGGGAGCTGGTAGATCATCCACCTCCCTCCAAACTGAGAGGCCTCCCAGCTGCAAATGCCCCAAACATCATCTAACCAGAGCCCATAGGTCAGCCACCACACTTCCCGCCTTCCATGGATTCTCAGGCTCTTGTGGCCACAGAAAACCTTTTAGAAGAGCTTTTTTTTTTTTTTTTTTTTTTTTTTTTTTTCCCTAGGAGCCTCCCACCCCATCAGCTGAATGTGATTCCTGCAGTCAGGCCACATTTCCCATCTGCTGGGCTTATTTCTAGAAAGCTGTGCTGGCTGCCAGCCGGGGACAGCAGTTGCCTTGCACTTCCAAGCTGCAGAGGGATGCAGACATTGCCGGGGCTTACCAGGGAACAGCAGAGCCTCTGGAGGGACTGGGCAGAGCAGAAATCCACCCCTGATGCCCCAGGAATGCAAACCCTGATGCATTTCTTCAGCACCAGCACTCACCCTCTCCCTGCGGCGTCTTTCTCAAGACGTAACTTCAGTGCTAGCAGGTTTTGCTCATCACTCCGACTCCAGGGAGTACCCCAGTGCAGCCCAGCCCAACTGCAGCAGGGATGGGGTCAGATGGAGCCTGGAAGTTTTCTGCAGAGCCTGGAAGTCCTCTGCAGTCAGCCCCCACTGCCTTGGCCTCACTTCACACCTTGGCCGCCGTGTTTGTGCGCAGCTCTGACGGGGGGCGGGTTTCATCAATGTTTGCAGAGCCAATTAGGTGCTGTAACTTGGAGATTAAATCCTCCTCTCTGGTGTAATTTGCAGATTAGATCCTCCTCTAGAGATTGTGCCAAATCCCAGGAGTCCCAGGGCAGGCTAGAGTTCCCTTGAGCCACCCCGTGCCAGAAAGCAGCTGACCTGCTTGGGAGTTTCCACTTGGAAAGAGCACACAGCTCCAGAGCCAACACTGCATTTCATAAGGGCCCCAGCAGTTCTGGGAAAAGAGGTAAAACCAATCCAGTGCCTGCTGTGTGCCAAAGCTGAGAGCCTGGAAACACTGGAAACGACAGTGCAGGGGGCAAAGGACAAATCCCTGCTCCCACTGCTAAGGGGTGTTATTCCAGATGGGTCAAGGTGCCAGGAACAGCATTAGAGAAACCCAAGGTCAGGCACTGCCAGACCATCAGGTCTTAGAAGACAGTCACTGGTTAAGTCCACCCTACAGCCAGCCACCAATCCACCAGCAGTCCCTCAACACTTCTGCACTGCTCTAGCCAGCTTTCAACAACCAAGTCAGCAGGGGAAGTGCCAAAGTCCACAGAAATAAGTGCAGCTCATGCCCTGGTACCCACCCTACCAAGGCTCCACAACTTCCCCACATCACTTCATCCAACAGTGGATGGATCCAGTTGCTACCCTGGGAAATCGAAATGGCCCTTCCTGCCTCCCCCAGACCCTACATCATCCTGAGGAAGAGAAAACCACACTAAAGAACATGACCCAACTGTAAAAAAAATTCAAAACAAATGAGCAAAAAGTTCAAAACAAATGCAAAAAAACCCCCAAAAAATCAAAAAAGGAAATGCACAGAAGTATTCCTTTTTTTACCAAAATTCAAGGCACCATCTTTAAGAAGCTAGTTTTCTTATAAAGGCTGACACTTTTTTTATCAACTCTACCACATGGAGAATTTAGCTACAAAGAGTGATTCCGGTAGCATAAGCTGCCAGATAAAACATTTGATGGAGGAGCTTTTTCTTTTCTGAACAATGTTTCTTTAGTTATTTTCAGTTTTTCAAAACCAGGTAACTTGACAATGGCTTCAATTTCAGTTTTCAGATCCCTGAAATACACTGGAACTGCTGCTGCTTTTGAAGTCTTATGCCTTGGGGGAGGGTGGGGGGAATATTACCTTGTATTTTCAGGTACTCAGAGAGGTTCAGAACAGCAAGTGCCTCTTAGCAAGGCCCCTTATTCTTCTTACAGCAGGCACTTGACAGGAATGAGCCTAAGGAAGTCCAAGCAGTAGCAGTACAAAAGAAAAATTATAAAGATCAACAGGAAGCTGTGTATGTTGGTGCATTCCCTGTAGTTCCGTGGTCAGGAAATTGCACAAAGGAAAGGATGACAGCAGCCATGAGATCAGGCATTTGCACATCTTCCAAGCTTCACTCCTACACTCACACCCCAAGTCCAAACCCATTACACACATCACTTTGAAGGCAGGTTCCCTATGATTTTTGCCATGGAAGGAACAGTTTATCTTTCTAACCAGAAGGTCAGGAGCCTCTCAGCTCCAGGAGCCCATTTCCACACCATCCTACAGGCACTGCAGCGTGGGGTGGGGAGACACCTCCTACTCTATGTGTGCGTGTGTGCGTGTGTGCGTGTGTGTGTGTGTAATTCCTCCGCCTGTCAAATGGCTCTGACTCTGCATGAATGCACATCAAAACACATCTTCAGGCACACACGGGTCTTCAGGCCCATCTCAGCACAAACAAAGAGAACTTACAGCAAAATCTAAATAAAATATTTAATATTTTTGGCCAAAGCAGTGTCCTGCAGTCACACTGGGCTGGTATTTTAATATTAAAGCGGGATTTTCACACGCAAGAACTTGCCACTGTCTCCTTTCAGGATTATGTTTGCTTCCAGTTTCTTTTCCCCATCAATCAGCTTGGCCAGGAAGCCCAAAGTAATCAAATCCCTTGGTGCCCTTCCATTTGACAGCCTCCTCTTCCCCTGACATTCAGAAATGCTGAGGGGAGAGGTACTTTGAGCTGCACCAAATGCACAGCTGGAAATGCCAAGCAAAACACTGCTGTAAATCTGATGTCTGAGGCACAAAGACCTTTGCTTTGGGAGGAGTTTCAAAATTAAACACAGAGGCCAGGCTAACTCATAACTGTTTATTGTAAATCACTCAAGAGTTTACACATCATTAATGGCAAAATAACACTTTTAAAACACCTGCTGGATGAAAGACAGAATAAAGACAACTCTTTTATATTATATGGCATCATTTGAAAAACAAGAAACAGAACAAAAAAGAAACCATTTTATTTTTTCCCCCCACTTTTGCATCTTTCCTGAAAATATCTGGGCCTGAGTCTCAGTTATCTTGAGATCCCTGCCTTGCCCAGGGCGTGGGGCTGTGTGTCTGGGAAGCAGGCACTCCCTCCCCGAGGGGCAAGGCAGTGACATTCTTTATAAATGAAAATCACGCCCTCTATCTTCAAAAGTGCTCCAGTGCTGACAGTATAAAGCCTCTCTCCTGCACTGGCTAACATCTAACACAAAGGGCTATATGTCCCATTAAATCCACATGCCTTTTTTTAAAGAATTTTTTCCTTTTTTTTAATTTTTTTTTAATTTTTTTTTTTTTTTAATTAAGCAAGGCAACTGTTAAAGTTCAGAAGCTACATAACTGTCTTTATATTTTGCTCGGAAACCAATGGATGTTGCATGCAGCTGAAATATTAGTACAGGCTCTGACTTAGATAAAGGTCAGTTTTCTAAGACCCACTAGTCAAAGGCAGAAAAAGAAATTAAGACGCCTCTTGTGCAAAAGGAGCTAAAATATGCATGCATCGATGGCCATGACTGATTAGAATATGACTTAGGTCTCCAAACATTGAAACCGAAGCTTTATTTGGCTTAAGACATGGTTGAGCTCTATACATTTACAATTACAATGTATATGTGACAACAAAGGAACCATCTCAGTATAGCATCAGTTGGTATTTTGGCCTGTATAGAGACTAATCTTCAACACAAAAGCCTGCTCAGCAATAAATGGTTTTCATATTTAGCAAAGACAGCAGTGCACTGGGCTGGCTAACAGGGCTAACAAAAAGAAGAAAGCAGGTTTCCAAACTAACATCTAACTAAACTGAGGGTGGTTTCCCCCCTTGGACATACTGTTTTTCATCAGTGGTGTTACTGTCCTTTCCAGGAGTATGCAGCTGACACACTACACTGGGCCCTGCCCCATCCCCCCAAAAGATGCGCCTCAAAACCTTACTGGATTAGCAGTAGGAACAAAAATCTCCCCTAACTGCACTTGGAAAGGACAGTTAGCTCCTTCAACCTGCCAACATTTACCATGAACAAGCAAATTACAACAAATCTGACATGAACTACAGTGACTAAAATCAAACCTCTCTCCCGCTTAACTGCAATATTAAATAATATATAACATTTTTACACTTAATAGTCTTAAGTTTGGACATAAGACAGCTAATAAGGAAAAAGGAAAAAAAAAAAGGCTGTGGCTGAATCAATTCCTGGGGAACTAATTCAGCCCAACCAATCAAAAAAAAAGAATAATTCTACCCGGAGGTAAATCCACCACAGGCACGGGGTTGCGCGCGCACCCAGCAGCCACGCGGACGGACAGCAGCGCTGGCACAGCCAAGCGTCACTCCTCAGGCACTGCCATCTCCAGTCCTTTCCTTGCGAGCCTGGATCATCTCCTTCGGAGCCTGCTTGCGGTCAGTGACCAACCCCAGCCAAAACATGAAGTCAATGAACCAGGTGGTGGGGTTGAACTTCAGGCCCAGCTCGCTGGCTGAGTAGTCAAACGGGAAGGTGTGGTGGTAGTTGTGGAAACCCTCACCTGAAAAACAGAGAGGGAGTTTAAAGACCACGTGGCACATTTGCCAACACAGGAACACACTCAGGCAGGACATTCCAACAGCCATTGCCCAAGTCTGGAATCTAGTGGAGGTTATGCTCCTCCCCAGTAGGAAGGGGCATGTCCCACGCCTTATGCTCAGGGAAGAAAACCAGAAGTGCTTCAAGACGGGAGACACACCACTGAGTCAGAAGTGGGGTCCCTCACTTCTGCTGCACTTTCTGCTGAGCAGAGCTTGCTGCTGGGTGCTAACACCTCCCTTCCCAGAGACCACATGGTGTTATTTCAACCCAGATGTGTTGGGCACCATCAGTAGAACAAGGGCACCTTCCTCTAGGATGCACAAGCTCCGGCCTTCTCCAAACCCTGGCTCCAAGAGATGTCCAGCCACAGGCACCCAGGGTCCCCAGCAGGGTGAAAGAGGATGGGACACTCTCGGGAGTCTCTGTGGTCAAGATGCCCCCGAGATGAGTTAGAGAGTCTCTTTTCCCAGTCCAGCAGTTGAAGAAGGAGTCAGGATTCTTCGGTTCTGGTTTTGAAGGTTGTTTATTTTCTGTTATCTATAACATTCTTTCCCTGGCCTGCTGAGGTCCGTTCAGCAGGTCAGTCAGTGGCACACTGCCTGCCTTCAGGGTGGTGTTGTTTTTTTATACTAAAAACTACACGTACTTTATTTACAATTATTTTCCAATACCTATCACCTATGTTAGACAGTCCGTCTCTACCCTAAACCAATCCAAAAGTGCCACGATCACCCAGAAGATGGAGGCTAGGAAGAAGGAGAAAGAAGGACAAGGCACACCCAAATTCCTCCATCTTAGGACCCTGACCCCCCATTCTAAAAACCCCAAAATTGTTCTTTTCACCCAGTGACAAACTAACTATCATTCTACTTAAACTTTTGTGGCTTGTAGATCCTCACATAAGGTTGGTAATTTTTTCCATGGGTCAAAATCAAAGGCACAGGGATCTTGGGCTCTGTGCCAAGGTCTCTGAGCCCTCTGGAAGGGGCTCAAGCCATCCAGGGCAGCCAGAGGGATGTCCTGGATTCTGACACAACACCACCCCGAGTTGGCAGAGCTGTGCCCAGGGCTGCAGCACTCACCAATGGCTCCCAGGGTGACCAGGGTGTTCTGCCTGGGGTTGATGTTCTTGTCGTAGGGGCGGTTGCCGTACATGTGGGCGGCGCTGTTGACCAGCCAGGTGACGTTCAGGGAGATGGTGTACCGCAGGATGGAGGCCAGGAAGTAGGCGTTCCACAGGCTCTCGCCCCACAGGTACCACGGCACGATGGTGGGGATCACAAAGCACATCAGCACAACTGAGCTCTTGTAATACCTGCAGGAGTTACAAGGGGAAAAGGAATGCAAAGTAAGACACGTCTTGTTTGTCCCCCTAAGACCCCCTAAAAAACCCCCTTGTTTGTCCATAAGACCCATCTTGTTCATCCCCCTATAAAACACCCCAAAAGGTGTTAAGGTTTAAAATAGACCCCTGCTTTTTTTTTGAGTTTTCTGGAAGGGATGAGGAAAAACAGAGTTTGGATTTATTAGACAGTTATTAAAACTTTGCATTTCTCCAAAGTCTTTCAGAAAGGAAGAACTGTCATTTTTATTTGACAAAAACAAACAAACGGCTTCCAATTAAGATCCACAGAGGGCTGGAAAACATGCTAATATTAGCAGTATTTTTGAAAGGAAAGAAGTTTTCATGAACTCAGTTCTCATCTGTAACGCATGAGCTAGTTTTGATCATCTTGTGCATGAAATAAATCAACCACTTTCCTTGCAAGTTCTCTGCTTGATGTATTTTGCTGTTGTTTGGAGGTTGTGCCTCACGCCCTGGGCTCCAGGAGGAGATCTGCAGCTCTACAGCAACACCAGCCACGGTGAAGAGGGCATTTCCTCAGCTCTCTCACAGAACTCAATTCTCACTTACCTGAGCTAAGGCTCTCCAAGCAAACAAGTTCCCTTTCTTTGCTCCATCAAAGATAACAAGTAATTTCCCACTCATATGACTGACTTCTGATAAGGTCAGAAGTCTGACCTTATCAGACTCTCATCAGTTCAAGGCCAGGATTTAAGTAGAGCTGGAGGAGAAAAGTACTTTCCACTCCAGAAAACTCCTTCAAAGTTCAAAGCCTCTACCACTCTGGGGAAATAGAATAAAATATGAGAACATCTTATCAGGCACCAATTAAAACTTATCCTGCCAGATGGAAGAAGCCCAGACCGAGGTCTTTGATAAAGACATGAAATCTCCCATCTGAACAAGCATCAGAGTACACTGTCTTCCTCTGACAAACATCTCCCTTGGAGTGAGAAACCTCCTTACCTGGAGTGCAGGGAAATCAGTGCCTCAACACATGCCTGGGGAACACCCCTCCTTTCACCACATGAAAACTTTATCATGGAGACACTTCGCCTGTGAGCTCCTCTCTCACATCATTTTTATTGAATCAGGATTATTGCTCCCTGATTCACAGAGGGTAGGTTTTGCTGTCAGTCGTGCCTGGAGCACTACTATGATTTCAACTGAAGTGATATGGTTTTAAACTGACTGAGTGGTGCCTCATCCACAACTCAGCAGCACCACTAGAAGCTTAACAATTTGGCCTTAAAACAAAACCTGACAAGAAGGATTTGTTATGATTCTTAGTGATGTATTATGATTCTTAGTGCCTGCTAGTTTTTTCCAGGCTGTCAAAAAAACCCCCAACACTGCAACCTTGTAAGAAGGAGAAACCCAAATTCTGGGTAAGGGACTAAGACCTAAATCCAAATCCAGAGCAAAGGCATTTGCTAAGACAACTTTCCTGCAGAAAACACACTTCTTCGCTAGACAACCTTTGCAGCATGACCAAAGCAGTAAAGCCTGCTTCTCGTGGGATGCTGTTGTGGAAAAGGTAATAACCGAGAGGAGCTGCAGCAAACTGCAAGGGAGCTGTTGCAAAAAGGCACTGCCAGCTGAGGAACCAGTGAAAGCAACCATACATGGAGGGAAGTATTCCTCACTTCTGGAAGATTTCCATTACAAGGGTAATTTTTCTGCCTTAGAGAAATCTGTGTGCTAGCAGAAAAAACTCTAATTTTTAGACTTAACTGACTGCTCCCCTCACTCAGAAAATACACAGAAATGGCCTTAAGCAGTTTTCCAAAGTGCCTGGATGAAATGCTTGCAAGCAGAAAGTCTTCTTGTGCCTAAAACACAGGTGTTCACATAGAGCATAAAGGATGTTGCTCAATTCCCAGCTCTCACCGAGTGTGTAGCAAACTGAGTTAGGAATGTGCTAATTCCCAATGGAGATAATTAATCCTGTACAGAATGGCAGTCTTGGGAGAGGTGGCACTTGGCCTGCACTGGCCCAGGGGTGCTAGAAATGACTATGCAGAGTGAAATGTGCACTTCTGTGTTAAGACAATTAGTGACTTCAGAGTTTGCTCCTGCGATCAAAGAAGAAGGCTGAGATCTGAGCAACTTCTGCCACAGCTGTTTTCATACCCAGCCCTGGCTTTTTGGGAAAGCAAAGGCACAAGGACAGGGCTCACTGCTTGTGCCACAGAGGACAGTCAGCAAGTGTCAGCCACATGGGAATAGTGGGGGCCAGAGGAAAGGCATCCCAGCACCTGCAGTCATGGAGGCAGGGATATCTCAGGGAAGAGAAGGGAAAGAAAAACAAGGAATGAACCACAACCAGACCGCCAGGCGGGAGGATCTCTCCACGGCCACCTGACAGCAGGGCCCAGCGCTGGCACTTACTTTCTTTGGAACCTGACGACAGGGTCATCGAGCAGGTCAGTGAAATCCAGTTTCCTGCCCTTCTCGATGACGTCGCGGTGCTTGCGCACGAAGAGCCAGCCGATGTGGGAGAAGAAGAAGCCGCGGCGGGCGTTGTGCGGGTCCGCGTCCGTCTCCGAGTACTTGTGGTGCACGCGGTGGTCTCGGCTCCACTCGTAGATGTCATTCTGCACAAAAAATACCCTGAGGTCAGAGGAGAGGGGCAGGCACTGCCAGGACCTCCAGTCCTCCCATGCCACCGTCATATTTTCTGGAAAAATCCCTTGCCCAGGATTTCTCTCCTGGGAAGCTGAGAAGCCTCAGAGAAAAAGGAAAACAATAATTATCTGATTTGCTTCTCCCATGTTTTGCTGCTTTGGAATGTGGTTGGAGATTGTTTATCCAACATGTGAATTGTTTTGACTTAATGACCAATCGTGGTCCAGCTGTGTCAGGACTCTGGAGAAAGAGTCACGAGTTTTTCATTCGTATCTTTTAGCCTTCTGTAAGTATCCTTTCTCTATTCTTTAGTACAGCATAGTATAACATTCTTTAATATATTCTAGTATCATAAAATAATAAATTAGCCTTCTAAGAACATGGAGTCAGATTCATTTGTTCCTCCTCCGTCTGGGGAACCCTGAAAATACCACACTCCCACACATGGTAACAGCAGCAAGCCCCTCTCTGATGCTCCTCAAAAAAGGTTGTGGACTAAAACCATGGGAGTTACCATCATCCATGGTAAAACCATCTTTTTAAACCATGTCAGTCAACATGGAAAACCACATTGACTAAAACTGATGGGAGTTACCATCATCAGTGTGTCCTGGGTGTCTGAGGATGGGCTGCAGGGACTGGGTACATACATGTTTACACTGTTATTTTAAGACTGTGCTATGGGGAACCTTGTGTATTTATTTTCAGCAGACTACTGTACAGAGACTCTCAGTTCTGGCATCCTCTTTCTCAGCTGGTTGCAGCTGGTGCCCTCCAGGCACAAACACAGCGCTGAAAATGGGACAGAGCCTGTGGATCACTACAGCCACTGTGGTGAATGACATGACACTGAAATGCCTTATGGCTGTAAATGGAATCATGGGGACTGCAGGGAGGGAGGGATGGAGCACAATTTCACACTTGGATCCATAAAGTGAGACTTTCTGAGTTCACTCAGCCAAAAGGATTTCAGCCTCCCAGTTTGCTCTGCAGGATGCCCTGGCTGGATGCACTGGACCAAACTGGTGGCTTTTGCAGTGGTGCTGAGTTATTAGTGCAGGGCATTGTAAGCACATTCAGCACTTGCAAACCTCAGGCCACACACTCATCTATGAATTTAACTGCTCAATACCAAAATGTCAGTCAATGCCCAGATCCACAGGAGGGTGAACTTTAATCAGAGAGTTCTTAGCAGAGGTTGCTACTTCCATCTCTGCACAGTCAGAAACAGAAATACCCAAGGAAGGAAAGGCCTGGGTTACTTTTAGGAACAGCACCCACAACCACCAAGCACAGCAGCTTTGCTCCCAGTAGAACTGAGCAAACCAGTTGCAGTCTCTGAAGTGAGAACAGGACACCACCCATCTGGGCACTGAATACACCACAGTTCACAGCAAGCACAGGGTAATGAAACTGTGTGTACCTTTATTTTGTGGGGCAAGAGCCCTGTGCTGAAAGCATTGCAGAAATAATCATTGCTCTTTCTTTCAGCTGACAACATTTGAGAGAAAGCACTGAGGGGCCTCTGGGAACAACTGCAAAGAGCAGCTAAAGAATCCAGCTCAAATGGCTCCAACACCCAATTTCAGCTTTGCAAAAATGCTCTCTGACTGCAAGAGCACACCAGGGACAAGAGAGGAGCAAGAGCCCTGGAAAGATCTCAGCTCCACTGCATTCAGTTATGCTCAGCCCTTTGCTGTTGCCATGTAGTGAACATAGTGATGCTGGGAGTGGGCTGGGGATGAGGGGGACATTTTCCTGCAGCACTGACACATCTAAGCCACTGAGATGAGGCAGCAAAGATCAGTCCCTTGCCAGCGCTCCAGTGTGCTGCACCTTAACCATCTCACTGCATGAGAAAACAAAGTAAACTGCAAAAAAGCAAAGTAAGTCACCCAAGTCCTCAGTGAGAACCCCTCTACCTTCCTACAGAAGAATCAAAAGGAATGAAAACCTCTACACTGCTTCAAGTGGCTTCAGTGGGAATATCCGTATGACTGGAAAATGTCAACATTAAGTAACTTAAAAATAAAACAGGGTTATGCAAGAAGCACACTTAGAAAAGGTCTTCTTTCTTAACCAGAAATAATTTTTCAAGTGAGACTGTTGATCAGTTTGTCACAAGAGCACTTGATAAAGTCCTTTGTGGGACAGCAGATAACCAGGAAAAGCAATGATACTGTGAGAAATTAACTTGGCTTTTCATGCCTGCAAATGCCTGCAGAGCTGGTAAAAAAAACATGATTCCCCAGATGAAAGGATTAGGAAGCTGTGAAACAACTGAATTGCATCTAATTAAAACCACAAAAGCTAAGAGGAAATAAAGGCCTGAGGCCAGCACTGTTGACAATAAATACACCATGAACTGGAGCACAGCATGTGTTAATATGCTCTGAGAGTATTATTAGCAACCGTTTTTCAAGAACACATCACTTTTGATCAAGTTTCAGGTAAACACAGGGGTGAAATCCCTTCTGAAGCAGAGAGCAACAGTGTCATGCTGTGACAGTGATGCAGCCACGAGGTTTCATTAGCAGGTCCCTTAACAAACCTGCAGAATGAAAGGTGCCAGTGGCCTGGGCTGTGTGACAGTCTCCATGTGCTGACACAGATTTCCACACCACCCCTCCTGCTGTGTCCAGCACAAACACAGATTGTGCCACAGAAATGACACCAGCACAGCCCAGCTGAGGTGCTGGAACTTAAGTGCTGGGAGATCAATAAGCCAGGTATTACCTATGTCTGAAACAGACAAGTGACAGCAAGAACAGTCTTTCAAAATTATGAGAGTTTCACTCTAGATGGAAAGAAACACAGCTCATCATGCTCCAATCATTAAAAAAACCCACATGGCAAAACTGGCTGCATCTGATAGCATTCCAGAGGTACAGCATGTCACAGCCCAGGCAGTATCAAGCTATCAGTATCTACAGCAGTTTCCTTCCCCTGCCCTGCAAGAATTCTGAATATATTCTGAATATTTCCTCCTCATTTAGCATCCAGGGATGCTGTATGCCTCTCCAGTGCTACCTCTTCCTCCCACAGCCAACCTTAAGGAGATGGACCTGAAAACTCATCACTCACTGTCTGTCTGTGGTGGTGGAAACAGCCTTTACAGGCAATGGATGTCATGGTAATTAGGAGCAGGCTTCAGATTTAGAGTGGGTAATTTGGCCTTTCATCTTATTTCTGATATGAAGGGCACAAAGGTGGCTTGAAGCTACTTTGAAGTACTTCCCTGCCTCAGAATCCCAGTGTCCTCAGACAAAAGCCGTGATGAGCACAATGCAGCTGAGAGCAAAATCCATAGCAACAGGGGAGCAGAATGCAATGAAACCCCTGTGTGCAGGCTCACTGCAAACAGCTCTGCACATTCATTTAAATTACTTGTGAAAGATAAGATCAGCTGTGTAACAGGGAGACAGTACCAGGGGCTTCTCAAAACTCCCAACAGTTGTTTAACACATTGAGCAAAGGGCTTGTAAAGCTCTCCAAGGAACCAAGCAGCAGATGGAAAACAGTTCAGAATAAAGAAAGGCTGTAGTCAGAATGGACACATTTCCATTTTCAGGCAAAAGCATTGTGCCCTTTGTAATGTGTAGAGGGGCTAACTAATTAATTCTTTCCATCTTAAAAAAGAAAAAATCAAAGATGATAAATGAGAAGTACAGAGGTAGATAAAGGGACTCTTTTCATTCTCTGTCAAGGCAAATGAACAAAAAGTCAACCAGCCAGATTGAAAGGGAAAAAATGAAATCTCAGGGCACAAGACATACTTGTGCCACAAGGGGTTGTGGCAGCCAAGCTCAGTAAGTTTAATTTTAGTACAGGTAAGTCTAATTTTAGTGCAGGTTCCTATCTCTATCCTTGCCAGCCAGAGGAGGAACCAAATTCACACTGAGAAGATCCTGGTTCAGGGCTAACTCCTACAACCAGCTGGGTGTTACACAAGTGTTTCTGTGGTCTAGGACTGCCTACCAGCAAGTACAGAGCTAGTAACACACTTCTTCGCAAACGTATTTGAATTTGGCTGGTGAAAAAGGCTGCATAAAACAGAGATAAATTAAGATTGTGGAAGGGTGCCTGCTCTCCTTTCTGGGCACAGTCTCCAACTGCCTGGATGAACAGACTCTTGGTTACACAGACACATTTGCATCAAGCTGGCCCTTTTAAAAGTCTCCACGTTGTCCTGTGCAGTGGGGCCTGACCTGTGCCACAGCTCAGCTGCTGGGGCGCTGAACCTCTGATTTGGTCACCTCCAGCTCAGTGTCCTTATGCAATTATTGCTCCTGGTCTGCCTAGTGCACATTGTTACGTGGGTGGTGAGAGGGGCTCTGCATGCCCTGAGCCAGCAGAATGTGTTACAGCAAATAAATGTCTTCCTGCCAGGTTTTCTTTTTTCTTTCCTCTGCTGTCTCTAAGCTGAGGGGATCCCTGCACAGCAGAGAGAGCTGCCTAGAGGCTGAGAACCCAAACAAGCAACACAAGCTCACCTGGAAAGCCATGGAGTTAGCTGCAGCCAGAAAGATCCTCAAAGGCAGCTTGGCTTTGTAGGAGCGGTGGCTCCAGAGGCGGTGCGCGCCCGCTGTCACGCCCAGAGCCGTCATCAGGAAACAGAAATACGCTGAAAGACACAAAACCAAAACACAGCGTCTGCCACGGGGCCACCTGACATCGCTTGAGCTCTCAGTGCCATGAAGATGCTCCTTGCCCTGCCTGCCAACGCCTGCAGCGTGGCTCAGGAGAGGCTGGGCAGACAGGAGGTGAGGCTCTCAGCCCACATCTGCTTCACAGACTCTCTGCCTGAAGAGGACAGGCTTATTTTGCAAGTGTAAAATCAAAACAAGGGCAGATTCGAACATTAAAGAATATTACAGGACAATTTCAAATCTATTTACACCATCTGCAGCAATGTGTTGTTTAGCCAGGGCTCCCTGCCACCCTACCCACACAGACATGTTTTGGTTAAAACAGCCTATTTCAAATACCAGAACAAATAGGGGAAATGAGATCCCCAAAAATGGGTTTTGTACTTGTGTCTGCACAAGAATCTGTCCACCAGGGAACCCTGTTAGACTGGCAGTGGCTTGACAGGAATTCACAGTCTGCTTTTCCCAGTATGTAGTGTAAAACATTTGTCTTTGCAAAAAAAGAAAACAAATGTGTATGTAGGTGTGTGTCTACTGTGTCCCTCTATCAACTCCAAGCTCATAGTGCCTGAAATTGCAGCATCTGAGAGAAAATAGAATGGAAAGATATTTGGGAAAATAACAGCAACCATATTTCATGTTGATTGTCACCCCTGCAGACTGAAAAAGCAAATGGACTTTTTCCACTCTGCTGGTGGATCCATCAAAAACACATTTACCCAAACTGCTTGCCATTATGTGTATGGCCAAAATCCCTGTCATCTCCTGTACAGCAAACCAAAGCCTTTCTCGCAAGATGCAGCAGACAGCTGGAGTCAGAATGGTCCCAGTAAAGATGATGCCTCTCTAAAACCTGCTTTGGGTGCCATCACTGAAGAGACAATTCTGATTTTCAGCAGGCTGCGTGCTCATGGTACTCCTAGAAAAGGCTCATTTGTGCAGTTATGCTGAGTCCATTGAAATCCATAATGAAATTAAAACTTCTACTTACCTGAAGAGAGCTGCAGAAATGAACTAAAATCATGCATTCTCTCTGCCCATTATCTATAGATATTGCTGAATCTACAGATTACTCTCAGATCACTAAAAATGCTGGCATCACAACTCCTCACACTCCCGTCTCCACTGAAGAGTTGCAGTTCTTGCATATGCCTTGTTAGAGCAAGGACATGGGACTTCTGTGAAATTAGGGAAAACCTATCCTACCATTTGCTGTGTGTGATGTTGAGCTGTGCAGAAACATCACTAAATAAAGCCTTCCAAATCACTCAAATGACTGCAATTGTGGGAACAGATCTGTGACACACAGAATACTGACATTATCCAGCTAACATAAAAATATTAAGGTTAGAGTCCTGAATCATTACAAGAACATATTTTCTGTGGGCTTTATCACTTTAACCTCCTGCTAGTCATGGGCTGAAATCTCCCATCTTCAGCAGTTTCTTTCTTCCTTTAAAGCACAAGGGGGCTTTTCTCCTGCTTCAAAGCAACAAATCATTTAATTGACCAAGTGCTTCTCAAGGGCACCCATCCATCTTAATCATGAATGATTGCTTAAAACAAGAATGAAAGATAAATGGGTAAAGTGAGACATGTGACATTAGGTTTGATTTCACCTCCCTTCTCTGTCCTGTGTAAGAAGGAGGCTGTGTGGTAGGTAACAGAGCATATGGAATATCAGCACTGACCACAATCAGGGACAAGCCTCTCTGGCCCTTTCCAGCCCCCCAGGGACCTGCCAGCCCCAGCCCACTCCTGCAGTGCTCAAGTGATCAAGGGAACAGCTGGGGCTCATACCCACGCACCATGCCTATTTTTTGGCTTTGCAGAGGAGGAATCACAAGAGCAGGAATCTTCCCAATATAAATCCCGAGGGCTGAAACATCCCCAGAAACAAACAAACAAAATTACTCAGGAGGTTCAGTATCAGAGCAGAAAAAAATCCTGTCAGACAATTGCACTGCTTGGTGATAGCAAGTTTTGTGATTCTTACAGCAATTAAGGGGCCCAAAAATAATACTTGACCCAATGTATAAACAGCCAAGATGACAAATATTTGCCATGTAAGGAACAGGTCTCAAGCTCTCCTTTGCAGAATAAATTAGGATCTCAAACCAAAAATCAGACTACCAACCATCTGATTATATATTAATAATGCACAGCTACATCTGTATCTGTATGAGAAGAAAGCCACTGCTTGCTTGCCTGTCCCATTTTTGGGGATCGGAGTGTGTGTAGGGGGTGAACATGACAGTGAAACACAGAAGGATTGCAATGTGGAGCAAAGCAGCCAGTTAACAGCAATTCCTCCTTATACTGAAAACACCCTCTCAGAAATGTAGCTAATCAGGTTTCCCAAGTAATAAATAGTAAATAATATTTATGGCAGAAAAAAGGGGAAAAAAATAAAGCCACAAGAAAAGTACCGATGAACAACCTGGAATTCAAACAATTAATGCTATATTTCCTTTAAATTTAGTGGGATACCTAATGTACAAATAGGAAATTGGTAAAATAGCCAGATGTGTCCTCTGCATGTTCTGCTAAGGTCTAGACAGGAACATTTCCAATCAGCTCACTTGACAGCACAGCATAAGCAAAACAATTCAGAACTGGAGCAGAGGGAAAACCACTTAAAAGAGGGAATAAGGAGGAAGAGAGGGAAGAGAAAACAGCAGGTAAACCTGTGCAAAAGGACAAAAGAGAGACCCAGAGCACGGGGACAGGGAGAAGATGCAAGAGAGACAAGACACAGGAGGTAAAATACCGTGCAGGCAGGGAGCTGGCAGGTTGCTAGGCTTCCAATACACTGTGCCTGTGCACAGCTGCTATTTATGGGAACATGCCAGAATCAATAGGCAGAAGATTTTTATTCAACATTCTTATTAATGACCTGAAACAAAGGCAAACAGCATACTAATTATGACAGTGGATGATGCTATATTTGGAGCAGCAGTGAGAGAGCTAAAAAAACATGGAAGGATCCATGCAGAAAGAGGGAAAGAAAGGCTCAAAGTAAAGGCAAAGCAAAATAATGTAGTTTGGGGAGCAGTAATTGGAGACAGGGATCTGTGATGAGGATGAGAAGCTTGGGGAAGCAGGAGCCTGAAAGGAAGATCACCAACAGTTTATAAAATATTCCCAGTGGGCCATATGATAAGGCAGCACAACATCAGTGTGATTTCAAAGAGCAGGCACAGAGGTATCATCTCACTGTCAGACAGAAGCCATGAAAACTACACCAGGTAAATTATTTAAAAATGGATGGCAAATCAACCACATCAAATATTTCAGCCACTTTTTTCAGAACAACTCATTATGCCCATAGCTGGATTTCTGGAAAAGCTTTACCAAGCCGAGTGCCAAACTCTTCTGAAATATCAGTATCCAGGGAAATGGCTTCCTATGAAGATATGGGGAGATGTTGCCACAGCCTGTATGTACTTTCAAGCATCAGGAAATCATCATCTGATCTTAGTGGCTGCTTAAATTGGAGCAGATCTCACCCCTGAAAATTTCAATTCTGTTTTATGCTAAATATCAAAATTAGAACTTCTTCTGTTTCTGAAACCTGAACATTAGATATATATGTATTTATTGTTTGTGAATCCAGCACATTACAGATTGATTTTGACTTTTATCTCATATTAAAAAAACCCAAATCAACCAAAAGAAGATGCTCAGCAAACACTGAGTTCATTCTGGTTATCTGAACAGACAATTCTTGCTCCTGAAATCAAGGAGATGATTGGCCATCCTTGTTCAGCACAGATGACAAGGAGACATTGTGGGATAGCAACTATCCCCACGTTACCAATGTCAAACACAACCCAGTTAGATGGAGCAAATTACAATTATCTCAGAGGGACCATACATCAGACAGGAAAAGAGGAGCAGTGAAACAAAATCAACTGCACTTTCACAATAGCACTACTGTCAACACACAACCATCTTTAAAATACACAATAATGTCACAGAGCTGTTCCCATGGGGTGGCAGCACACGGAGCCTGGCACCAGCTCATACCAGTGGCTCCGATCCCTGGGTGTGGATGGCAGGGACAGCAGGGCTGGAGCAGGGAAGGGAATCAGCTCTTGACAGACTCACTGCAGGCATCTCTCTCCCATGTGGCTCCCAGTCCCTTCACAGGGACCTGAACAACCACACGCCTGGAGAGGCAGCATCCTCACAGTTTGCTCTCTGTGAGGGGTTCCACACACAGAGCCCACCACAGCCCTATTTTTTCTGAACACACTTTGGGACCAGGCAGCTTCTGTGAAGCTTTGAGCTTGTTTGCATGTCACAGCATGTAAGAAGCTTTTTTCTGGTCCTGGAGCAGATATGGTTTTAAGTCAAGTGATGACACATCTTACATCAGCCAGGATTGGGGTGTATTACATCATTGCCAGCAAGCAGGGAAGAAATTCCCAGTCTCTCCAGTACCAACAATGGAGAAAAACATGTGGGGGAAAGTGCTCACTCCTTTAAACAAGAGAGATGGCAGGCCTTGTGAGATCAGAGCAGTGGCTCACCTAGCCACATATGTTCTTCTGACAAGGGTAAGGGGAGTTGCTATGCAGAGGAGACTGAGCAAAACAAGAATTAAAAAATTTATTTAAAAATTAAAAAAAAAAAAAAAGACCACACAGGCCAGCTATTGTTGCACTAGAACTGCCTGCACACTTCAAGTGGTGTGGACTTCAAGAGGTGACATTTTGCACAGAGAATATGTGAAAAGTAATTACCAAGGCAAGTAATTACTGGAGGCTGTCCCAGAATTGTTATGACACTTGCTCTGACCAGGAGGGTGACAGACCTTGGGTCAGGATAGCCACCAAGGGTCAGGGCCTTGGTTTGATGTCTTGTTCTGAGGACATCAGCCCCATTTACTCCTGTGCTGGCTGCTGCCAACCCCCTGGTGCAAAGGCCTGCTCACAACCAACCCACAGCATTATTTTGTGCTCAGGGAGCTGCTCCTTCAGCACTGTCTGCACCCTCCAGCTGCTATTTTGGAAAAAGCCTTACCTCTTCTACTGCCATCTTTTTGGGGACAGCTTCAGAAGCACACAGCACTCTGCTCTGATGGAGATCCCGCTGCTGGGTCAGACACTCCCAACACTGTTTAGCCTAGAAGGTCAGACACATTCCCAGGCCCAGCCTGAATTTCCATTCAGAAAAGGCTTATACATTTTTACAAACACATTCTGTGTCTCCAGCAGTTCAAGGATCAGCAGGCAAGATCCCATGGATGCAGGAGGGAGTAATTTCCTCAGATGTGAATCCTAATTACACTAATGGCAAAGGAAGCACATCTTTTGCTCCGGCAATTAAAATTAACAAATGCAAGGGCTGTGCTTCACCTGTAGACATCTGTTACCTCTTCAACAAGAGGGCAGCTGGAGACAGCTGACCTTAAAATGCTGTTCATGATGAAGACATCTTGTGACATGACACCATTTGGTGGAAATTCTCTCTCCACAGTAGCCAGCAAAGTTTCAAGCAAGCTGCTGAGAAATTTTCATCTTAGCACAGGCCATTTTTCTCCCCTATATGTATGTAAAAGGATAATACAACTTGACTCACTTGTATTAAAAAAAAACTATTTGAGGATTAAAAATTACAGGAATGGACATGAAACTTTTGTCTGCTTCCACACTAGCATCCTGTGCTTAGTCAATCAGATAAAAATTGCTTGTTAGGGAATTTTACTAACCCAATGAGTCAAACCCAAAATCTTCCATTATGCTGCAAGAACTGCATGAGACATACAAACAGCAAGTTGCTCAAGCACAAACATGCAAAGCTGACTGACTGCCATAAATATGGAACACTCCTATAACTTCCAGTGGTGATTTTTTCCTTTCTAAAAATTAAATTACATCTGCATATCCTGTATCTGCCTTCTCCTCCTCTCTTGGGTTTTGCTGTTATTCAGTGGCAGATTTAGGACTAATATCACCAAACCAGGGAAAGTACTTCCAGTAGTGCCGAGTGATGCCTAACTTCATTCCCTCTGAAATTCAGAGCAGCACTGCCACCCATTTCAGCAGCTGCACCATTCCTGGTCTCTTCTGAACTCCTAAGAGATCCTCCACATCACTACACACACAGACAAGAGGTAGAAGATTCTCTTCTGATTCAACATCAGGGCTCAGACCAGAAATGCAGCTGCCAATTTTGTGGTGTCTCATATGCTCTTTTATGTTTTCATTAGATAATGTCGAGTTAGGGAATACACTTTCTTGAAATGCCATGTCTGCCCTCAGAATGGAAAGTTTTCCTACCCCAAATCAGGGCAGCAGTCTTTCCAAACCCTCAGTTAAAAATGCTGGTTGATGTCACACACTGCACCCGTGGGAGGGCCAGGGTCACCATGCAGCATTCTTCAATGTAGATTAGATATCAAGACCCCAGTACAGATCTGTACTGCTGAACTCCAGGGAAACCTTGGAGATCTCTTCCTCCACAGCAAAGACACACCAGGCAGCAGTAACACATAATTTACCTTGCAGCATCCTACTAAAAAAAAGCCTTATTTCCTGACCTGGAACTACATTTATTAAGGAGGTAGAAATTTTCACCACAGTCCCTAAATTGCTGCCAAGAAGCGATGCTGAACTACTGCTCTGGCCCTGGGGTCTCTGGGATGGAAACACTGCTCTGCTAGCCAGCCCTCTGCTCACTGAGCCCTGCTAACTATCCAAGGCTTGCATCCAAAGCTCCTTGGGCTGGATTCAAGTGAGCAAATGAATTAAAAAGCACTGGCATGCAGCAGCACCAATTCCCTGGGCCACCCACCATACAGGTCATGCCAGCTCTCACAGAGAGCCGTGCTTTCCTGTGGAGAGCAAACACGCAAAATCCCAGGCCAGAAAGTTTCATCTAAAATTAGATCTACACATCCTCTGAGCTACTCTAAATTGAGCCAAGAGAGACAGAGATAAGAGGAAGCACATCAAAGGCAAAGGGGAAGCGGAGTTTCAGAGCTGCACAGAAGATGATTTCTGATGATGCCCTGCTCCTGCCCCTCTGCACCGTGGTGGAGCTCCAGCAGAAGCCATCTATCACATCCCCTTGGCCCAGCCACCACCAGCTCATGAAATCCAGGCTGCCTCTGCCTGGATGCACATGCCTGCGTATGCATTTTCAGGAACATTCCCCAGAGCCAGCACTTTTGGCTGAGTATACAAAAGACTTTATTCCGGCTGGAATAGCAGAAATGTTCATATTGACAGCTGCAGCCAACGTGACACAAATAAAGCCAATAGAGCAATGGAAATTGTGGCTGACAGCAATTATTCCAGCCAATGCCAGAACTCCCCTAGGAAGGAAATACAGATTCCCTGAACTCACCAGCAGCTGAAGATTGCCTTAAGATGTCGAACAGCTTGCATATATTTTTAGATCAAAAGAGAAGGCTGGAAGATGCTTTGGCTTCTCTGAAATTTTTGATGCTTATGTGTAGCCTGTCTCAGCTCAGCTGGGTCCTGCGTCATCACAAAACCACGGGCAGATTTCACTCCTCTCCTAGTGACCTCACTGCTGTCCTCAATCCGCACACTGACTCGGGCTCTGGTGGGTTTTAAGTGCTCTATAAATGCCAAGACAGAATAAATGCCAATTGTACCTCTTTTTTTCAGGGACAGAGTTAAAAAATAGCATGGTTAAGCCATTAGCACAGCACCCCAGAGCCTTGCGTTCAGCAGGCAGCTCTGCCCTGAGGAAGAAGGTTTAGTTATTGTTTAGCTGTTGCTTAACATCCCTGTCCAAAAAGGGACAAAGCCAAAGCTGTGTGAACCAGGTACATGACATGGGAGTGCCCTGCTCTGACCCAGTGCCCTCCCTGTAACCACCGAAGCAGAGATCTGATGGCTTTGACTTTCCAGGACTTCACAGTCCAGATGATGTTTCCTTCTGTATCACTGCACCTTGCCTAGCTGTTTTGTGTCTGCTCCACTTGTATGCTATCAGCTGCTGTACCTCTTCCTTCCAAAACCAAACAGAGCTCAGAGCAAAACCTGTTGCAAACAATGGCCTCTTCCAGCTTTCTCTCCAGGCAGTTTTAACCTCAGAGCTGGGCTGCAAGCACTAAACCTCATTAAAATCAGAAGGCACAAGCCCCCTGCACCCAACAGGTCAGTCAGCCAGAGCTGTCAGGTTGGAGGATGGTGCCAGGACAGAGGAGGAGACCTTGTGTGTGGGCAGGATGATGCTCCCCAGGGACACTCACCCAGTGATTGCTCCCCACACTCCCCCAGAGACTCCTCACTGTGTCCCTCCTGCACAATCAGCCCTGCCCTAGCCCAGCCCTGCTCCTCCAGTGAGCTCTAGCACTCAGAACATCATCTGAGACACCACCGACCAAAAATGTTTTGAGAAAGATCCTCTAGAAATTCCCAACCCCTGCTGCTGAGGCCCCTACAGCAGAGGGATGGCAGGCACATGATTCCCCATGCCAGCATCACAAACAGCTTTCCCCTCTGTTTCACATCAGATTTGCTTTACTTAGCACAGTAATTGTTAATGTTTCACTCTCCAGTGAGGCAGCACATTTAATTGTTAGCCTACATGGTGAAAATAAAATCTGATTACAAGAAATTGCTTGGCTTCAATTATAACATCAGTGTTAGTTACAAGTGCAGCTGTGACTGCAGGGAAGGTAGGTGGAGTGGCAGAGATGAGGAACCACACTAAATTCAGTGCAGTAAGCCCCCTGAGACTGCCCCTAAGAGAAGTCCATCCTGACTCATCCACTGACACTGCTCAGAGCCTGTATTTTGCCATCCTCACCTGCACATGTAACCAAAGATACAAAGCTAGAGCCAGAAATCCCTGATGACTCCCCAGAGCTGCCTGCACCAGCTGAGGGACTGGAGGACCATGGCTAAAGAAGACACTTCATGCTTTTGTGGCCTTTGGCTGGGCTTTTGTGTGTTTGCCAGACCCAGCTCTGGGGGTGCCACAAACCTTCCCTTCAAGGGGCTGCTTCACGGGGATGCCTCTCCCAAGCATACAGTATCAGGGGGCAGCCCAAATGCCAACAATCCTGCCAAATTCAGACAGGGATTCCTATTTTTGCTGGATCCAACTGTCATCTCTGTCCTCATCACACAGATCAAAGGGAAAGAGTGCTTGGGGTTCTTGTGGCTTGGCTGGCACGGGTCAGAGCAGCCCAGCAGTGCTTTGTGCTGGGTGAACATCCCAATATCAAGCACACGCAGCTTCACTCCTCACTCATCCATTCCCACTGTAGGAACTCCTCAGGAGTGCCTGAAGCCACTCCTGAGAGCAACAGGACCAAAGGACCATCACACACACCCAGGGCTCAGCACACACATGGAATTTTCTCCCCATTCCTGTGCTCACAGTGACCACGTGATGTGCAGCACACAGGACAGAGGAGCACCAGCAATGCACCAGGGATGAAATCAGGATAAGGGACAAAAACACTGACTGATAAGGGACACAAACACACAGCTGAACACTGTGACAGACAAGGCCTTAAGGAACCACCTCCAGCAACAGTTAAACAAGAAAGGAATGAACACTGGGTTAGGGAAAACATCCGACAGGCAGGAGTGTCCTCAGCAGGAGATCACCTCAGAGCAGGATGTTGGAACAGACCCAGGAACACTCTGTGACTATATCCATCCATACCTATTCCATGAACAGCCTGCCCAGGGAAGTGGTGTAGTCTCCATCCCTGGGTGGATTCAAAGGATGAGCAGTTGTGGTACTCAGGGGCATGGTTTAGTTGTGGATTGGCAGTGTAGGTTAATGATTGTTTTTGATGATCTCAGAGGCCTTTTCCAGCCCAAGTGATTCTGTGATGCTGTTCTATCTGTGCACTATGTGAGGGTGTGTTTCAAGTTTTACCATGGACATGGAGCTCAGCCCATTCCCAGAGGTGTTACAGCCACCCCCAGATTCGGGGCTCATGCCACTTTTGAGGAGAGAAACACTGTTTGAGAAAATACTTTGTTCTTCTCAGAAATGATGGGAGCTCAGCTCTTGATGCCAGGAGGGAAGGAAGAAGCCAAGAATTTGGCTGTTCAGAGTGACAGCTGTATAAGTACGCTTTCAAATGGGCCAGGGGAGGAAAAGCCAGTCCAAAACCTCTCTGGAGACAAGCAGGGCTACTCCCCTGGGCAGAGGTGCACCTCAGAGATGCAATTAACATTTGGAAGCTCCACCTCATGATCTAGTGGAGCAGCTGCTGTCTTGAACTGCTGAAAGCATGGTAGAGCTGGGGGCTGATGGACAGCAAGGCCAGCCTCCTGTATTTCACAGAACCCTCCCCTTGCTGCTCCCTGCTTGTGGCTGAGACTGTTCTGGGAGCCAGCAAACAGGAGATCACTGTGGGGAGTAAGGTGAAAAAAGGTCCTTCTGTTCATTTAGCCCTTCCCAAGCATCCAAGATAAATGCATTTGTTCCCTATTTCTGACTCAAAACCTCAGCAGCAATCATCTGAGCACAACCACTGTCCAGGCCACAGAGGAGCACAAGCACTCTCCAGAGTGGTAGCAGGAATGACAGAGAAGTTTCCATCAAATGTCTCCATTTCCCTGGGTGTGAAACAGGGACAATATTTGCACTCTCCTTCATAAACAGAGGTAGCAAGGGGAACTTCCCCGGGGCTAGGATTTTTTTATTTACAGCTGTCTGGCCGTGCACAGGAATGGTTTGGAACTCGAGGCAGTTAATAATCAGAAAGCCAGCAGGTGGCACTCAAGAATATCCAAGTCTATGGAATCATGCAGGACCAATAAAACTTGCATCTGCAGTGCACAACAGCAACCTGTGCCTCATTACACAGCCGTGCTGCCCACCAGCAGCCAGAGAAAGAGGCGATAACCCCAAGTGCTAAGACCACAATTGCTTTAATCTCTTTTTTTTAAGGGATCCAGGCATCCCAGGCAGGATCCAGGCATCCCAGGTGGGATCAGGCATCCCAGGTGGGATCCAGACTCCAACCTGGGAGCAGCTTGCACCTCAGCAGGGGTGCAGCTGGGCAGCACTGCTGCTCTGTCTGCTCTCCCAGCACTCATGCACGGGGGAAAGCTGAGGATAAGCATGGCAAAGGGCCTGCCATGGCTGAACATGAACAATCTGGAGCTCTCAGGAGCACTAAAACATCTCCTAAACACTGCTAAAACAACAGCAACAAGCCTCCCTTCCCATATGAGCACCATTAGGGCAAGGTTATCCTCCCTGCCAACCCCAGGCTCTGGCAAGGCAAAGCAGGGTGTGACATCCGCTCCTCCCTCATGCAGCTCTGCCAAACACATCCAGGTGATCTGGGATTTCTGGGTGGCCATGCTTGTGCAGGTTTTTAAAGGTGTTTCAGCAGCCTGAAATGAAAGGTTTTAAAGCAGGCAAACAGCCTTATCTCTTTTGCAGTGGCTCTATTTCCTAAAATTAATTTGGCTACTTCAAGTGCTTCCACACAAGCCCTCTGCAAAGACTAAAAATCACATTTTTCCAAACAAAATCTGAGACAACCACGTGATCCCCCAGATGGAGTCTTTAAGAAATTACCATGAGCCCACCAAAAGAAACTGTGAGCAGCTCTCAGCATTGGGCCCTGCAGTGAAATATGCTGGTACTTCCCTCTGTACAAGGATTTCAGAGTTTTTTAGTTTGCTTTCCTCAATCAGACAGATAAAACTCACTGGGACTGCCACAGGGTGGAGCTGGCTGGAGCAAGGAGGTTCCTGGTTAAGAAGCAAAATTTAATGGCACGTTACTGTCGTAGGTGACCTCTGGAAAGTGGTGCAGCATGTCCAGCCCAAAAGAGGACATGAGTGAGCCACAGCCCCAGCTGGCCACAAGCACCCCTTTGCACAAGTTCCTTCCTGGAAAACCTGCCTGCTTGGCCCAGCCAGCCCCGCTAGCAGCGAGCTGCTCAGCTCCTCCTGGGAGGATGGTGATGCCTCCCCTTCAAACCCCCGTGGTGCTGAGCACCAGGGGGAAGGCAGCAGGGTCTTCTCCACTCACCCCCACACCAAACCACAGGTCAGGCTGGCAAAGAGCAAGGCAAGGGAGCTCCCAGTGAGCCCGGGCTGTGCAGCAGGGGACATTCCACATCCGCTCAGCAGGTTCCATGGCTGTCCCACGGGCACAGCCCGGGGCTGCTCAATGCCTTGCACACACCATCTGCTGCCTCTCGGGTCAAGGCAGCTCCCAGCTCATGGAAAATTTTGACATGAGTAATTTCATTGTTTTTGTTCAGCTTGGACTGAAGTCAAATTCCACAGAGACACTGGGATGGCCCTGAAAGCCTGTGTTTTAACCAGCTTATCTGTACATCCCTTGAAAGATAACCCAATTCCTGGTTCCGCAGCAATTCACATCCCCAGTTCTGCAGCACCCAGAGCGCTGTTTGGGATCCCTGGTGCAGCCCCAGCTCCACGTGGGGTGTGGGAAGCTGCAGCACGGGCCTCAGGGGGCTGGTGCGGGAGGCAGCGGGAACAGAGGAGCACAGATAATCCCGAGTAAACAACCAGCTGAGCCTTCCTTGGCAGCGCTCTCCCATTGTCTATTATGTACAGCTGGACAAATGTCAATAAATTACCAATGGAAATGAGCCCTGCCGAGCAGGCAGCTTGGCTCGAGCAGCTGTTTTCTAGGTGGCACAGTGGCATTTCAGCTCCACTTTGCGATCGGTGCTGCAGCAGCTGCCTCCCTCCGGGGGTGGGAAGGAAAGGAGGAAAGAGGAGGAAAGCAAGCCCCGCACAGAGGGAGGGTTTGTAGCTGGCCTCCTGCAGGGGAGAACACAATGCGAGGTGGATATCTTGGGGGAGGAGAAGGTAAAAAGCCAAGCAGGCAGTGGTGAGTCATGGGAAGCTGTGGCTTCCTGCCAGACACCACGGAGGTCACAGCCAGCACTGGCATCCCACTCCCAGCACACTTGTTCCTGCAGCTTATCCATGGGGGAGCAGTGGTGGGGAACATGGAGCAGAGCAATGCAAGGGCTTGCACAGGATCACTGGGAAGCTTCCTGAGTGCCAGGAAAGCTTGGGAAGAGAAAGAAAACCACAGAGGGATGCATGGAAAGCTGCAGCTCCTCCATCTGCACCCTTCACCATACACACATCCCTGCACTACCTGACACTACTCCCATACCACCATCCAAGTTTGCCAGCGTGCCAGCCCTGCTCCAAAGGCTGGCTGGCAGCCAGCACCCACAGAAAGGCAGTCTCACAGCTGATCTGCACAGGGAAGGAGATGTGGAGAACTGGGGATGGTGAGGGACACGTCTGATTGACACCTATTCCTCCCAACACAACTTCACCGGTTGGCTCCTTCCACACTGGAGCGAGGTGAGTTTGTCAACTTCAGCAACAGCCACCCTTTTTATCTACCCTGAGTGGCTCAGAGGGATCTCAGAAACAGGCCACCAGCGTGACAGCAAGCTAATTTGTCTGACATATTCTGCAGGAGAGTGTGTATTTTCATGTTGCTCAGCACCTCTGAGGGGGAGCAGAGCTGGCAGCAGCCAGATGTGAGAGCGGCACGCAGTGTCCAGGACAGCTGGAGCCAGTGCTCCCACTCCCTGCTGTGGAGCCCCTGTAAAAACCACCCACCAAACTCCCATAAAAACTCTGTGGTCTGCTCTAGGGTGGCTGTTAAAAATAATTATGTCAAGAAATGAGAGGCTCTTGCTTTCAGAAGGAAAGGCATTAAGCTGCAAAGTCGTTGAGAATTGTTTATTATGTAGCGTCTGTTTAATCTCCACCAGGAAAAAATACCTCGGAGGATGGAGGGCTGAATTGGTAATTCCATCCTTTGCCTCCAGCCTCAGAGGGATTTTAGTAATTAAGCACAGTGAAATCAGAGATGATTTCAAATTGTCTTCTTGGAAAGGCAAAACAGAAAAAGCAAACCCACCTGCCTGCACACAACAGGACCTAAAATGGTTGAAAGCAGACCACAGGCTGTGCATTCCAGCCACAGAGCTCCCACAGGCTCTCCTCGTCTCCCTGATCGCCCAGCTGTGGCCAAGATAAACTATGAAATCAGCCTGAACACAACCAGGAATAGGGAGGAGACAGGAGTAGTGCTTGCGGAAGGAAACTATGCAAAACACAACCCTCTTCTGGTCACGAGCAAGCCAAGGGGGGATTGTGCAAACCAGGCTGCCAGGCAAATGCAGGTGCCCACCAGAGACCCAGAAACTGACGATGGTGACTGAGGGAAAGATTCATTTCCCAACTGCAAGCAGCAATGGTGGCAATTTCTGGGGGATTAAGACTGAATATCAAAAGCTGAACCTGTGAAAAAGAGATTTAGGACTTCTCCAAACAGAAGGAATAAGCCTGACTTCTAAAGCATTTATCTGGGGCTTCTGAAGAGTCACCTCGACAGTAATGACGGCAGCCTAACAACCCAAATTCCATGTCTGTGACTTCCTGCAGCAGAGACCCTTCTTTCCTCTGTATAAAAGAATCCCAGGCTGTTATATCCCCCACTTACCTCAAAACAGGGTATTTATCCAAGAAATTGCATCAGCTGTAAGCAGCACTCAAGTTTTTACCCTCTTGGCCACCGAGATTCATGTGAATCAATACACAGTTCTGCCTGCTGAATAGTGATGCTGGCATTCACCATCTATTTGGTCTCACAAACCCTGACAAGCCTCGCACAATACTGCAGTGCTTCTATGTAGCATTTTCTCCCGGCACCATTCTTCTGTGGAGAAAATAGGACCTCACCACTGTAGGATGGAAGGAAAGAAGCTGTATTTCATATTCTCTTCCCCAAACCGAATCCTTGGCTTTTCACGGCGAGCAGGACAGACGCTGCAAGCCACCTCCCCTCAGAAAGCACAGCCTGGCTTATCGTGTCTGTGCCAGCACCTTATAGCACTTACTCGACTTTCATACCTTCCCTAATGAAAATTTGTAATCACTTTCCTCAAGAAACAAACGAGGAGCCGATTTTCTACTCCAAACCGGAGCAGAAACCCGTGGGTGCTCAGAAAGTAACGCGGTGAAACAGCAAAGGGACGGCCAGCGCGTCCTCCCTCAGACCTTTAAAGCGAAACACCAGCGCTGGACTGGGCTTTTTTAACAAAAAACCTGATAAACGTAACCGGAGGCAGAGCGCCTCCTGTTTCTACAGCAACCGAGGGCCCGGCGCGGCGCTGGCAATGGCATCCCGGGAGCGGCCGGGGGGGGGGCTGGGGAACAAAGCCACCGCGCCAGCAAGCAGGGCACGGACCGGGGACACCGAGAGCGCCCGCCGCCCCCCGCCCACCTGTAGCGCACCCCGGCACTCACCCCAGAGCAGGGTGAGGATGTGCGCCCGCGGCACCAGGCTGAGCGCGTAGACGGCGCCCAGGTGCAGCAGCCCCATGAGGACCACGTTGCGCCAGACGATGGCCTGCCCGCCGCCCGCCGAGCCCGCCGAGCCCGCCTCGCCCTCCTCGCCGCCGGCCGCCCTCCGGGGCGCGGCCATCGCTCCGGCCGGGCGCTGGGCAGGGGCGGCGGCGCTCCCCGCGCAGCGCGGCCCCGCAGCGGCTACGGGCGGCCGGGGCGCGCCGCCACCGCCGCATCTGTTGCTGCCGCCGCCGCCGCCTCCATGGAGCCGCCGCGCCGCCGGCTGCGCCCCGCACCGCGGCGGGGACGGGCGGGGGGCGGCCGCGGGGACCGCATAGCGACAGCCAATGGTGGCCCCGGGCCGCCCGCTCCGCCCCGCCGCCGCTCCGGCTCCGGCTCCGCCCGCCGCCGCCTCCCGGCGCGCCCCCGCGCAGCGCGGCCCCGAGGCCCGGCCCGCAGCGCGCCCGACGGTCCCCCGCAGACAAAGGTTTCCGTGGGGATTCGTTCGGGAAGGTCGTGCCGGCACAGTGAAAGATGCCGCTGGCACTAGCGGGAGCAGGTGTTGGAGAGGCGGTGGCTAAAGTTTCCTTTCTGGCAGTGACAAGGTGGGCACTGGACACAAGCGCACGGACTGGCAGCGAGCTGTCGGCAGCGCGCACCCGAACGAGGGGGGGCCTCGCTTGGTGCTTACCCCGTCCCACCATTGTTTTAGCGCTCAGGTGTGGTTTCGAGGGCCGCCGCCCCCTGTGTCCCCCCGTGCTGCCGCGACCTCCCGCTGCCAGCTGTGCAGGAGAGAAAGGATCCCGGGGCACCGGGAATGCCGGGGTGGCGCTGTCAATGGCACGTTCACCCGTGGCACAAGCGTGGCCCTTGTGGAGGAGCGGGCGGCGAAAGCAGCTCCCTGTTACTAGCGAGGTGCTTCACCTGCCGCGGAGCAAGAACGGCCTGCACACGCGGCATACAGAGGGTTTAAGTCATTAGGTGGGAGCCAGGCGCTGATTCCAGATAAAACGCTTGCCTATGATGCATTTTGTTTGGTGCTGAATGCTCCTGGGAGGACTGGAGGGAAGGAGGGAGCAGCCCAGGAGTGCCAGCAGCCCTCCATCCTGGATGGGACCAGATTTTCCATGATTTACAGCTTGCCACACCCTTCACTTGCTGCACCAGGTCTGCCGAAGAAGGTGATTGAACTTGCGCCGTGCTTTCCTGCTCTGACCTCCTCCAGGTGCCCAAGGTCAACTGCCAGGCTTATTTCAAGTGTGCCTACTACTGATCTAATAGGTGATACTCATCTTCCTGCTTGGACTCTGCAATCTGATGTTGGGGGCAGGCAGGAGAGAAGACTCCATCCTTCAATGATTTTTCCATCATTGTGGGGGAAGAAGCCCCCACACCATGCAGAAGGAACCTGCACTCCCCAAGCTCACCCCTGCACACCATGGACAGGATGCCCCGAGTGTTTAAGGCAGGAATGTCAGGGTTCAAGGTGGATGAAATGGGAATGCTACCAGGCAGTGAGGAAGTACGGTGACCCAGGGAGCAGATCTCTCTGAAAAGGCAGGATGTAACTGTTCATCCTGACCTGGTTTTGCAGACTGTTCTAGCATGGCACAGGATAGATGTCAGTCTTGTATGCTCATGCAGATGCAGGTGGCACTGAAGCCTCCTAGCTGCCTTCCACAGACATTCCTGCCACCCTGGCAAGAAGCAAACACGTACAAATTGCTTTGCCAGATTCCCAGCTAATTCAAGTCACTGAGGAGCACATCTGTGAAGGTTCCCTCTGTGAGCCTTTGAACACAGTCCTGTAAGTTTCATACCCCACATTCATCTCTAGTTCCCAGCAGTTTGCTTACAGAGTAGCCAACGCAGCAGGGAAAGCAGGTGAACAAAGATGATATGAAAAATGCTCTGCTGTGGCCAAGGTGCTCTGGGTGTAGGGAGTGCTGATGCTTAGGGTAACTTCTGTGAAGAAGAAGTCCTCGTGTCCCTCTCCAAGTCAGGCTGGCTGCATGCAGAGAAAGCTTGGCAAGTGCAGCATCAAAACTGTGAGGGGGATATTATGTGGCACCCAGCCCAGATGGCTCCAGAGCAGTCCCTAATGCTCGTGGAGTTGCTGGTCCTGGTGGAGGAGCAGAGGAAGCCCAAGGCAGACCTAAGTATTCCCTTTGAGAATGTCCTTGCACAGTGTCATTCCTCATGCATGGAGCCCATCACCGTTCCCCTGCTCCCAGAAATCACTGCTTGGGCAGTGGCAACTCAGTGACAGCATCAGCATTTGTCCCAGGATCACTGCAGTGCTGTGGGAAGCAGCATATTTTGGGACATGATGCTGTGAAAACATCTACTCTTTTGAATAAAGGTACCTGGCTACATGAATCATAATGTCAGGACTACATGTTGCAGAGACAGGTCTGGACTTTCAGATTAAGGTCTTTCTAGTACCCAGAAATGCAAAGAAAAGATTTTGCAAATCTGAGTCCTACTTCCCTTGGTAAAAAAAAAAAAAATATATATATATATTGGAAAACATTCAGTGAGCCAGAATTGCTAGAGAAAAAAAAAAAAACCTGGGGAGCTGCAACCAAAACAGCAACAGAGTTAAAAGGAGATTTTCTCAATAAACATTCCTGAGTTCATATTTTTAAAAGCAAAGGATTGCAAGTCTGGAAGAAAAGAAAAAAAAAAGCTTGAGTGTAGTTCAGAGATCTGGAAATGACTTGGTTTTGTCTGCTGTACCCAATGGTGAATGTGGACATGCTGAAGAGGAGAACTCAAGGCAGTGTTTTAAGAGGAAGGTGACAGCCTCCCTCTTGTCTGCAAGCCTCCATCTTGCCTTTGCTGGCAATTCCAGCTGGACTTTCTGTTTGTCATGCCTGAGTTTGGCCTCCCCTGCTGCAACAATGCCTTTTCTGTGCAGGTAAAGGGGGCACCTGGCACTGAGCTGTGGTCCAGGGGACCTGCCCATAGTTCTTATTCCTGTCTTGTGCACTGGTTACAAATGATCTGACTGCGTGGTCTGCCTCACACGTCTCTTTGTTTAATCTCACTGCTGGGTGAGAGGGCTGGACTACAGACTCAAATCCACTCTCAGGAAGCAGGCAGGAGTGTGATTCTCCCCGGGACTGAGCCTGCCTGAAGTGCTGCACCAGTGCTGAACACAGTGGCACAGGCTCTGAGTAGTGCTTCAGTGCACCCCAGAGTGAGCACACATCCTCTCAGCCTCGCCACTGACAGAGGGCTCATCCATCATCTGCACCGAGGTGTGAAATGCTGCCCTGGACACCGGCCTGGGAATACCTCACTGGCACATTCCCACTGCTGATGGGGACAGCTGTCTCTGGGCCACAAAGGTACTTCTGTGTTGCTGGGAGGAAGGAGGTTATAGGTTACTCTGCCAGCACAGCTCAGTGTCCCACAAACAGCCTGAGAACAAAGGACAAAGACTTAAATCTTGTAAAGCTTCCTGTTCCAGCAGAAAACTTCATGGATTTGCAGAGGTTCAGGGTTCAGCAATGGGGCAGGAGTTAGGTACTGCCCCTTAGCCAAAGCCTGTTTTCTTTCCTCACTTTGCAGGGAGAAGCACGGGGGAATCCACTCACAGCTGTGCATGGCCCCTGCCTGCTGTGCTCTGTGTGTCCAGTGCCTGTGTGGGCAGCAGCAGCTCCTCAGGTGGATGCCTGTGCCATCAAAAATCCTTACTGCCAGCTGACACAAGGCATAGAGAGTCTCTGCCTCGCTGGGGTGAGCCAGGCTGGGATGCTCCTCTGGAGCTGAGACTGAGAAAGGCCTGAAAGTCTTCACAATTTTATTATCACAAAGGTTTCAGAAACAGCAAAACCCGACCCCTAATGTTGCATAGCTCCAGAGTTCATTTGTCCTAGTTCAGCAGTTATTTGACCTGACTATTTCTTGCCTTAGAAAGCCTCCCAAGGAAGGTCAGAGAGAGGCTTTTGCCAGGGTTTGAGAGTGGTGTGGCAGGGGAGGCAGGCAGACACCAGCTTACCTCCATCCCAGGTGGGTCTCTGTGCAGCCCTGGCCTCGACTCCTGATGGGCCTGGACCCAGCAGAGCGTGGCTTAATGAGTGATAATGCTACAAAGCACATTAGTCTGCTGAGACTAACACATTAGTCTGTAGTTATTAATTACTAACTACACCTCCTGAGGCAACTGAATCAGCAGAGAGCATATAATTAAGCCCAAGATTGTTTTTGATATATTTTAAATGTTCTTCTAGAATTCTCTGCCCGGAAGAAAGAAGGAGGTCAGTGATGATGAAAGGTGGTGAATGGTTTGCGTGAACATTGAGTCTATTTTAATGGTACTCAGTCCCGCCTGCTGCCATCACATTTCAGTGCAGAGCTATTTAATATGTTGTCAACAGTGGCCTTTCTTTTTTTTTCCTTTTCTCTTGCCATGAAAAATAATGATCCCAAAGCATTGTTCAAATGCACATTTAAAGAAGGAAACAAAGCCTTAAACATCAGAGGGACAAGGAATATGTGATCAATGTTTGTGGATTGAAGAGCTTCTTCTGTACCTGGCAAAGAATTTGTGCAACAATTTTTCAAGAAGCCTTCTGTGTGCTGTCCAGGCAGGCACGGACTTCTTGGGTGAGGTCGGCTGCAGCTGCCTTTTTAGTGCTTCTTAATAAATCCCCTCATAATTAGATGCTCTTCTGGATAACTTGCAGCTCTAAAGCTCAGAGGAATTTTAATCACTTCAGCCTCTTTTGGGTGAGGATTACATTCAATGTATCCATACATCCATGCGGACTGGCCATTTGGTGGTGTATCTGTTTGATCTGCAGGATCTCCAGAGGAAACATGGGAATGATCCCAGCATGCAGCAAGTCAGGGCTGGGAGATTACCCATTTAAGGCTGGACATGCTGAAACTGTTCCTGGTATCAGTACAGTATTTATTACATTCCTCAGTATCCTCTGGCAGTGGCCTTGGCCCTTGTTCAAGGCTGAGTGACTCCTCTCAGCAGCAGGCACCCGCACAGGACACTCAGCATTCCCTGCGGGGGTGGTGCTCTCAGCTGGTGGCCGGTGTTTGGCTGGATTTCCCTTCAGCCTTGAGCCTGCCTGCCTCTAGACCTGCTGCTCTGCCTTTGCCATGGGTGCCTCGGGACAAGGAACGCAAGTGGGCTGTGGAGCCAGCTGGGATGGCAGGCAGTGGGGAGGGGAGGCAGGGAAGGCAATGCGTGGCTCAGGACCTCCTTTGTTTCCCCTCTCAGGCGTAAAGGGGTCCCCAGCTGGGCTAATGACCCAGCAGGCTTGGTGCTGCTGAATCCAGGTACCAGCATGGTGGGAAAGGTGAAGCTGAGGGCAGCCTGCAGAGCTCTGGGGAGTGGTGCCACTGCTCTGCATGCTGGCTCTGCCACGCTTCCCAAAACATGCCCCCTCCCCTTCATAGCTTTTTGGGGAAACAGCTCTGGCAGCAGGACCCCTGTCCCCTCTCTTTAGCCCAGCCAGCCTAGCACGTGCTTCATTCTGGGCAGAGAAAACACAGTTACTAGGCAGTAAACCCACTGTGGCATTCACATTCTCTGAACAGAGAGGGAGAGAGAATTCTCTCTCCCAGTTTTTTTCCTGGAAAAGCATAGAGAGAAACAATTCTTATCTCTACTTGCTGCTCCTGTTGTTTTTGCACATGTGGAATGTGTTAGGAAGATTGTTTACCTGAAGGGATTTGGTAATTGGATTCTGGTGATGGTTGTTTATATTAATTAACCAATTACTCAAAGCTGTGTCCTGACTGTTGGGAGACTGTCACAAGTTTTTCTTTAGTATGTATGGTATAGTATCTCTCAAATATGGCATAGTATAATGTAATATAGTATAGTTTTAATAAAGCAATTGTTCAGCATTCTGAATCAATGGAGTCAGATGCCAATCATTCCCTGCGCTGGGGGCTCCCTGCATTTCACTGTAACCCGCATTCCCAATCTTCATGTTTGGGAACTGCGTGATCTGAAAGTGAATGCAGGAAAGCTCTGATGTGCACTGTGCACAGGCTAGAAAGGCAGCAGCAACTACAGACGATCTCCAACATTCGTGCCTAATGCTGACCTTGGACCTCTGCCAGCAAAACCAAAGTAAATCCATTACAGAGCTTTACAAGCACAGAAAGACTTTCACTCAAGTGCTGAACTTGGATGTCCTGCCTGCAGCCAGGCCTCTCTGCAGTACTGCTGCTCTTACATCCCCACCTGCTTCCAGCAAACTGGATACAACTCCATTAACTCTGCCCTTTCCTGCTGGCCCTTTTGCTTGGATGGTGGCTGCTGAAGTAGCAAGGTCAGCTGCCATCAGACAACACCTATGCTGCTCAGAGTACTT
The DNA here is from genome assembly GCF_027477595.1 of Haemorhous mexicanus. Classification (NCBI taxonomy): domain Eukaryota; kingdom Metazoa; phylum Chordata; class Aves; order Passeriformes; family Fringillidae; genus Haemorhous; species Haemorhous mexicanus. The sequence goes on along the minus strand of NC_082344.1, from coordinate 20,714,110 downwards.
CCTTGAATTTCCTTCCATCCCTTCTTATAACTCTGCAGCCTTGGGTGGCTGCAAAGAGGAGCAGCTTGGTTGGTGCTACAAAGGTACGAATCTCTTCTCACTCAGTGAGATCAAAATTAGGCTATTTGGGGCCAAATTATTTTACCAGCCTAACTTGGCAGGGCTTCATTGCCTTCTGTAAATGAAGATGGCCATTTGCATTTATCCCATCAGATGGGTGGCTAATTGCTTGGCATTCCTTGAAGATATGAACAGACGGCAGCACAACCGATAATTCATCTCAGCTGCTCTCAGGAGAGAAGCAGCAGATTTTTGCATGCACTCCTGTTATGCACTTGGGCAGGGCAGTGTTCCTGTCCTGAGCTCGTGACAATGGCTGAGGTGGAAGACAGCTTTTGTTTTGGCAAGGAGAGGAGATGACTCCATGGCTGACAGTGTCCAGGCCATGGTGCAACATCAGGGTACTCTTAGGATACCATCACCTCAAAACCCCTCCTCATTTCCTTCTTGTCTGGTGGTTTCATTTTGGACCACTTCAATTTCCAGGCCAAACCTACACCCGGCCAGCTCACACCATGTTTGTTCTCATGTGACACTGCTCTCTAGCTCAAATCAACCTGATGCTCTTGTGCTCTTCACAAGGAGAAGAAGCAAAATTTATTTAATTTCTTCCCATTAAATAAACTCTTCAGTCCTGTCCCTGGCATGTGTGCCTTGCTGAGTCCCTTCTCATTTGGCATCCTCTTTGACATGGCTGCAAGTCTGATGAAGGTGTGTGTCATTAAGCATTCCTTGACTTTCGCAAAGCCGTATCTTACACAGGAAATATTCCCAGCTAATGACTTTCACATCCTGCTGCTCTTGTTCCCAACCTATGAACTTCCAATTTACAGCAGTGATTTTGCCCACAACCCTGCACTTACAGGAGGGCATGCCCCTCTGCCACCAACATCTGTCTCCCCAGTTGTCACTGCACGAAACAGCAGCTTCCCAAAATAGAAAACATCTGCCTGTCCTTCACAAGTGCCAGTGCATGCCCCCACTCCTGCTCCATGTCAAGAACTCCCCAAAACACTCAGGGAGAGCATATGCAAGGCCAGCTCCTGAATTCCTCTAGCATTACCTCCTATCTGCTGGTTTGGTCCTGAAGTACTGAGACTGCTTTTTCTTTTCCTTGCTGAGCAGGGCATCACTGAAAGCACAGGCCAGCCCAGCAAAGCTGCTTTTCATCCTACCGAGGGGCTGGGTTTTTAAATTAATTTCATTCCCGTTTACTTTTGAATGTGTTCTTTCTTGGGCTGGGTTTTTAAATTAATTTCATTCCCGTTTACTTTTGAATGTGTTCTTTTAAAACTTCTTTTCAACTTTGAGTCAAGACACAAAGGTGCTGAATACACTGCTGTAAGTTCACTTAAACAAGAGTACTTGTTAACACTGCTTAGAAACCTATAACCTAGATCAAAATATTTACTCCAAGTGTTGTTTAAACTCTTGAAATAAGGTAACTCCAAGTTGAAGCCTTGTGTTCACCAATTTTAAAAGCTTATGAAGTAAGAAAATGCTGGAAAGGAAATGAAACTGTTTTGCCTAACAAATCTGTTTGAAGTCACAGAAGCCAGCAGTGATTTACATTGTTATTGAGATTATTTCTTGAAGTATGCACTGCCAAATCTACATTCCACAAGGACTGATATTCTAGGTTAATGCAAAACTGGTTTTGTTTCCCAAACCCAGACATTTCTTCCAAATGCTGATCTTTCTGTGTTCTACACAGACCTTTTAGTGATAAAAAGAAGAAAAACAAAAGTATTCTCATGCCCAGGACACAACAGAAAGCAGCCCCACTGTACTCCAGTTCAAAATCCCTCCACTGCACTTCATAGAGACAAATTTTAATAAATTTACATTTATTGAAAATATCACATTAGCTTTTATTTTGCTCATTTGCCCCTGTGCACAATTAAACTATTTAACATGTAAATGGTAATAACAGAACTGCAAGCAGCTTCATAAAATGAAAGACCAAATACACTGGTAACATGATCAGACTGTTTTTAATCTGGTAGATAAGGAACAGTGGGGTGGAAGGGAACAATCTGTTTTAGGGTCCAATACACAACCTATCTTGTTGTTTCAACACGTACATCTGTTATTAAAAGCCACTGTTTAGCAGCGTAACATGCACCTAAAAATTGACAACGTGGGACATCATCCATTAAATATACTATTTGTAGATGAGAATCGTTAGGGATGGGAAAAGGATTAAAATAAGAAGAAAAGCACCAGGGCTCCACAGCCCTTCTAGAACCAGGTACTTTGCAGGGAGAGTGTAATGCCATTTGTCAGCTCTACTGCGCCATGCTGTGAGGACGAGCGTTCGGTCCATTGCCCGCATGTCTGCCGTAGAAATGCACTTCTTTGGGAAAGCAACCACCAGGGCTTGGCAAGTGTGGGCTACCTCACACCCCCAGCTTGTTGGCCTGGGTGAGGACAACCTTGAGGACTGGCATGAAAGCAGAGGTCTCGCTGAAGTTGCTGGTGCTGACGATGTGTGTGTGGATGTTCAGTCCCTCCTGGTAGTTGCGGGTCTCGATGCTCTTCACGATGTTGTGCAAGCCACTAATGATGGTTGGAGAGAGCTGCAAGGAAGGCAGACAAGGCAGGTCAGCACAAAGGAAAAAAAAACTAGAAAAAGAACTAGAAAAAGAAAAACCACAAAAAGAACTAACTAGAAAAAGCACTAGAAAAAGCAATTCTGAGTGTGGCGCTTGGCTCTCAGGACGGTGCAGCACTTAGCTCCTTTATTTGGATTGCCATCCTCAGAGCTGCACCACACTGGGAACAGTCATTGAAAAGTCTAACAATGGACTTTAACCAGAATGGACCTTCTCTGCAGTACTGCTATGCCCTGCAAGCCTTCCCTGCTAGCCCCTGGATGCAATTCCCTGGGGTGGGAGACCTGCTGTGACACACTCCTGGCACCAGAAAAAACCTACTGAGCTTTTATGCCTTTGGGTAAGGTTAATTGCTCAGCAAACATGGCCTGACAACAAGAGGATTACATCACTCTAATCTTAAGGTACTAAGACATTTAAGCACAGTCCTTTATTCTGCCAAAGCCTCCTGGAAGGCTTTGGAAAAATGACCAGATCTTCAAAAGTACTTGCACACCTGTCTTCCAGTGAAGTCCCCTGGGTTCTGTTCTGAGCCCAGGCTGTGTGTCTCAGTTCCTGCCTGGAGCAGAGAAATGGTGCCTGCTGCAAGGAGCTCTGCTCTTTGGCTCAGCACAGCCTCTGCACAGCACCATAAGACTCATGACACGACCCCAAAACAGCACTGTAAAGTCTGCACAGGCATGTGGGGGCCAAGCACAGTAACTGGCTACTTTCTAAGAAATCCATGCAAACTTCCAATAAATGGATGTGAAGCATACTTCCAAAGAAAAAACAAGCACCTGTTACATACTGCAGAAGCAGTACTGCACCAATGAACTCATTGGCCATATGTGATTGAGGGGTGGGGGGAAGTAAAGCAGAACTTACTGTCTGTTCCCTAAGTTTGTCATACAGAAACTCCAGGCGTTTATTTGCATCATCCAGTTTCCTCTTGGTTTGCTGCAAGACAAATAAATACATCAAAGGACAGCAATTTTAAGAGCCCCAGACCAATCTGATATCATTACAAACAGGTCCATGCAGCACATCAAATTCCTTTCTCAACAACATTTTCCTAACACATCAGTTGGATTCTCTGTTCTGTACTCTTCTCCCCTGATTTTGCTAGGAAAGACCCCATGACTGTAGTTCTCCACATGTAAACTCTTCAGCTGTCTACAGAGAATAGAAAACTGCAGAGGTGTACCCCAAAAGCCAGTGGTCATTTGCAAACCCCACTGGCAGAGCTGATAAGAAAAGTGACAGAATTCTGAGTTGCAGCATGATTTTTGTTTCCTATGGTTCACTGAAAAAGCATAGTGCTAACTAGATAAAATTTTTACTTGAATGAAGTATCCAGCAACATCAGTGAGTTTATTGGCACATGAAGATTCTCCAGTTCTAAGTGTGTAAAACTCAGTCATCATTTATGACAAATCCTAATTATATTTTTTCCTCATGTGATTAGTAAAGTCAGCAGTTTGTAAGTTTTTAGTGTCAACATAAAAACTAATAGCCTAACCCAATCTGTCCTTACAGACACTTAGTGCTTCATGACTTTTATAAAGTAAACCACCCACTGATGTGCCTGGAATTATTTTGCCACCAAAGGCTTTTAAAATAACCCAGTACATTTCACCTGGAGATGCAGCTGATGGAGAAATGAACTTTTATCCACTTTTTTTTTAAACAACATCTAAAATTGTAGATATTACTCCAGAGTAAAACAGTAATAAAGCATCAAGGTTACAACTGCAGGAGCACAAAAAAAACTGGTCAACAGCAGCAGAAATGGCATCAGTGCACAAGAGTAATGGAATTTCCTCCTAAATCAGTCTGTGCACCAATTCATCTTCACTTAGGATAAGTGCCATTTTCCCTGGCAAGAGGAAACATTTCTCTGGATTAAATAACTGCCTGGAGAAAATAAAGTCTGTGGGAATGCTCTAGCTCAAGGGTGAAGACCAACTGCTGGCTACTTGCTGTGCTGGAAATTAGGGAAAGCTGTTCAGATGGCATAAAGGAGAACACAGCCCATGCATCTTGGGCCACATGCAGGAAACTCCTCAGCAGCAGTTATGTCATCAAGGAACTGAGCTACCTAAGGAAAAACTACCCCAGGAGGAGCAGGTAAGAAACCCCCAGTTCTTCTGGACTGCCCAACTCTCAGATGCTTGACCACACAACATTAGTTTCAAAACCCATGAAAAGGTGCAGATGCTATTTGCATTTTACAGACGGTCAGCTAGGACAGAGAGAATAAATTGTGGCTGGGGAACAGCAAGACATCTCTCCAGCCAAAGCAATTTGGTGGAAATGCAAACTGCTGTTCTCCTCACTCTTTAGTTCCTGTTCCCATTTTCCCCTTCAGAATAGAATAGCTGAGCAGTGCCTGTATTTGCTCTGACAACAGCTGATGTGTACAGTCAGGGTGGTGTCTCTTGTCTCTGTGGGCTGAAACACTTTCACTGCCTAAAAATATCAGAGACTTAACAAGAAGCAAGAGAAATGTGTGGGCAGAGCAGAAAAGCAATCCCCAGGTGCAGATATGAGTGGAATGCTTTTGCCTTCTCTGTCTGGCTGGGGGAAGGGCCACTTGGAGGAAGAAAAGGTCAAAGGGAATGCAGAATACATTATATATACATACAAACACATACACACACGTATATATATGCACTTTACAGCCTTTAAATAAAGGATTTTGAGCAATTGAGTGACACTGAACGACAAGAGCATGAGTCTGTGCTGCTGACCAAGCAAATTCAGTGCACAAAGCCCTCTGCATGCCACCAGCACCACCTTTTAGCATGTGGCAGGCACGAGCTGAACAGTCAGCAGCTGGGCTTTGTGGTGCCATGTTATTTACTGGCCATCAGAAATAAATGAGAAGCTTTGAGAGGGATAGCTCATTTACAAGGTACTGGCTGCCATGGGAAATGTTTTTCTTATCCAGCTCCAGTGGTTGTGTTAAAGCTGTTAACCTTCCCTTTCCCAGGTAACTGTTGTTTCCCTTTGAAATGAGCTTGTTAGCAGAAATCACAAGTCACAGAAATCACCTACCGGATCAGAGGCAGACAGCAGGCACCTCTGGATGAGAGCTTCAAAAGTAGTCTTCAGGATAAGGTGCTCCTCAGGGATGGGCTTCTTGGTGATCTTCTCTGTTGGCAGTGCCTGCACGTGCTGAGCAACAGAGAACAGGTGAGGCTTTTCCAGGTCACTGTGCCCACATGTTGTTCTCAGCTAAACTGAGTGGCATTATTGCCTAGCTTGGCACAACTCCTATTTCTTCCCTGGGGGTGTGTGGAGGTGACTTTACCATCACCTGCTGTTGCTCCCTCTGGGAAGCTGTGAAAGTTGCAGAAGGAAGCAGCTTGTTGGCCCACACCGACTATAGGATTAGTGGCATCTAGGTGGGGATTACAGCAGCAAAATGCCAGCATGGTGTAAAAATGGTGCCTAGAAACTCCACAGTACACTTTGCAGCTACAAGAAAAGGCTGGACAAGAGGATCCTGCCTAGCAGGCTCTACTGATGGACAGACAAACCCACGCAGTGCTGGGGCTACCTTACCTGGATGGCGTTGCCAATCGGGGCCCCCGGGGCCCCCTCCGTGCTGGGTTTGGAAACAGTGGGTGCCATGGTGGATGGCCCCAGGGGCTGGGCAGCAGGCTGGAAGCCACCCTGCAGCACCATCTGGCCTGCAGGGAGGTGTGCAGGCTGGAAGCTGGGCGCACTGCTGGGCGGTGCTGGAGCCTGGGGCTGCTGCATCTGGGACTGCGGGTCCGCCAGCGGGTTCATGATGGGGGCGGTGATGGGCACCGGCGGCAGGAAGTTCTCAGGGACCTGGGGAAACAAGCAGGGCATCCATGTTGGGGGGGCTGCTGCAGGCACTGCCCAACACCCAGCTCTCACAGACTGCCCAAACCACAGTAACTGGGAGCACTGGATACAGAAATAACAGCGGCAGACAACACAGAATTTCACTCTGGCTGACCAAAGCCATCCCGCTGGCTGCACAGTAAGCGCCTTGGTGCAGCCCAGCCTGCCCCTAGCCACAAGAGCTGAGTGCAGCCACCTCGAATCAGAGCCACTCTCCCTCCAAACCACAGGTTTGGCAGACCAGCACTATTAGAAGAGAAAACTAACCCACACCTACATCTATTCTTACTATTGGGTCATTATATTTAGACTTTTGTGTCTCACTTTCAGGGGTGTATTTTTGTCCATGCAGTACAGTACGTAGGTCACAGCCAGCAACATGCCCCAGTAAAGCTTCTGAAAGCCTTTCAAGCTTCTGGCACACAGGTCTGCACTAAGGCAGATTACCAGGGCATTTCAGATTCATCCTTGAGCATCTGCCAGTCTTTACACAGGGGTGTTTCACAAACATTTGGGACAGGGAAGAAACAACAAAATGAGCTACTGGCCTCTGCTACACATCATGCAGGAATCAAAACAACAGAAAGGGCTTCCATGGGAATATGCAAATTTCTTCAGGTATGCATGGAAAAATAAAAAAGGAAGATTACAGAACCCTGAATGACTGATGCTAGAATTGAGCTAGTGGCTTGGGACAGAAAAAAAAAAAATTCCCAATCCAGCAACAAAGTCAATTATAAAAGAAATGAATCACAGCAATAAACTTTTGAGTGGTGAATAAGTTCTTAGTTAGGAGGAAAACAGCTGAAAATTATGGCTTGAAATGCCAGATATTTCTGCTATTTTATAACAGTCCATGTGGTGAGTCATTTTATAATATCTTAAACCACCCCTCAGACAGTGGACAGAAGGGAAACAAACATAGAAACATGATTGACAGATTTGTTAAATACCCAAGAGGGAATGCAACAAACACATTCCTCATTTAGAAGGAGCCAACCCGCAAGCCTTGGCTATGGCAGAAATTCTGGCTGTGACACACACACAACAGAAGTAGCAAAAACCTTGTGTGCAGAAGGCTGCTTCTTGAGCTCTCTGCTCCAGCAGTTATCCTGACACTAAGAGTTCTCTATCCAGCCTCCCAAAAGCTTCTTCACTTTGAACTGTAGAGACCAAAACCCAAAGGGTAAAGAAGGCTCCTGCCTTTGCCTTCACCCAGACCTTATCTTGGCTGCTCTAATGTTTTGTTCTCCCCACACTTTACATGCTCCAGACTAATTCTTGCCTCCCAGGGTCAGAGAGTGGTGGGTAACACTGACTGCTGTGGAGATATTCCAGCCTACAGCAGCACCAGGGGATGAAAAAGCTCGCTCTGCTCCGTGCCAAGTGTTCCCAGTTATCCTGCCCTGCTGCAATTTAAATCCATTTTGCAAAACTACATTATCTCCATCATGGAAATTGTCTTACTCTCAACAGATCTCTCAGGGTCAGACCCTTAATCAGGATAAATTGCTTTCAGCTCCAGCAATGTCAATAATCTATAACAATTTGCACAGCCTCCTCATTTTGCCTAAGTACCATCTCCCGCAAAAACTCTGCTGCTTTACTGCAGATGAAAACAGTTGGAAGTATTTGCTCCAAACCATGAACAATGTTGTTATTAACAACCACAACTTCAGCAAAAACCCACCATCTTTTTAGAGGCTTAGACATTTGGAGAGGGATAATGGATATTAGAGAGACATAAAGGCCCTTTCTGCTCATGACATGCAGCTTTTGTTTGCTGCTAACCCTTCTCCTGCCAACAGGTTTCCCAGGAGCAGCCTAAACTATTGTTTTTCAAGTGATCAGCACTCAGTTGTGTTGAGGTAGCACTTCCTAGAGTACCTTCTTCTTCTTGGCAGCTCTGTTGAGGGTGGGAGGGTCATTCCAGCCGTTCTGGGGCCCTGGGACAGAAAGAGAACAGAGGCTGTAAGTACCTGGGAAGAGGGCAGTGGTGCCTTCTTAAGCTGAGCTGGGCCAGATCCATGCCATGGCTCTGCTGGCAGAGCCTGCTCTGACCTGCCTGTTCCTCTGCCCTTCCCTGAGGGCCAGAGCATCTCCTGTGCCAGCCAGAGCCTCCCAAGATCCCTGCCATCAGACCCTTTGGGCTCTGTGCCCACTGGGCAAGGTTTGGGATCTTGACCAACTGTTCTCAAGCTAATAGCTTAATAGTTAGCTTTTTCTTCTCTGGCAGGAAAAAAGAGCTTTGAGCAGAAATGCCTTTGAAGAGGGCCTACCATGCCCCAAAAAGCTCTGCTACACAGACTGTGTATTTGAAGAGAGCTTATCCATGACATTTGTACATGAAGCTCCCCAGCCACACCACACAAAACACCACACAAAAAGAAGAGGCATCAGAGGCCTTAAGCATTTCAGGCCAGGTTCACCCAGTCACCTTGGAAACACAAGAGAGCTATGAACCCAGCTTTCCCCTGCCAGCTACAGCATGGTTTTGGGTGCTTTGCATCCCCAAATCAGAGCAGAGCTGCTTGAGCAAGGTGGAAAAATCTGGCTTTCTGTACCAGGGGTGATTTGTTTGAAACTGGAAGCACAGAGGATGTGTGAGCAGATTCACTCCCAGTTTGGGGTGCTGCTCTGCACCAACCCTTGTGCTCTCCCAAGAAAGCAAGCCCCCTGCAGCTGTGAGATTTGCACCCCAAAGCTCCCATCAGTGCATTGAAAGAGCTGCCCAGCTCCTCACAGAGCACATGGGATTGGCCATCACACCCAGGCATTATTAACTGCAGCCACCCCAGTAATCAGGATTTATTGCACAAAGCCACAAAAAGCCAACAAAACCAAAGCCCTGCTCAATGGACTTTTTCACCACAGTGTTTTTCACTCAGCAGATGATGAATTTGCCTTAGACAGCACAGGTTAACATTACTGCAGAATTTGCTCAATTGATCTGAAATGTCATTTGCTCCCAGGCTTTTGTCAAGCAAGTTCCACATCCAGAGCATGTTAAAGGGGTAAATGAAAAACTATTCAAAACCCCTTTCACAGCTGCTTTCTCTTTAACCAAAGGCAGTGCCATCTCCTGGCAGCCTCCTTTATTTCTCCCTATCCAGAAAATCCCAGGCAGTCTAACTGATAGGAATGGGACATTAAGAAAATCTCCCAGACTGTTACTGCTGTTAATTTCCTGGAATAACTTGCATTAAAAAAGGAAAATATTTTAAAATAATTTGTTTCTGTGGTTAAAAACTCCAGATATATTGTTATTGGTTTCAATTAAGGAATTAAAAATCGATTTGATCAAAGTCTAATTGGCAAACAGCATCACACTTAATGTTCTGTAAAGAACATTTGCATAATGGATGTCCATTCAATTAATTTCATGTAGTGGCTGTAATTATTTTCAGGTTAGGTGGTACCTAGTTCACCTGTGAAGGGAGAGGCCTGGTCTTGAGCTGGTAGACTTTCTGCAGACAAAATGCAAAGATAACTAAAAAATTTTTTTCTTCAAAAATAATAAAGCAGTTGGCCTTTAATTTTTGACCAGCAATTTAGTTTCACAACATGCATCAGCAGAAAAAAACACCTAACCAAATTACGCCAGCTTGGAGACAAGTCATCTGTTCAAACCCCCCATGAAATTACTTTTGTCCACTTTCCCCCAAAACAAGCCTGTTGCTCTTTCCATGCAGTAAATCAGTGTTTCTAGTTTGTAACAGATGTCGCAGCATTCTGGCCCTTTTTCTTCCCTCTTCTGATCTTCTCATTTTCTATCCCAGTGCAGCTGACAGCCCATGACTCTTAGCCACAATCTTCTGAACACCATTTTAGCATTCCAGAAAGCTTTTCAAGAGATGCTTGAAGTGCCTGACTTTGAGGTGGATCTCCCAAGTATTTTCTCAAACCAAGGCACGCTCTCAACTGCATGCAGCCCAGCAACAGGAGTATGTTCACACATCAGCTTTACTCTCACACAGACACACACTGCCTGCTCAGACTGAGCAACAAACCCAAATGGCAAATAAGGCAAATAAAGCCCTCACCATTCCAAAGAGAAATGAGATAACTCCAGTCCCTGGGATTGGCCTGCTCATAGTTCTGGTGAAAACCCTTCCCTTAGCTCAGGACTGGTCTATTGCATTTTCAAACAAGATTCAAGATGCTGAAAATTAGGACTCCCTTGAAAGTATGTTCTGAGATCTAACACAAAACAGAGTGAAAGGGGTTGAATGTAAAATTAAATGTGGGCTTTTCTTGCTTACAGAAGCTTCAAGTACAGCTTAACATACTGATGTTTTGTGCCTTTGAAAAAATCCAGAATATATTTACAGAACTCTTCCTTTTTACATGCATCTTTAAAGCCAAGCCAGCTCAAAGGTCAGGTGCTTTTCTAGAGTTCAGATTTGAGGTATTTTTTTCCTTCCTCCCTTATTCCTGCCTTTAAATGAGTCACAACTGCAAAGTGAAGCATGATGTTCCCAGACAAGAACATCACCACACACAAAAGCACACCACTTCCTTGCCAGGACCAGCATCACTGCACCAGAACACTCAGAGCTACAGGTGAGATCTACTTCTGGCTGCACATCTCACTGTTTCTACAGGATCTCATGCCAAGGCATCCCCCACTAGGCAGTGCAGCTGCCACAAAATGTGTTGGTGGTTAAGCATATTAAGCATGTACACTGTCATTGCTGCACTCAGAAAACAAGGGTCTTTTCGTTCTTGTTGGTATGCTTTCTGAAAGGTGCAATCTAAACACTGGAAGAGAACAGAGTGTGCTCTTCAGACACACTTCATCTTTTTTCTATAGTTCTCCAGCTGCAGTCATCACTTGTGTGTATGCATGAGCCATCCTGGGCTCAGCACCTCACCATGCCCTGCAGTCCACCCCTGCATTTCAGCCTAGGGCTGCAGAAATCAGAGAGGATGCCCAGGTTTGGGCTTCTGAAGGTCTGACACTTTGTACTGGCTACTCTGCTCACCACAGCTGCTGAGAAAAACATAAGCAGCATTGATAGTTCTCAGAAAGTTTGATAAAAAGCCTAATATGAACAACTTTTAACTCTGAAAAGAGCTTCACCCACTCTGAGCGTGTCATGTGGACTATGTCACGTCACGGCAACAAACTCAGCAAGTGGCAGATCCAAAGTGCCTGCCAGTGGTGCAAGTTGAGCAGTAAAATGGATTAGAAAGAACAATTTTCTTGCTCCTTGCATTTATCTGGAGGTGCTGAAGCTATACTGTCTGCCTTACAATGTGCTGCTTGACATCCCAAGCCTAGAACCCTATCCAACACCTCTCCCTCCTTCCAATTTAATAATTCCTCTGGCTTAGAGATTCAAGTCTGACATACCCTGTAATGTGGGGTCAGGAGAGATCACACTACAGCACCTCCAAAAGCAGAAAGGACACCAAATCTGGCTGCATGCTGGATGGAAAAGGTATTTTCTACCCTTGCAATTCTGGCAGTCCTATTTTTTGACATAGCAAAGACCACTTTCCCCCCAAACACAAGGGGGTATTGTGAGCTGCCAGTCTCAAGGACACCAACAGGAGCACCTGTTGGTGCTCATAGGTTTCATGCTGCCAAAGGCAAAATGCTTTTTTTGCACTGCATCACCCCTAACAGACTTTTAAAATAAGAGAGGGAATGACAATGGGCACATTAATGTCTGTCAGCAAAACAGACATGCCCAAAACATCCCTCAAATCTTGCCCAGGATTCCCTGTACCCTCTGCTTCCCAGATCTGCTCCTTGACTCTTCAGCTGGACCACCTGGATGTGAAGGGTGCTCATGAGCAGGTTTAGAAAAGGACTGCTCATTCTTCCTGCACTGTCTGACATGCAAAGCTGCTGTTTCACAGGCTGCTAAGAGAAGGCACAGGTTTGTCATGGCAGGTGAGGTCACTGTCCCACAGCAGTGACACCAGGCAGTCACAAGCAGACATGGAGCCCCACCTCAGCGAGTGCTGTCTCACCAAGCATGCTCCAACATGCTCCTAAGTGTCAGCCACACACACATGCTTTTAATTGACATTCAGGGAAGAGACAGGTAAAAGCATTTCTAAATCACTTCTGATTATTTAAGGCATTCAGAACCTCAGTAAATCCCATCACAATAACAGGTTAGGGACAAAATAACAAAAGAGAGCCGATGCTATGGGAAATGCTGTTTGAATTAAATATGCTGCCAATCCAGGCTTTAAAGGCTGCTCAAGAACCAGAGACATGGGCAAATCACATCTGCAAAATCATTCAGCAAGGAGAATGGGGATCATCCTGTCTGCAGCAATTAGGAAAACTTGCTCATTTTTGTACTTTGCTCTCACAGTGCAGGCTCTGACACCAACGTTAAAACTGAGCCGTGATCCATCCATGGCATACAACAGCCTCATAAGAAGCCTGTGGTAGCATCCTGTCTTGGGCAAGACAAAAGCTCAGTGACAGTGGCAAGGTCTGGCTCCCCAGAGAAAGGTGACTGCTTATGCTGCTGAGTGCACCAACACAGCCCTATCACAGATGCACAGGGGTGATGACGTGGTTTAGAAATGCTTTGAACTGATCTCTAAGCAAAAGCAAACTTTTTACAGAGCATTCACAAGGCAAGAAGTGCATATTGAACCTAGTGGGTGAAGAGCAAACCCCTCCCTCCTCCCTGCCTGCCCCCTGTCCAAGCGCAGACCTGTTCTCTGGGATGCAGGAAGGTCACTGGTTGCAGGCAGAGTACCTGTTGGTCCAGTAGGTAATGCATAAGCCACAGAAGTTGCTGGAAGTCCTGGCCTGCCATGCTGAAAGGATGTGCCAGAAGGAGGAACAGGGAAGGAAGAGATGGGATTCAGGCTCGTTGGGGAGGGTTGAGGCTGCCCGGGGTACAGCGGGGAGGGCATGGAGTGGGCAGGGGCAGAGGGCAGGTAGGAAGGGGTGGTGTTAGGGGCAGGGCTGGGGTAAGAGGCTGAAGCAGGGGCAGCAACAGGCTGCTGAGGCTGATAGAGAGCTGGTCCCCCAGTTCCAGAGTACTGCTGTGTGGCCTGATATGCTACAAACAGGGAGAAAAAACAGTCAGTGAGTTCACAACAGAGCAGCAGGTTTCATCTGCCTCTGCTTCCTTCTACACTTGACTCTCCTCTCTTCATGCCCCTACCCCCTGAAACCACTTACCTGCCCAGCCAAATCCTGGCTCTCACAACTCTGGCTGCTTAAATCCCCATCCTGCCCCTGGGAGGCACAGAGAGGATGGCCTTGGCTCAAAGGACTGCTGTTCTCCCACACCCACCCTCCAGCCCAGAGCCACCACGGACACTGCTGTCTTCTGGACCACTGAAATCCTCACAGGGGCTCTCAGAGAAAGGAAAGCCCTGTCCCAGGTTTTCACAAAGAGAAAACTGAGGCCAAAGAAATGAATACAGACTCTGGAAGAGAATGTAAGCTCACAGCCTTTCACTGTGGGTCCTGCAGCCTGATTCCACTGCCTCTGCCCATCTATGGCCTTTTTTCCTCCCTCATGCCAGTACTTTCAGTCCCTGCTTTGGGTGAGTCAGGGCTCTGCCCCCTTCTTCACTCACCTCTACTACTGCCCTCATTTCCTCATCCCCTCTCCCATTCCCATGGAGCCCCAGTGAGGAATGGACGGCTCAGCTGCACACAGATGAGCTGTGTCTCTCTTTGCCAGGCCTGTGCTGCTTTCCCAGGGCTCAGACTTTGGAGTCTCTGACCCCAGCACAACCTTGGGCCAGGCCAGCTGAAAAGTGAGTCTGAGACACCCCAGCAAGGAGGAAGGTTTGACAGAGGGTGTCTGATGCCTGCACCCCACCAAGAAAACCCTGAGATGTCACCTCACTTTTCTCCCCACCCTGCAAGAACTGTGAGCCTGGCTTGGACTGAACACTGCCAGTCCCAAGGAGGGGACTCAGGATTATCCCTGAGTTAAAGCTGCCCACTTGGGTGGGAGGGACAGGGGGAGGGGAGGCTGCTCTTACTCACTCTGTGGGTACGCTGGCCGTGCTCCTGCTTGCGAGTACATGCTGTAGTTGGAAGATGTGGCTTGCTGTGGTGGCATGCTGGGGCCAACAGCACCTGGCATAATAAACCCTGGAGGAGGTGGGTTGTCCCCCTGTCAAAAAAAATTACAGGAAAAATGGGAGAGACAGGATTTCATTAGTAATGGTAATGCAGTGCTGAAGCAGAACTGCAGCAAAAGGATGAGTTCACATTTCAAGGCCTGAAACCATATTCCCTGGAAGAAGGGAATCAACAGCACAGGGGCAAATGCCTCCAGCCACCCCAGTGCCTCAGGGTGCCCAGCACAGCACTGAAAGCACAGCTGGATGTGCAGTGACTTCAGCAGCAAGCAGAGCAGCACACACCTGCCTGCACAAGGAAGAGCTCCCTGCCATCTTTCAACTAAACTTAAATGGTAACTCCGCAGCTTCTGATCTCCACGGAAAAGGGGAAAGGAAAAATCATACTTCAGATATTTCACTGTGGGGCAAGGGCTGGGGAGACTCAGGTCACACTGAGCTCCCACTCGACTTTCCAGTGCCACTCCTTTGGGAATTGGTGAAAGAAAAGTAAGGAGATGCAGAGGAGTGAAACCAGAGCACACATGGGAGCTGCTCCGTCCATCTATCTGTACAGACTGTGCCAAGAATACAGATTACACCAGGGGACACACTGGGGTGGAGCAGAGGCTCAGAGAGAAATAATGAAGGTTATACCTGTGTGTCAGAGGGACAGCCTGCAGGAGGATGGCTGGGAAGGGCAGTAGGAGTTTTGTTACTCCAGGTAGTGACAGTAGGGGCAATTCTAACCTGAATCGAACAAAGAAATACCAATCATGGAAAACAAAACAATAAAAAAGTCTAAAGGGTTTCACAAATCAAGATGCAAAGTAGTGAGTGCAAGAAGGTTTGCATGCTGGCACTTGTAACAGCCATAAAATTTCAGAGGAAGAAGGGAATTGCATTCAAGACAGACAAAAATCACTGGAGCCAAAGTGAATTGCAGAGTGAGGATGAAGCAGTGTTGCAGCTGCAATAGGCTGTGGAGCAAGTGCAGTGTTATATGTGCCAGTCAGCCAGGTCTCCATCTTTCATCACGTTTTCCTGCTGCTGAAGCCCCCCCCACACTGGTCCATGACAGTGAGCATCTCTAACCACAGCTGCAAGCCCCAGGTTCCATGTTAAATTCAAACATATGCCTCACACAGAATGAGTTGGTTCAAATTGAGTTTCAGATGAATTAAAAAAGGTTAAAATATAGTTTTACAAGGTTAAAAACTGATATTCAGCTCTTGCACATGCACAAATACACATCTTAATGGTAATTGCTTCCCAGCCAGTCTCCCATAGCTCCTTTCCTCCATCTTCCTTCTTTGCCACTCCAAAAGGCTTCAAGTCCACACAACCACTCCTACCTTTCTGATGGGACAGAAATCAAGAACTTCCTGGGCCTGGCACATTCCTGAGCAAGGAGTGGGCAACACAGGACACATGGCTGGGGTTCAAGGATATAAGCAGAGGGAAAGCTGTGACCCTGCAGCCCTGGCTGGCTCAGCTGGCTTCAGTCTATGTGTCTCTAACCCCATGCAGTGCTAAGCTGATGGTGCAGTCAGCTGCACAACAGCCACTGCTAATGCCTGCATCACTCATCACCAGAGGATCTGAAAGACTTTCCCCCCCCACTTCATGCCTGGTTTATTCAGATGAAAAAGAGGGTTTAACAAAACTAAGCTGAAAGGAATCCAAGTATTAAGAACATGTTCCTATTTGGGACAGCAGTTAAACAAAGGCTGCCTCAAGCCTGAACAAGTCCTGCATAACACACCTTCTTAAAAGGAATCAAACATAGCAAGTATCCTAACACTCAAACATGTAATATCTCTCCATTCTGGTTCATCAGCTGGGAACCTTTCTGATTGACACCTGTCCCCTTCAAGCCCTTCCTGCTGAGGATGAACTCCCTGAAAAGCCAGCAACACAGGGGGTTGTAACTCCCAGTGAACTTGTGGGGTTCTGATACACCCAGCCTTTAACTAATGAGCAGGGCTTGATGAAATAATTGCTTGGGGCATTTTGGAAACAGTGGGAGAAAGAGGGAACTCTGGTTTAAAAAAGCATTGTTCATATATCAGTATTTAGAGGAGAGTATTCTCCAGAGCCAAACAGGACACACAGAGCTTCACTTCTCAAGGCAACTCATTGGCTACAAGGAAGAAGGCCAAAGACACAGACAGCAGAGTAGGCTTGATTATTAATGATGATGCATTTAATACCATATGCAATGGGGTTAGCAAGGTAAATCCTGGATGAAGGCTTTGTCCCTTCTGAAATCTACCTTGCTAACACCCTGGAGAGAAGGCAGAGGCACACTCTACTGCTGACATTGAGAATGCTCAACTCCCCCCCCAACCTTTCATTCCTGCTTTCTTCCTGCCCTGGTTTTTCTGGCAGGCAGTGCTTGGGGGCAGCAGAGACAAGAGATGCCTCTGCTTGTGCCAATCTCTGCCCAAGGAGAACAGCCACAGCCCTAACCCAGCTCTGCTCTCAGAACAGCCCAGCCCAGAGCACCTTTAGAGGGGGCCAGATGAGCTGCAGTGCTGTGCTGGGGGATTAGACCTGGCAGTGCTCTAAGCACACAGACAGCCAGGGCTGCCCAACACACCACACTGCCCTGATGGCCAGTGTGTTCTGCTGCACTGTCATCCTCAGGTTACAGGTAAAACCAGAGAATTTCCCTCCCCCACTTCTCCTCTTCCTCCCTGCACAGCTCCCTTATTAGTCTCATACTCACCTGGTCTTGCTTGTACACAGCTCACTCTCAGCCTCCCCACCAGCCCCGGCCCTCTTACACCTGGCTGGGAAGGTGTTTTCACAGCAGGCTGTGCCCACAGCTGCACTAAAGTGCCCTCAGTATGCTATAACCACTGCTCAGCAACTTCTGAAGCCAAAATCAGAGCTAGGGGTGGGAATAATCTGCCCCAGAGGAGGCTGGAGAGCAGCATGAGCAAGCCCCAAGGCCTGCAGGGATGGGACAACATCAGGGACTGTGAGAGGAAGCACACAGAATGCCTGCAGTGCTGTTCTCCCACACAGCTACTCTTGGCACGTTTTCAAACAAAGGGGGAAACACCTAATCTTCAGAAGCAGGTGTTTAAAGGATGTTTCCAGATGAGGAGTAAAGGAGGCATCTGAACTGACTGAAAGGAAGCACCAGTGACCTTCACCACAAGGCTCCCAGTAGAGGTTTGTCACACAGCCTCAGATCAAGAGAAAGGAAATAAATGATTACATCCATCATTCTGCAGAACTCAAGCAGCATGTCCCTCCCTTCCTGGCAAAGGCCATTTACCTGCTGGTAGTACTGCTGGGCTGGAGCTTGGGGTGCCTGCATCCGTCCAGCCGCGGGGCCAGCTCGCCCTTTGGCCATGGGCTCTCTCTCATACGGTGCCTTGAGGCCGTCCTGTCCCGCTGGCAGCTCCCCTTGGGCTCTGCAGAGCCTGTCCCGCAGCTGCACAATGTTTGGCTGCAACCAGAAAAGGACAGGGAGGAGAGCTGAGATGCACTGCCTGGCACCCAGTGCAGCACACTGAGAGCCTGAGTGGCCACTCACTGATGAGCTCCCTCTCAGCCTGCTTTATTTCATTGGAATAAGTCTGTTCTGCATGAGACTTGAGGCCCTTGGAACTGTCTTACACCTGCCTCATTCCCAAATTGTCTACACATATCAGCTGCTGGAAGATGGGAAGTCAGAAGAGAACAACCAAATATTTATGGCATTTTATTTGCCATGCCTGGCTTGCAGGAGGGACACCCTCTGGCAGTCACTGGCTGCAGGCACAAGGGTGTGAAACCAAGAGGGAGCACAAGTCTGTGCAGGCCTGCCAGCTCAGCAAGGCCAGTGCAGGGTGAGGGGAACAGCCTGACTGTCACATTCCAAGGTGCATGTCAAGTGGCAGTCCTGATGCTGAAAAATCCCTTGGCCAGGATTTCTCTCCTGGGAAGCTGAGAAGCCTCAGAGAAAAAGGAAAACAATTATCTCGTTTGCTTCTCCTGTGTTTTGCTGCTTTGGAATGTGGTTTGGACATTGTTTACCAACAGGTGGTTGCTTCATTGGTTTCATGAGAATTGTTTTAACTTAATGACCAATCACAGTCCAGCTGTGTCAGGACTTTGGAAGGAGTCAGGAGTTTTTCATTATTATCTTTTAGCCTTCTGTAAGTATCCTCTCTCTATTCTTTAGTATAGTTTAGTATAGCATAATATAACATTTAAAATAAATGAAAATAAAAATAAAACACAACACACACCACACACAACACAATATCATAAAATAATAAATTAGCCTTCTAAGAACATGGAGGCAGATTCACTCATTCCTCCTCTGTCTGGGGAACTCAGAAAATACCACAGAAGTGCACCACGCAGAGACCTCTGATGAAACACCCCTGTTCACAGACAGAGAGGGAGCAAAGAGCCCAAGGTCCCATACCTGGTTGGTGTTGGCAGGGAGGAAGGAGAGTGCTGCAGCCAGGCTTCCCTGAGCAGCCAGCAGGTTGGCATACTGGCTCATCTTCTCGGCCAAAAGGGCGCCCATGGCGTTTGGGTCCACGGCCTGCGTGAGCTGCACGGCTTTGCGCAGGATCACCACCTTCTCTATTAAATCCTGAAAGATCAGGAGGGGGAAACCCACCCCCAAGTGAGAACAACAAAGTGAAGCAGACCCTGGCTTTAGACTGTCTCTGGCACGACCCCTGTCACCCAGTGGGGAGCCCAAGCCAAGCGCAGGTTTTCCAAACGGCCACAGCTGCACCAAAGGCACAGCTGTTCCCAGAGGATTGAACAGCAACCACCCACCAAGCACCTTCTAACAGCAGAGCCAGAAGAGTTCCAAAGAACTGCTTTTATCAAACAGGATTTCAGGGCTCAATCAGCACTGAGTATCTCCACCAAGTGGATGCTTTCATAAAATTATCCGGTGACAGCTTCAGAGCAAAGAGACAACATCACACCTGTCACCACTACTCCACTGCACGCTCATTCACAGTGCTTCAGTAAGTCAGTTCTTATCCATCTTCAAAGGATCTAAAAACTCCCCTGGAAGAGCTGTCCATACTTTTCTGGTCGTTATAGCAAAGTGGTTTTCCTGATATCCATCAGAAATACTCTACATCTTGCCTTCCTTGCATGACCCCCAACACCAGAGCTGGTCTTGACTGGGTTTCCTTCTAGTCCAAAATTACAGGAATATTTTCTGTTAGGTTTTCTTATCTTTTTCTTACTGTATTTATATTGAAGGATACTACAAATATTCATTTGCCAAAACTAAAGCTCTGTTTAAAATCTTACAAGAGATTTAATGAGAGTGTACCACACAAAAGATTTCAACCATACATTACAAATAAAGACTATTTTCTAACCGTTTGTTTTTTCCCTACAAATCAGCACTTCAAAAATGGCAAGTGAAAAAAACCCCAAAACAACAGCTTCTATTGCCACTATCATAGTAAAAGTCACCTAATTAGGACTTCAACAACATTTTCCAATTTTACAGCCTGAGACCAAAGCCATGCAATCAAAATGCAAATTCAAACTGAAGGTAACTCTGTAAATAAAGCCCTCAAAATCAAATTATTTTGATAATTCAGAGAGTTAATGACATGAAGCAAAACTCAGATACACATCAGTTCCAATTAACTAAAGAGTCTTACAGCATCATCAAGTAAGTACTTTCTAAAACTGGTTCTTCAAAGGCCTTAAAGAGATGGAAGAAACTAACATTGTATTATAAAATAAATCATTCCATTACTGCTTCATTCCACCCATCAACCTTATTCCCTCAACATACCTGCTATAAGCAATGTATTTCACTGCTGGAAGCCAAGCTTTAGATGTGCAAAGCCCTAGGGAAAACTCTCATGAGAACCTTCCTACAACTGCCTCTCCAGATTTAAATCTAATTCTATTAATTTCTTCTCCTGAACTTCCAAAAGTACAAAAGTCCAAGTATTTCCTAACCATGAAAGATGGAAGCACTGGAAGGCCCTTAGTTATCAAAACACTAACTACTACTATTATTTCACACAAGAAGTGTATTAGTAACACTACCCAAAGAACAAGGCAAGCACAGGGGCCACTGTACTTCCCAGCATGTTTTCCAGTATCATATCTGTGTGTTATTTTTCCAGAAAGGAAAGGCTTGCATCCTGCTGTACATCAGACAGCAAAGCTCTACACTAGATAATCTGATTTAAGAGCCAAATGATTGCAGTCTGTTATTTCCAACACCTTTCTTAAAAGAATTACCAACCTGAAGGGACAAGGGGCTGTTTCCATCCTGAACTTTGGTCCAACAAGCAACAAGTTTATCCACGTTGCCAGCACAAATGTAACAGAGGCAAGCTTGTGTCTGCAGAATGCTGTCCCCCTCATTCTCCAGCCTGCTACCCAAGAGATCTAGATAAAATAAGAACAAAATGCTGGTAAATCACTCTGGGTATCCCTCCCCACCACCGCTGAAGCTGGGGAAGCAACCTGCCAAGGAACCGTGAGCAAAGCCACGATACTGCTCTGGAATTATCCAGTCTGTGAAGGGTCCTTACCACAGAGGGCTGTAAACTCATCTGGCCTGGCATAAGTGAGCACAGCAGCCAAAGCCTCTCTCCAATTCTGCAGGTCACAAGACTGCACAATCTCTTTCCAGTTCTTTGTTACAACTGCAGTGATGAGCTAGAGCAGGAGAGAGACCACAGTTAGGATGGGGATGAGTTATTGTGGGGATGAGTACACTGCTCCAGGGTACTCATCCCCACTATATCCAGGGTCATGACAGGTACTGCATTGCAGTTCAACAGCTGCACAAGAGCACATCTTACTTAAAAAGGAAAATAATCACAAAACAAGCTCAGAGAACATGCAGAGGCCAATTATTCTTGCTACAAAATGAATAAGAAAAGAATACACAAATCTCCACAAGCTGCTGCAAATGGTTTTCACCACTATTTTTGCAGACAAAGATAAACTACCAAGTATTTAGCTATGAAGTCTTCTACACAATGCCCAGGGAGATGTATGAATTTTGTTTGTTAAACTCTTTCATTCAGCTTTAAGCTCTTGGTCTCAAGCTGACCAGTGAGGGGCAGTTGAAAAGGCTGCATAAAGAGCTGGCAGCAATATAAACCTGAGCTGGCTGTAGCAACCCTACAAAGGCCACCTCTGCACGGCCCTCAGAATGGAATCCCAGTTTCCTCCTTCTAAAACTCTGCCAAAAAGTTATTTTGCTTTGGACAGAAGAAGGACTTGGCAGCTGTGCTGCTCTACAGTGAACAAAGTCCTTCTCATGCCAAGACTTCAAGCTCAGAAACAGCTGAACAAGCAGTATGTGTGCAGTTTGGGACCAGAAGAGAAAAAACACACCTGAACAACAAATGCAACATCCTAACTACAAGGTCAATGTTTGCCTGTCAGCATAGGCACAGATAACTGGTCAGCTCTTCATAAAAACACCTTTTCCCAAAGGATGAGCTACACTGAAGAAATTCCTCTAAAAGCTGCTACTCTTGCTAAACCAAGAGTAGCTGTTCTTTTATAGGCACTTCTCCTGTTTCAACCTCCTGTCACTTCTTTCTCATATTGGTAGTAGAAAAGAAAGCAGCATCAGCAACCCCTAGCACTGCAAAAAGCTGAAAATAACAATAACCAGCTGGCCATAACATGCTGTCTGCTAGACAAAGGGTGATTAATCTACCCTGGGAATACTTTGCTCTCTCTTCTGTGCATGCAGTAAAACAAAGCATCAGCAAAGGCGTGATCCGCCTTCACAAATCTGTGAAGGCGGATCACGGGCAGAAATCAACATAATACTGCTGGCCCTGAGCATGGGTCACATGTGAAATAAGTGACAGAACAGCAGACTGAAATGCGCCCTTCTTAAAGCATTTGTCTTTATTGCTTACAATCTATTAGTGTATATGCAACTCAGAGACACTGGAGATGGGATAAAGAATACTCCTGTGTACTGATATTCATGTGGTGTGCCTCTTCTCCCCTTACCAATGCATTAAAAAAGAGTAACAAAAATCCTTCTGCTCCGAGATCTTACCAACTTGAACACTTACTAACATCCACCAGAAATAAACCTCTAAATTGGCAAGAAGACTTTTTAAGGTGAAAAAGGGAGTGGCCAAAGGCATATGAGCATGTTACTTCTGGCCTGCAAACACCTACCCTGGTAATTTTGCTGCGCATCTTGGCGAAGTACTTCTCCTGAGTCCGGGAGAGCAGCTCCTGCCCGCCGGCGATGGCCAGGATGATGGCGTCGGCCATGCGGTTGTCGTGCAGGCACAGATCCACTGCACTTTCAAAGTTCCCTGTCAGCAGAGCCTGTGTGATCAGCCCATCCACATCTGCAACAACACAGGGGTGCTCTTCCAAATGCTGCCACAAAAGCCACAAGGATGCAGCAGCAGGTGACACTGTCCAACGGTACAACACTGGCACAGCTGTCTGCCAAGCAGCCCGCTCCTGGCCAGCTACTCACAGGGGTGCTTCACTCCAGCCCCAAACACACACGGGCACAGCCATGCCACTGGGGCACTGTCAAGCATTACTTACCTCGTGACAGAACAAGTTCCTGGAGGTCTAAATGGCCCCTAAAACAACTACCTGAATAGTGCCATAAAAAGTCAAACCAGGACAGGGGTCAGTGGCTTCTGTGTTACTCGAGATCCCCTGGGAGGTTCTGTAGAAACAGCACTTCATGCCTGACCAAGCGTATCTTCTTTTATCACTCAGAGCAGCTGCGTGTCAGCAATGGGGGGACTCAAGTGCTGTATAACTTCCTTCCTTCCTTAAAAAAGCTGTATTTTCAAGTGCCTTGAGACTGCATGAGAATGCAGTTAGAGGCAAGTATCACAATCCTTCACAATGTGCACAGAATCTGCCTTCTCACTGGAACTCCAGTATCAACATCAGTACTTACAAATAACAGTACATACAATAAAATCAATAGTAAGGTTTTTTTGTACCTCCACTAACAGAAATGTTAAATGTTGTCTTTGCAGATCCCAAATCTTCAGTTTCTTGTTTATGGTCCTTCAGTGTCTAAGAGAAAGGAAAAGCATAATTTCTGAGATTATGTAAACACTTAGAAAACACAAATATTTTCAAGCCATATAGCTCTTGTACTGCAAGTAAAATTTAAAACTTCAGACTACCAGTCAACTCAGACCATTAGCTTAGAAAGAAGGTTATCCCTGTGTGCCAGTTTGGGCAGAGGTAGAGTTACTTTTCTTCACAGTAGCCAGGATGGGGCTGTGTGATTTGTCCTGGAAAGAGTGTTGATAATACAGAGATGTTGCTTTTGCTGAGCAGCACTTGCACAGCACCAAGGCCTGTTCTACTTCTCCTACTGCACCTCTGGTGAGAAGGTACAGAGTGCATGGGAAGCTGGGATGAGACACAATCAAGACAGCTGACCCAAGGGATATTCCAGGCCATTTAACATCATACTTAGCACAATATAAAGCTGGAGGAAGAAGAAAGAGGGGGATGTTTGCAGTGATGGCATTTCTCTTCCCAAGCCACTGTTACATGAAGTGGAGCTCAGCTTTCTTAGGGATGGAAACCTGCCTGCTCATGGGAAGCAGTTAATAAATTCCTTGTTTTTCTTTGCTTTACCTATAAAGTTCCTTTACCTCACAAGTACCAGCAGCCAGACACTTGGATCCTGGGTACCAGCTTATATCTGTAGCCATATACACACAGCCCCCTCCAAGCAAAGCCACAGCTACAATGAGAAACACAGAATCCTTTTCTTTCCTTTTCTTTCAGCCTTAACCCCTACCAAGAACAGTCTACCATTAATGCTATCTGGGTTCCACTCTGCTCCACTTCAAATTTCTGCTCATCCTTGAAAACCTCCGCACCAGACATAAAGCCCCGTTTAATTAAGCAAATTACACATGAACACAAGCTTAATTATCAACACAGAAGTCCAATGTAGCACTCAGGACAGGAATGTTCAGTAGACAGAGGCTGATTTTCCTATAAAACTCCCCCAGAATTAAGATAGAGGCCACTTTGTGTGAGTACCTGGATTTTGGGATTTCAAACATTTCAATAATAAAAAATAGCATCAAAAGAGAAGTCTCTCTTCACCATCCATTTTCACAGAGTGCAGAACCTGGCCCACAAACCTCGTCCCCTGTCACAAGCCATTGCTCCAGTACACTAAGGGAGTTCAGGAACAGCCTGCTTGTTCAGCTAAACTGAAGGACACAATAGACCAAAGACATTCATTTGGAGGGGGAAGCAAGTCTGAAACAAGCTTTATGCTTGGCTTGTGAAAAGGACACAGCATCTGGAAAATGATTTTGTTGTCAGATAACACTGGATGCGTGTTTGGTATTGGTTGAGAGCGTGCTGTGACTACCACAGGAATAATGTGCCCATCCAGTTACTTCATGTATGTGACAGCATGCCCTGATGCATCACCAGTGGCTTCAGGCCAGGCTCACAAATGTTTAGGTAGGCTGAGGCCATGTTTGGCTGTGAATTCTCTCCTAGGAGAGACATCTGTAATGAGATATTGGATATCTTCATGGCTGCATATAGCAAAGCCCTTACACTGTCAGACACACACATCTGCCACTACAGAGCTTAAAGAACTAACAAGCAATCAAGCACCTAACCCAAGGAGAGCATCCTGATTTTAGTGTCTTTAAGAGGCTGTTTGTTATGTGTGCACCACCCCAACATGCATGAGCCTTAAACCACTGCCCCCATCTCCACAGACAGCTGCAGACAGACACCAAGCACAGGAAGCACAGCTACCAGCCCAAACTCTAACCCAACAGGGGGACTGAGGGAATGGGGAAGAATGAAGTTGGCCTGTTCACACAGCAGTACTATTTTCAGTGCTAGTGACACCTCACAAGGCAGAAGCTCAGTCCTTAGTGCTAATGCTCAGTCCTAATGCTAATTATAGAGACCTATTCTCATATGTAAGACACAGGGTTGAAAACAATCCTGTTCAAACAGTGGGTAGGATCCCAAATGCTGGCATGGTTGAGCACAAATTGCCTGCAATAAACCTCGCTGAACATACTGCCTGAAGGAGATGAAACAAAATCCCAGCAAGAGTCCAGTTTTACCATTATAAATAATTTTTTGTATTTCTGTATATCCTCAGCAGCAGGAAAAGCCAAGAAAACAAAATGCTGTTAAAAGGAACAAAGTAAATACAGGGGAGGTCAGCAGGGTTAGTCTAGAGAGCAACAGATACCTCTCCCAAGAACTGTTCCTCTGCAGTCTGGCCTTCATCCCCCTCCTTTGGCACAGATCCATCAGATTCTGCAGGAGCCTTCAGCAGAGAGAAGATGCCATAAAAATCCACCAGCAGAAGAGGCAGAAATACTTTGTATTGCAGAGTACAGTCACCCTTCCACCAACCAAGTTAGAACCAGACTGAAAATCACAGAAATGCATTGGTAATATATGCTTGAGCCTCACAAACAGGGTAGAGGCCTTGCTAGGTTTCCTTGCTCTCTGTCATTTCACAGTAGCTTGGGATGTTTTCATCTCAACTGCCTCAAAACATGCAAAAAAACCCAACCAAAAAAAAAAAAAAAAAAAACACAACCAAAAAAACCAACAAACTTTCTCCCCCATGAGGCAGCTACAGATGACTCTGAACTGTCTGTGGCACAAAAGCACTGCAGAGTCCTGCTGTAGACTCAGGCCACTGCAATTACAGTGGGCAGTGCCCGAACTGTAGTTACCACTCTTGTAGGAAAAGTTATGGGACCACACATTCAGTCCTGCTTTCTTTAAAGCCTGATGAAGGTGCTGCTCTTGAAATCAGGTGCCATGAGACCCCATATTAAAATCTGTGACTCAGAGCCCTTCATTGGAAAAGGAGGGGAACATCTGAGTGAAAAAGAAGTGGTTGGTTTTCTTAAATAACACCTTCATCCTACTGAATGTAGGAACTTGTCATATGCTGGATTATTTGTTACTTACTTTGGAACAGCTATCAAGTGGAAAGAAAAATTATTATTACTTTACAAATTACTATGGCATTATAAAAGTAACCACAGAGTTACATACAGGTGTTTGCTTACCTCTCCCAAGGCACCATCTGCAAGACTTTCTTTATTCAGAGCAGATGTGATCTAGAAAATAACAAAGATTTAAGTAACCTTTTAAAGAGGCACCAAATTCTCTGACTGCAAAACTGGCCCATGTAGCTACTATGTTGCTTGCAGAACAGTTAACATGAAATTAAACACCTTAACATAAAAACACTAAACATAAAAACCATTTCCTCTTCCAGCCTGGTGATGGATTTACTGCTAAGATACCTGCACCCCAAGATCTGATGGAAACAACAGCTGTCCTACACCTTTAATTGTCAGCTCAAGGGCCTCAAACCCCACTAGAGGTGCTGGAAACCACAGGAATAAAATCAGTATCAGAACAAGAAGGACAATATCCTCTGTCTGCTCTGGTCAGGGAAAATAAAGCAGTGACAATCCTCGTGCTGTGGGTTACTGACATCAGGCACTTGGCTGTGGGCTAGGATTTTCCAAGGTAAAAAAAGAGTTAAAATGCCCAGCTTCCACCGCTTTGCAAAGCAAACCATAACTCGAGATTCAATTAGGGCTCTCAAAACCAGCAATTTTATGTACAGAGTTTCTTCATTATTTCAGCATCAGGGAGCCTGGGTTTCACATTGCTCCTAAAATTATCTACTGCTTTTTGTATTGTAGGCTTTATTTTATCCTTGTGGGCTGGTCTGTGTAGAGAGTTGAGCTCAAATTGCTGGAGACAGTTTTCTCTTTCTTTTTTAATCACTAGTTTACAATAAAAATGAGAAATCCAGGACTTGGCTTGCATGAGAATCACAGGTTTTAAGAATATAACCCACCCTTCCCACATTCTTAACAGCTTATTACAAGAAGCTGAAAACTGTGATCCCTGTTTTTACTTTCCTAATGCTACCAATAATAGGAAAACCAAGTTGTGATTTAGTGAGCTTTCCATCTGGGTATCACAAACTTTCAGATGAGCTGTACTATGCTGCTTCTTCACACTGAAAAAAACATGGAGTCAACTTCTACATGGAATGTTTTCAGAAAACAGCTACAAAAAACCAGGACCTTGTAGCTCCTCCCATCTGTTTCCTAAATACTGAAATAATGGAATAGGCCCAGCATTCCAGGCCACCCAGTTCAGCTGTGCCCATTTTCCCAGCTTCTCCCCAAGCACAGGGCATATAAGCCCAGAGCAAAAGCAAGCAGTGGGCTTTAATCTCATGAGGCCACTCTGCAGAACCACTACTGAGTTTCAACTGGATTTTCTAACGGAGATCTGCTTTTCAAAAACAGGATTACCCTTGCTGTGCTTGCCTCTGCACAAATATTTAGAAGCTGAGGACAAGCTGTTATCAAAACCTTGATTTTTTTTTTTTCCATAATCATATTAATTTTGCCCTGAAGGGAATTTAATTTGTGAGCACAATACACTTTAATGGAGCCAATCTTTGAAAATAAAACATTAGTTTGATATAATGAAAATGAGTCAAATGTTAAAATCCACTGAAACAGATCTGAAGAAATACTAGATAGTTCCTGGGTAGACAACTGAAAACAATACAGCCAAAAGGCACAGCAGATAACTCCCTGCAACACAGCAAAAATCTTACAGCTGGGAAGAAAGGTCTATAATGATGTGCAAATTGCTTCCAAATTTTGCTTTTCCAAATGTAACCAACCACATTTGACCTTTGGGCTTGCTTTTTTCTCTTTTTCTTTCAAAAATGAATGATGTCTGCCACAAACAAGAAAGCCTACCCCAGATTTTCCTAGTTAATGAAAACTGCTTACATGTTCTTCTACCAGAAATCCTAAAAGCAGATCCCATTCCACCATGCTTGAGTAGAAGGATGTCACATAGCAAAGTTACATGAATAGCTTAAATCAATAAATATCAAAGCTTCTTGATGAGTGAGAATTTCACAACAATGGACAGCCAGATGCAGACACACCTCTGAAGTCTGCTGCCTGCTCTGACATTTCCACTGAACATCCATATTGCAAAGACACAACTAATGAGAAAACCCAACAGAGCAAACTGTATCTGTTAGAATTCTGAAATTAACTCTGAAATTCAGAAGTTATTTATCTCACATATTGAACAATTACCTTATTCCTCAGATCATCCTTCCTGAATCCTAAGAGCTCGAGGTATCTAACACGTGAATCTTCTTCGAAGTTCACCTTTAAAAAGTTAAAAACTGTATTGCAATTCACAATTTTTCATTTTCTCCCTCACTGCCACGAATGACCCAGGGAGATGTCGTGACTGAGCAGACTGAATGTAATAAAGAGAAATGCAAAAATCTTCAGTGACTTGAGCACATGAGCAGATGGGAAGGCTTCCATCTGGTTATTGTAGGTGAACAATGTGTTTATCTGCTTCACTTGGAAACTCCTAAATGCTTAGAGTGAGCAGTGAAAAGCCCATCTAAAGCTATCCCAAAGCTTTAATTCTTCTCACAAACCCTGCACAAATATGTGCTGATGGGAAATATCCAAAACCATGGGATATACCCTCACCCACACCTTTGCTTTGCCATGACTCCCCACAAACACCCCTGGTCCTGAGGACCCTCCCTCTTCTGGTGGGCCTCCTGCAGTGCCATGGCTTATGGGCACTATTCCCACAGCCTGCAGCTTTTGGCTCCCAGCAGCTCTTCAGCCAATGTGCAGAAGGAACCAGCTCCTGGCTCCCCCAGTCCCTGGGAGCTCCTGCAGGGCTGGCAGCCTGTTACCTTTAAGAAGGCCCACACGTTCCTCTCAAAGTCAGCCAGGGCCATGTCGATTTTCTTCTGGCAGTAGCTGACAAAGCCCTGGGACTGCACAGCCTCCTGCAGCTGGTTTGAGCGGGCCAGGAACTCCTTCTCTGTGACAACCTGGCTCACGTAGACATGGGGATGCTGCAGCTGCTGCTCCATGCCTGGCTGCTGCGGAGGCTTGGAATTCTCAAACGTCACCAGCTTGCCTCCAAACTGGAATTGAAGCACATATACAGTATGTGAAAATACAAGTATACAGCAGGGGAGCATGCATCAAAATGTATTTTATATAACATATATATGATTATTGTCCAATAACTGAACACTCCTGACATCTGCTCATTTATTTGGTTCCCCCTCATCCCATACTTCTACGCCTGTAAGGAGCTTGTTGGATAAGTAGGTTCACATTTAATAAGATTTATAAGCACAGCCATTCCTGTGCCTGTTTTTTTCTCAGACAAAAGACAGACCAGAAACTGAGAGCTGTGGGTCTATGCAGTACCCAGCAACAGTGGAGTATCTAATGATATTGCAATGCAGTTGCCAAAGAAACCTTTACTTGACATCATTAAGTAAATGCTCAAGCATGATGTCTGCCCTGCTCTTACCAGGCTGTTTAGCAGTTGAAACTCTGCTGAGACATAGGCAGTAAGTTGTGAATTTGAAGAGGTAAAATTAACACAAAATAATTAGGAGGGGCTTATGATATTATTTCATTCTATAGCTCAAAGTTAATTTACACAGGCAAATCCAGTAAAACCTGCATTAGAAAAAAGCAAAAGCCTAGCCAGGGAAAAGACTGACACCTGGCTCCTAGGAAACCAGGACAAATAAGGGAATAAACAACATCATAAAATGACACATCAGTCAGTGGCTAGGCAACATCACTTCTCTTTGACAGGAGAAAATTGCATTTAATTTGCGCATCAGATCATGAATAAACAGACATATGATGCTGAAAATTGAGTAGCATTGCAGCAGAGAATTCAAATTCAAATGGACAGGCTACAATCTCCAGAAGTTCCCAAATAAATGGCCTGTGGGTTTAGAAAATAGCCAAAAGTAGAGCCAAGGAGCAAAAAAGCCAAGCTTGCCATCCCCTCAGGTGGCTTCTCTGCGAATCAAGCAGCCATGGAGGAACCTACCCTTGTGCTGCTACAGCAACTCCTGTTACCTTGATCAAAGCTAACCCGAGTGTTCCCCACCATACTGACTCACACAAGTGCAGTTTGAAGCTATGAAGTCTCAGATACTTGCCCAGTTTGGTCTCATTCCCCCCGCTGTATATGTATTTACTCTAAAGCACTCTTATTTACTAATGCACAGAAACAAAAGCAAAGCTCCAATGCCAAGACACAAACAAATGTCTCTCAGTAACCCCAGTGCCCTGTCTGGAAGGCACCCTAAGCATCTCCCATTATGATAATAAAGAGGAAGATCTCCCAGGGTGGAGCACCACACTGAACTCCCCCCTTCTAAGGGGTTTAGCAGGTGCCAGCACTATTTCCCTACCTGCCAGGCCTGCCTTGCCCATCCATCCCTGTCTCCTATAGTATTCATCACGATCCCTGTGGCAGGGAGAAATGATGAGGAGGACTCCATTGATAGCAGAAGGCTAATTAATTACTTTATTATACTACATTATTTTCTACTATATTACACTACATCTAAACTGAATCTGCCAAGCACCCAACTGCACAGCATCTCGTAACTGCCAGCCGACAGTCCAACACACACACTTGGCCCTGATAGGCCAAGGAAATAATCTCCATACTGCATTCTACTTTAGCACAACACAGGAGCAGTGAATGAGAAGAATTCTTTTGATCATTCTTTTCTCTGCTTCTCTCAGGTTCAGAGAACGTGAATCCCACAGTCACCTCCTTACCGAGAAGGACGCTCCCATGGGTCGCCGGATCCACTTGGGTGGTTTCTTCAGAGGCATCACCACACTCTGTGGGGCAGTCTGCTGGGGGAGCTGCAGGGGAGGCAGGGGCTGGCCCGTGCCAAAGGGGTCGAGGTTCCCAAAAGACGAGGAGAGCTTTGATAACACAAGGGGGAAAAACCAGAAGTGACATTACTCTAATAAATGAAACATCTATTTGTGCTGAAGTGGCAATCCTGCAAGCAGGCCTGCAGGCAGCCATCGAACACTTCCCATATTTTGTTCACCCCCCCTTCTGTCCCTATTCTGAACGATTTTCAGCACCTGGTCAACCTGTTTCTGCCTCAGGCCATCGGTGCTGCCGCCCATGATGGAGTAGACGCTGATGCGCCCGTCAAAGGAGGCTGCAGAGAGCACAGCAGGGTTCCTCGGGCACCACTGGATATCAAAGCACCACTGCGTGTTCGTGGGCAGCTCGTACAGCACCTGGGGAGCAAAACCAAGCCCAACAAATCAGAGCTTTCATGGAGCACCCTGCCTGATAGCAACAACCTTCCCCTGTGCCCTGAGGCTGGTCTGCTCTCCCTGCTCCCCAGCAGCCTCCCCATCACCATACACACTGACAGTGGGCAAACCCTGATGATCTCCAAACAGCAGAACATCACACACCACTGCTTCATCTCCTTCTCCTCCCATGAGATCTTCTGTTGAATCCTCACAGGACAAATGATAAATGATGCAGGTGGGGTGTGTCTGTGCTGTCTCACTGAGCTGACATTCACACTAGTTTATTCAGAGCTGATTTAGGTATCCTCACATGCTACATGAAGGAAGTCTGTTTTCATAGGAAAACTAAAAAGGGTAAAACCTGCACCCTGGGCAGACAGCCTTTTGTGCCATGGAACAGACAAGCTCCCCTTACAGCAGATATTTAACCATAAACCACGAGAAACTCAAAGAACAAAATGCTAGCTGTCAACAAAATACTGTCTTCCCATTGAACTAGTTTTTAGTTTTAATAAAAACATGCAGCATGATTCAACCACATGTAAAAACATCATAACAGCACAGGATCCAGCTCAGATAACTCATCTAACACTGTACAACTTTTGCACTTTTGGGCCAATGTCTGAATTTTAAAAACACTTCCCATTCCACAATTATTGCCCACTGGAGATAAGGAGCCCTCCAGCATAGCTGAAGCCTTTCTCCTGATCTAGGGACAAACACTGTCTAAAAAACAGATCTGCATTCTCTTTGAAAGTATTCCCAGGCCCAAAAGGGTGGGGTGGGAACACATTTGAGTGGCTCTCACTGATCTGCTACAACTATGGCAACCTACAAATACCCTCCTGGCTGGATGAAGTTCTTAGAGAAGGAAAAAGGCAATTGCAACAATGATCCAGCCACACTGGACCCAAAACAAAAGAGTAGTAAGCATATACTTAGTTTAAGTGGAGCCATTTCCATCTCTTATAAGGAACAGGGACATCACTACTCAGTAAGAGAGAAGCTGCAAGGACAAATGTCTAATATTGACAATACCAGGAAGGAATCCTGCACCACCACAACAAGCTCAGAAGACACATATAGCAAATAGGATAGGGGGCAACATCCCACAGAGGCATCATTCCTAGGAATGCAAGCACAGGAAGACGTGCTTTGCATGTGCCGCCTCTGAACAGACATTTTTGGGTTCTTTAAAGCGGCATGCATACAATACCTCTCCCGTGTTAGGGTTGGAGCAGAGAATTTTAGCATCCTTCCCACAGCTAAGTAGCAGCTCTGGATCTGCCATACTCCAAGCTATGGCCAATATACCCCTGCATGAAAAGCCACAACAAACAAAGAGCTTAATGTTAATGCAAATGGTGACAAAGCATATTTAAAAGTTCAGCATTCCATGTCAAAATGCCCTCTTCACCCCTTCCTCTTACAAGAGGAGGAATTTTTCAATGTTATCAGCCCTTGTTTTGCTGAAAGAGCTGTTTTCTATTTTCTGAATGAAAAGGTATAAAGATACAGCCATTGTATCTGAAAATTAAATGCAGCAGTCACATGGGAGAACCTGGACATCAGTAACCATATGATTTGTGTGCCTGCAGTGTCACCAATACCCAGTGTGCAAATCCACAGGTAAGATCAGTGACTAGGAAGTATTTCAGCTTTTTATTAGCAAGACATTCAAGTAAGCAGAACCCACTGGCAGCAGTTTTGGTAGAAGCCACAACACTGCCCTCCCTTCTTAAATCTAACATTGGATTTGAGTAATAAAGAAAGTTTCACCAGCAACGGAGGAGGGACAAGAATTTAACAAAATCATCCACTATGCCCAAAATTAAGGCATTTAGGGGACTGAGGGGCACAGAAACTCACAAATCCCCATGAGGATGTGCCTGGGTGCACCTTTAGTATGCTATTCTGCCAAAATCAACTACTACTAATTCTTTTTTCCTTAGCTTCCTCTTCTTAAAATACTTAGAAACAAACAAGTAGCCTCACTGTTTCAGCAGCCTGGTGGGTTTGCTTGTTTAATTTTGGGGCCAGTTTCCTTCAGAGTACCAAGCTCCAAAAACACAAGACTTTCATGGCACAGGGCTGGCTGGTCAGCAAGTCAGCATACAGCACGGGCTGCTGCTGAAATTGCCAGCACCAAGGGAGCCTTTCTTCCCAGGGAACAGCAGGAAGTGGGATGTACAAACTGGGACGGTCACCAACAGTGCAAATACAATGGAGCACACCACTCTATGTAAGACTCATACCTGGTGTGACTTTCTAGAACACGAAGTGGGGAGGAGGCAAATCTCAGGTCCCACATCTGAATAACAGGCAGCCTGTCGTCCTCAGAGGCCAAAACCATCTGGGTGGCAACTTCAGGGTGCCATGCCAAGCCTGAGCAGTGCATCTGAGGGGAGACATTGGGCCAAAGCATCACAAAGCTGAGCAGCACTAAAGGAAAAAGAAAACTAGCCCAAACATGACTGTGTGCACGGTAAAACACCACTGCAAGGGAATTTGCAGCTTTGCTTCCAGGCATTATTTCTGACTGCATTCAGACTGGGAAATTCTCCTTATTCCTGTGAATGAGGAGACTTGCATTTAAGTTTCCCAAGGTCCTTTCAGAGAGATTACACTGTGCTGACTTTTTCACAGTCCGAGGTTTTAATGTGAGAAAACACTAAAGCTCACCATATAAACATTTTTCTCTATTATTTTTATTGCTATTTTAATAAAAGCCATGGTTAGGCAGAGGTTATTGTCATGAGAACATTGTATCACAGGACTACCATCACGTGATGAAGACAGCCTACTGTGCTGCTGTTATGTCAGGCAACAAACACAGAAAACTCTGAAAGTTAAACAGTTCATCAAAATAATAATACAGTGAGGAAAGAGCTACTTCCCAACCACTCACTTCTAAGTTTCATTTTTAACTCTTGCTGTACCTTTGGAGTTTGTTATAGCGATATCATATTTAAAACAATACAAAATTATACAAATATGTCACTCTCCATGAGCTGAACAGGCACTTACACTGCCTAAAAGGGTGGCATGGTGGTTGTAACTATAGGAGGCAGCCCCCCTGTAACCTGCTCAATGCCACACTTGTCTGTGGCAAAATCAATAAAAATCTTTGTGTCAGCCCCAAACAGATCAGTAAGCACTTTCTCAAAATTTGATCATCACTCTGACAGGACACCTGAGTGCCTTGCCCTGCTTCAGTCTGCATCTGGCTATTTTAATTGATAATGCTGACAATCCCCCTTGCATAAATATACTCCCAAGAGCAAACTGGGCCAGGCACCAGTATCTCTGTCTATGGTATTCGCCAGGCACCCCCGATGAAGGCAGGAATGATGCATCTGACTCCATGTTCTCAGAAAGCTAATTTATTACTTTATTATACTATATTATATTAAAGAATACTATACTAACTAAAGAATACAGAGAGGATACTTACTCAATGCTAAGGGATAATAATGAAAACTCGTGACTCTGGAAAGAGTCCCGACCCAACTTGGCCCCACTTGGCCAAAGAGTCAAAACAACTCACACCAGAATCCAATCAGGCAATCACCTGTGGGTAAACAATCTCCAAACACATTCCACGTGAGCAAAACACGGGAGAAGCAAATGAGATAAGAATTGCTTTCCTTTTCTCTGAGGCCTCTCAGCTTCCCAGGAGAGAAATCCTGGGCAA
The DNA here is from genome assembly GCF_027477595.1 of Haemorhous mexicanus. Lineage (NCBI taxonomy): Eukaryota > Metazoa > Chordata > Aves > Passeriformes > Fringillidae > Haemorhous > Haemorhous mexicanus. The sequence goes on along the minus strand of NC_082344.1, from coordinate 20,678,633 downwards.
AGGGATTTTTTCAGAGAACGTGACTGCCACATTTGTCACGTGAGAAGGGGTGCCATGAGCCATGCCTGCAGCTCTGTGCAAGCACCCAGCAGCTGCAGGAGAGAACTCACCCTGTTGTTGTGGTCGCTGACTTTGATGATGGGCTCGTTCTTCCTGAGATCCCAGACGGTGGCTCTGCCGCTGGGGCTGGCGGACGCCAGGATGTGCTGCACTTGCCTGTTCCATGCAATGCAGCTGATGTCCTCCAGAGGCTGCAGCACATACACAACAGCCTGTCACAACCCGCAGGCTCAAACCCTGCTCTTTTCAGGACTTGCTAAGTGGGAAATCTGCAGGGAGAGTGCCCTGTGTACTGGGTGCGTTCTGGCCTCCTCTTTCTACACATGCTGTAGTGTACAACACCTGAAAACACTGATGTTTAGAATTTCTCTGTTTAGTTATTTTCTGCTTTACAGTACTGCACATTAGTTATTAAAACAAGACTAAGCAAAACTGTCTTCAAGAACAGAAAATTACTCCATGAAAGTATATCCAGACATATGAACTACTCTTTTGTCTTGGACTATTAGGTTTTGCTTGGAGAAATTCCATGGTATTTTTTTCATTCCCCCCAGTTCTTATTTTTAGACCAAAAATTAAATCTTGTTGCCCCATTATTTCTAGTCGTCATTATGCATATGGACTAAAAGATATCCCAGCCTAAAAAAAAATCACTATTAGAAATAAAAAGTCTTTTACAGGGATCTCTAAGGTGAACATCCTCTCAAATGCCTACATGTTAATAAATTACTTGAACTAAACCAAGTAATCAAACCCCACAGAGTTTAAACTAAAAATCTTTAAATTGAAGATTACTTCTCATCCAATTTGCATACTTTTTTGTCTCCAAATTATCATGCAGTAATAAACCCATTTTCCAGTAACCACGAACTTCTGTGGAATTTTGTAACAGCAACAGAAGCGTACTTGCATTGAAACAACTTCCTCCCATTCTTCCATTTCCTTCACAAGGCAAAAAGCACAAAAGACTATTGTTTTTCCCCACAGATCATCTTTAAGAGATATAGACTAAACACTGGACCTCGAGCATAGCAATTAAACCACTCCCTGAAACCCACCAAGGTAACTGCAAAACCTACTGCCTCACCATCGGAATTCTCAGTAGCTGCTTTTTATCTCTCTCCTACTTTTCTCCGTGTACCTTCCCCATCTTCAGATTTGTGCATGCAGTGAAACATGCAGAGGAAGACTAAAAGACATGTAATGGTTATGGTATTTGAAAAGGAGTATAGCCTGAGAGACTCTGCTTGCTGCCCGATAAAATGCAACATTTCCCAAAGATTAAGGGGACACCAGAGCTTTCCCTGACCAAATACAATTTCTTAACAAAAAACTGCCACATGAAGACATGGCTGGCTTGTGCAGCAAGCCAAAACTGCAGGTCTGTTGTGGATGAAGAAGACAGCACATCCAGGGGTGCTGCAGGAGAAGCTGAGCACACCACTCATTGCATGGACCCATGCACACCTGCACATACAGGCACAGCCAGGACACTGCTCTCCAGGGGCTACAAAAGCAGCAGCATCCAGTCACCCTTGTATGCAGCTACCAAGTTTGACTTCAAGAGGCTTCCCCTCTTCCATGCTCCTGAGACTGCTTTAAAACTGCAAATTTCAATCAGCTGTCACCTAACTGCCATGCATCTTTCTCATGAGTCTGCTCTGGAGAATTTAATAAACACAAATCTGGTACCTGTGTCTTCACTCCTGGTGTCATTGGTGTAGCAAAGTTGTTCAAGTCCCAAATATAGATTTCAGACTCATTAGCACCAGAGGCCACCAGATTAGTCTGTAGGAAATATTAATAGACATTAAGAATATTAATAGACATTAAGCTTTCCCAGTCTTAGCTGCTGGGAGGCATCAGATCTGCAGGACTGTGAACTTCCCCTATCAGCTCAGGGTTCAGGAAAAGATACAGGGAAAAGAGTCACAGGGCAGAGGAGGAAGCAGTGCTGCAGCTAAGGCCACCACAGAGCTTTGCTTTGGACAGAGTGGCATTCCTGCCCTGCCCACAGTGAGTGCAGCCATCCAAAGCACTCCTGCACCTGGGATGCAAAAGTCCAGGCAGGGCAACATGAGCCAAGGTCACCAAGTGCCCTTTGGTCACATTTGTGGCTGATAACAGGCAAGTCCTGAGCTCACAACAGGCAGAAAGGGACAGGAAGCAATTCAGAGAGGACATAATGAACACAATGCAGCTTTGCTGCAGGCAAGTGTGCAGGGACAGAAGTGTTATTTAGGAAACAAATCCAACTGAATTCTCACACAGCTGGTGGCAACAAGGAAAAACCAACACACTGTATCTAGAAGGAAGTAAATGCTCAAAGGTGGTGTGGGAAGGACTGTTGGTTTTGAGAGCCCTTCTGCTCAAGAGGCCACATGGCTGTGTTTCCTTGCTGTCTCCTCTTAGGAAGGGGGCCTTGAAAGTGGATCCTACCCAATCCCCAGAGACCTGAAAACTGATCTCACCAGAAACATGAATGAGAGCACATAATTCCTTCCTGTGAGACTGGCACGATGCACAGAAGCTAAGAGAAGAGACTGACTAAAATCACCCCGAAGAGCACCTCTGCTTCACACAAAAGCAGAGCTAAACAGATCAACTAAATTGACAATGTAAACTGATGAGGGGAAAGAACAAATTAAAGAACTTTCATTCCCCATCCTGAAATGCCAGTAATGGGACAGGTTTTTCCTATTAAATACAGACACTCAAACACCACATATAGTTCATGCTTTTCAGGGGAGGGGAAGCAGCAGAAATATCAGAGGTTACAAGTTAAGACAGGCCACTCCTCTACTGATGGTATGTTAAGAGAAACAGCACAAAAACCAACCTGGAACATGTTGACATCGAGCGCTCTCACTGGTCCTGTGTGCTTGTCCTTCTGGGCTATTATTACCTCAGCCTCTCCATCTAGGATTTTGGCTGAGTCATACAAGATGACATTTCCATTTTCACCCCCAGCAATCAGGACTCCAGACACTCTGTCCCCTGAGGTCATGCTGTGAGGGCCCCAGATCAGCTTGTGGTACCTGCAAGACACAGAGGGCCCCACAGTCTCAGAACCATCCACCACCAGTTCCCTGTAGGTTGATACATCCCATTTTTGCTCACCCCAGCTAAAGTCAGAGAAAAGCACTGCCTGCTTTTCTCCCTAAGGATGGGTCTCAGCACAACCCTTTCCATCAGGAAGGCATGCCCCAATTCTGCTCATTGACAAGAGACACAATGTGCACAACCAACAACTCACAAACTGATAACATCTCCAATCTCCTGGCTGTAAAATCAGGTGAGTGCTACCAACCACAACAGCAGGCATCAAAGTAAGGGCTGTAAGCCCATCCAGCCACAGCCTGAGAAAAACCTCTGCTATCTGAAAGCAGCTTCATACAGGAGAAAAAACAGGTGAAACTAGAAAAATTCCATATGCTTTTCCATATCTGTGCTTTTGGATGTGCACGTGTTTTGTCTGCCATGCCAGGGACTCAGCAAGTTTAGCCAACATCATAGACACATCTCTTGGACCACAGCCTATTTTCAAGCTAATTCAAGAGGAATCAAACATACTTCCAGAAATTAAGAACACTATTGTGTCCATCTATAAATACCCAAATTCCCTTCAACTCAATTAACTACCTGCATAAGCAAAACAGCATTCCTGCTGTTTAGCCATGCAAAGAATGAGTATGTTCTACATAAAATGACACAGCCACTTATCAGCTCATATGCAAGCAGAAAGCAAACCCACATTGACTGGAAGGTGGCAAGAAACTTCCTTAGCATTCACTGTAATATTGCTCATCTATTTGTTACCTGCAGGCAATCTTCAACTAACTTCTTTAAATCACAGCAACTTTAGCATGGTAAGATAGAGACTGCAGAAAGCTACCCATAGAGCATATGCTGGTGAGAAATACTGTAACAGCCAAGTGTTCAGGCTCCCAGTGCTGAGATTACAGCAGGGGTTCACCAAAGAATGATGCTACAAATGGAAACTGGTCTCTGATATCAGACAGAACCATTCCTGGGTATGATTTTTATGCTTCTGCACCTAACTATGCAAATTCACAAGAAATGAATTAACTGACAGCATTGTCCAGGCATCACCAGCAAGGCTGAACAGGACTTAACCCAAAATGAAGGCAGGAAACAATGAGGAACAAACCCCAAAAATTAACAGTGCAATTACCTCCCTTTTGGCCTTTACTCTTTCCAAGATAAAGTATGGTTCTATAAAAGCAGCGCAAAACTTTGCTTGGAGGGCAATTAAGGATTTATCTTTTGTGGGTCTAATCACATGGACATGATTTGCTGAAAACCAAAATACAGCCTGACGTACAGACTGGTATCTAATCTTTCATTAGAAACAAACAAACAACCCTCAACCTCACTTTTAATGCATTTTCTGGGGCAAAGTCAAAATTCTTGTGTTGCTGGTCAAGGGAGGTACTTTGCAAGGAGCACTGCATCCTGGCTCTACGGAGTGCTTCCAGAAATTCAGAAAGCAAATGGCAAGCCTTGAAGAACCTCAGTCACAGTTTAAACAAGGTAGAACAAAAAAACTCAAAGATCCAACAGTGTCTCCTGCTCTGAGCAGGTCAGCAGGACACTGACATTAGCTCTGCTCACAGAGCAAGGCATTTAAAAAGGGATTATGGCAGTTTTAGCTCTGCCAAAGAGAGCTGCTACAAGTGCTGCTGAGACGGAAACTGGATGCTCTGATGCTAACAATATTTGTCTGGACAAGCACACAATAAGGAACTAAGAGCTAAGTGGAGCTATGCAGCCAGGAATTTGGCTTCCCAGCTGTAGGAACACACACAACATAACCCAAGTTAGTTATGTTACAGGAGTCCCCCTGAAATGTTTAAATACAAACAGGATGGTGCAATATGAAAAGTTGCCACCATATTTTCACAATTTCACATTTTCTTCTGGCTCCCTGAGATAAAGGGTCCACACATATATTCAAAAATTTTCTGTTTATGTCAAAGCATGAGCTGCTTTCTTAGAGTCCAAGCTTGCTGCCCCACAGTATCAACTGCACACACTTGCCTTCATCTTTCAGTGCTGGACTCCTTTTCTCAACAAGTGCAGCCAAACCACATGAAGTGACATTTCTACACAGACCACACATAGCAGTTCCACACACTGTACTTACCTGTGTGAGGAGGAGAATGTGGCACATCTCTTCATATCCAGTGAAGGGTCTGCTAAGTCCAACTCAAATATTTCTAGAGAAGCACTTGTACTGAAGGTTGCATCCAGCTGCTGAGCTGAGGTACCTGTGAGGAAGCAGGCCTGGCAGTGAGAAGGCCATGATACACACAGCAGTAACTGGAAATGCAGCACAAGAAGGGGAACAAAAGAATCATCCTTTCAAAAAGGATCCTGAGATGGGGTCAGGCTTCTGTTTCTGTTACTTAGATGTTGTTCCACACAACTCTCCTCCCCATGGCTCTTTGTTTAGGTGTTTCTTAGTGACTATGAGCAGGAAAAGCTTTGGGCAAGTACCTCTCCCTGATGATGCACAGAACATGATTAAAGTTACACAGGAGCCACAAGTGACTAGTGCTTAGGACTGGTGTCACCTTTCCCTGGCAAAAAGAGAAGGATGCCCGCTGTCACTTGCGGAATGCAAAGCACGCTTTTATCAGCACAATGCAAGAACTCCACTCAAAACCCCACAACATATACCCCACTCCAGCCCCCAGGACACAGAGTAACTCCTACAGCTTTTAATAGTGGCCCCTTCATTCATGATGCACAGCCACCGCACACAGCCCAAGGCCTGCTAGCACGTGCTTCCCAAAAAACTCACCTGTGGCCAGGTAAATGGGGTGCTGCTGGGCAGGGCTCCATGCCTGCATGGCAGTACGGTCTACTTCCTTCAGCTTCATTGTGCTGGAAAATAAGACCAAGACAGGTGATGCTTACATGGTGCATGGTGAGGCTGCACTGCCACGGATTCAGGAGCCGCATTAGGGCTCGGCAGAAGCAGCCAGGACCATTTTCCTAAAGATATCCCTGACAGACACCCAAGCCATCCTCTCCAGAGGACACCCGGGGGGAGGGGAGGAATAGCTCTCCATTAGCAGAATAACACTGACACGTAGAGGAAACTGACGGGTGCGGAACATAACACAGGAAAACGTGGGCAAAGCTTCAGCAGCTGTGAAACCCCTCTTCTCACAGCACCGAGGCATCGGGCACCCTACAGCAGCTCTCTGCCCTAACCCACGAAACTAGCCCAGCCCCGGGAGGACCCTGCCCAGACCGTGCCGCCAAGCACTCTCAGCGGCTCCTTTTGGGTCCCGTTTCAGCCCCCGAGGGCTCCCCCGCCCCGGGTGCGCCCTGGAGAGGATGGCCAGCACGGCCAGCGGGACCGCCACCCTCGCCCCGTTTCCGACGGGAACCGGAGAACAGCTGCAAACCAGAGGATTTCGCCGTCCCTGCCCTCACCTCGGCGTCCCCGGCGCTCACCGTCCCCGGACTGCTCCAACGTGGCAACCCCGGCACCGCCTCCCGGCCGCCACCGCCTTCCGGGCGCGCCCCGCGGCTTCCGGGCGGCGGCGGCGGGGCCGCGCCTTGCCGGCACGGGGAGGGAGCGGCGGGCAGCCACGGGCAGCGGGGGGTGGCGGTGGCGGGAGAGTGTGTACGGGGATGTGCAGCCGCCTCCTTCCACGCGTGTCCTCCGTGTCCCTGCGGGAGCAGCCATCGGCCCTGGGGAAGAGGGAGACTGGTTAGGGGCGCCGGGAGAGGGGGGAGCCGGGGCGCAGCGCCGGCAGCCGGGGGCCGCGGTGCCGCCTGTCCTCAGCTCAAGGGCAGTAATCATGGCGTGCTCATGATGTGAACAGCAGTGAGGCTCATCACGGGACAGGGGCCGCCGCAGGGCGGGGGAACGGCCCAAGGGAGCTCATCCGGCTTCCACAGCCGGGGACGGCAGCCCCGGACCCACCTCCTCACGGCAGTCGGGGCACAGCTCCGCTGCCACCTCCCGCCGGGCTCCGCGGCCCCTCGGCGGGCGGACGCCGCGCGCGCTGCCCGGACCGCGTGGCGCGGCACAGCGGGAGAGGCGGCGGATGCTGCCGGCCCGGCTATAAATAGGGGCCGGAGGCGCGGCTCCCATTGGCGCTGAGGATCGCCCCTCGCCACTGGCTGCGCCCGCCGCCGCCGCCGCCCCCGGTTGGCTCGGGCTGCTCCCGCTCCCGCCGCCGACACCGCGGTGACTCGGCCGCGCCGCCGCGCCCAATGGGGTCGCGGTCCGACGGGCCCGCAGGCCAATGGCGAGGCGGCGGCCGGGCGCGCGGGCGGCGGCGGCGGCCAATGGGCGGGCCGGCCGTGGCGCGCGCGCGACGGCGGGCGCGGCGGCGGCGGCCATGACGCGGAGCTGCTCCGCGCTGGGCTGCACCGCGCGCGACACCGGGCGGAGCCGCGAGCGCGGCATCTCCTTCCACCAGTGAGTGTGCCCGCCCCGCATCCCTCCGGCCGTCCCTCCGCGCCTTCATCCCGCCGCCTTCCTCTGCCGCAGGTTCCCGGTGGACGCCGCGCAGCGCCGCGAGTGGATCCGCGCCGTGAACCGCGTGGACCCGCGGAGCCGCCGGGCGTGGCGGCCCGGTCCCGGCGCCATCCTCTGCTCCCGACACTTCGCCGAAGGAGACTTCGAGCGCTACGGGCTGCGGCGGAAGCTGCGGCGCGGGGCCGTGCCCTCCCGCTTTCTCCCCTCGGTGCGGGCGGGTACCGGGCGCGTTCCCCGCTCCCCCCCGGGGGGTTCCGCCGTGTGCCGTGACCTCCCTTCTCCTTCCCCCGCCAGGAGCCGCCGGGCGCCGGCTGCAGGAGGAGCAGGACCCCCGGCCGAGCGCTGAAGCAGCCGCTGCCCAGCCCGCCCGCCGGGGACCACAACTACAGTCTGCAGGGACAGCGGGCCGCCGAGCCGCGGCCGCCGCCGGCCGCCCCGCCGCACCAGCAGCCGCCGCCGGCCGCAGGGAGATGCGGCCCCGCGCCCCGGCGCAGGAGTGTGCCGAGCATCCTCAGGGAGCTGGCGGAAAAGCGGCAGCTTTCTGAGGAAATCGTGAGTCTGCTGCAAGCGCAGTTTTCAGGTACTGCCGGCACACTCGCTAAGGCAGAGTGCCCTCCCTTGTCCCGGGTTCGCGTCTTTGCTTATCCCGTGCCAAGGAAGAGGCGGGGCACAGTGGTACCGTGTCTGAGCCCTACACTTCACGCCGGACTTCAGGACTGAGTTGCTCCAGAGGCCATGCTGTTGCCTTGTATTCTGCAGTGCATTTGTGTCATGCATCCCCCTCTGTTTCCAGCCATTTATTTCTTTCACTAAAGTTGCCCTTTTGTGATTTCTTAAGCAGATTTGCCTCGAGAGTTGCACAGCTGGAGGCAGATGGCAGACTACTCACCAGAAATGAGGCAATTTGCTTGTCTTCTCCATCTCTACCACGTTAAGGCCTATGATTACCTACGGAAGATTCTTCCCCTCCCTCATCCTTACAGCCTGACAAAGCAAGTTTCTAGTTAATCATTCATTCATTCCGAATGTATTTCCAGTACTTGTGTAGAAATAGGTGTAACAGATCTGTCCTGACACTGCTTTGTTACTTCCCTGCATGGTCAGTACTTTCCTTGGCTTCCCACCACTTGGGTGAGAGGGAAGAAACTCGGACTATGCACGAAGGAAAGCAGGGCTGCCTTCTTTGCCCTGCATGTGTCAGCGTGCTTTGCAGCTCTGGGCATGGCTGACCATATCCTCAGTGTTAAAAAGTGCTGCCTGTCGCTTCAACTTTGCCAGAATTACATTATTACATCCTGCCTTTTTTTTTTTTTCCAGCTGGCTGTCTAATAAGGAGGCTGCTGCAGGCTTCAGCAGTGATGTTTTTCTCCAGCTTCAGGAAAAGGTGGAGAGAGGGGACCAGGCCTGCCACTGCTGTGCTGTGCTGGTACAGGATGTGTCCCTGCAGAAGCAGCAGGAGTGGGACCCACAGACCAAGCAGCTGACGGGCTTTGTTGACTTGGGAGCCGGCATCCTGGATGCTGACGAAGCTCCACTGGCATCGGAAGCGATAGTCCTCATGGCAGTCGGCATCTCGAGCCCTTGGACAGCTCCCCTGGGCTATTTCTTGGTGAACAGCACGTCCGGCCCCTTCCTTGCTCAGCTCCTTCGTCAGGCCATCCATAAGCTGAACAGTGTTGGGATCGTGGTGCTGGCTGTGACATCGGGTGCCTCTGCTCGTGGTGCTGAGACTGCCAGAGCTTTGGGCATCAGGATAGATCCCAGAAGGATTCGGTGCACTTTCCAGCATCCACCCGGTTCTGCTCACAGCATCGCATACTTCTTTGACGTTCCTCATGCCCTTCTGCTGATAAGGAATGCTCTGCAGTGCTTCCACAAGGTCGAATGGCTCGGTGACACCATGTGGTGGCAGCACGTGGTGGAGCTGGCAGCTTTGGGTGAGCAGAAGGTGTTGGAGCCGTGCAGTCCTGAGTCGGGCAGGGCTGGGAGTAAAGGGAATTACCACCTGGAGGTCAACCTTGCCACCCTGCTGTTCAGCGAGGGTGTTGCTGAGGCACTGGAGCACCTCCAGAAGCTGGGCCTCCCCTCGTTTCAGAGCTGCAGCGGGACTGTCAAGTTTGTGCGTCTGATGAGCTCTCTGTGTGATGTGTTTTATGGCAGAAGTCCCTATGGAAAGGAGCCTTTGCTAGCTGGGAATTACACCAAAATAAGCAACCTCTTCGATGAGGCCAGGAGCTGCTTTGTCAACTTAACAGACTCTATGGGGAGATACATTATTAAGAGCAAACGCAAACTGGGATTTCTGAGCTTGTTGCTCAATGCCGAAAGCCTCGAGTGGCTTTCCTCCAACCACACATGTCTAAAAAGCACTCTTTCCCACCACCTCCACACACATGCCTTCAGCCTGGACCCTCTGGAGCAGTTTCTCAGGGCCCTCCAGCAAACCTGTGGCAGCAGTGGCAGCCCCACCTGCGCTGTGTTCCAGGCTGCCTACCACAAACTGCTGGCCAGCTGCAGCCTGGCCCCCCGCTCACCACCCAGCAGTGGCAATGCCAGCCCCTGGGACGTATCCCTGTCTCAGAGGAGAGCTCTGACTCTGGGCAGCATTCGTGCCCAGTATCACCCAGCTCCTGGGAGGACTCTGGCTCCAGAGTACCCCTACAGTGCAGGCCTGCTTTTGCCCAGCTCTGCCCTGAGCAACGCACTGACAGATCTGTCGCTGTACGCACAGAGCCTCACCTGCACGGCCGGCTGGGTGGCCGAGCAGTTGGCCTTGGACTTGCAGTGTGAGGCTTGTCTTGCCTCTCTGTTTGAGGTAGATGAGAGCAGGCTAAGGTGCAGGTCAGTGCTCTACATAAAAAAGTTAGGTGGTGTGAGTCTGCCCTCAGCCAGTGTGCACCACATAACAAGCATTTCAGAACAAGTCCTAAACCAATATGGCAAAGTTGGAGGTGCCGACGACGATACCAAGCTGTGGCATTTGTGTCTAGAACAGAAAGTCATCCAGGAGCTTCTGGGAGAAAGCCCCCTCTTTCCCACCCTTACAAAGCATTTATTTGAGGGGGAGCTGGGCATCAACAACCACTACACGGTCTTAGTAAAGGAAATAACACGGTGTTACTTAAATGTAAGAACACACCCCACCCAACACCTGAATTTGAAATACCCTTGTGGAAGGCACAAATTGAAGAGACTGAAGGGAAGGCATTTGTTTCCATCACCACTGGGTAGCTGTCAGTCAAGCTTAACCCACACATGGTCTTTCTGAGTACTCTGTGGTTCTGAGTATGGCTGTACCTTGCTGAGGCTCAGTGCTGGACAGATCTGGGCAATATACATGAGGAAACAATGCTGGCAAAACTAGTGTTGATAAGCACTGATGTATTGGGCCACTGCAAACCCCCGTACCAGAGTTTAACAGAGCAAAGCAGGGAAGTTTATCCGATCCCCTGTCCTTTCTAGCAGTCCTGCAAAGCAGCCATGAAACTTACATGGCAGGTCAGGATGAGCCAGGGTTGCTCCAGGTGCCTGGGGCAGGGGTAGGAGACTCTGCAGTGTCCCTGGAAGTGTTGGGTGATTTTAGTGCTGCAAGTGCTCTTGCCAGAAGAAAACTGATAGTTGATGGCGTTGCAGGGAATCACATGAACTGGCACTTTGATTTCACCAAAAAGATGTGCTTTATAAAAGCTGGGGGCAGGAAAGCTTCTACTTAAATAGAAAAAAAAGAAGTGAGAAGCAAGTGGCATTCAAGTTGTACACAAGCTCTAATCTCCTTTCCAGTATGTCTCATCAAACAGCTAAAGATGCTGGTCCAGTCTGGATCCTCTGGATCAGTGCTGAGCCTGTGACTAGATTGTTGTGTCCAGTGGCATCCAGCAGCACCAATACCCTACTCCAGGGGCAGGAATACATGGGTGTGCTGCAGCAGAGCAAGCATTTCAGTTCCTATTTCATGGCCCCATCCTCCCAGGGCTGGCCTGTGTCCTGCAGCTCAGGGCACATGGCACCCTCCTTTCAATGTTTCCACTGATCACTTGAACCATAGCTTTGATACCACCAAGTAGGACAGGCTTCTTCCGTTAGTTCATTTTCATGGCATGGAAGCTGCCTCCAGTGCTTTCCCTGGAATAGCAAAGTTTGGCAGAACTGCTGCTAAGGCATTTCCCTTTGCCATGCAGAAGTGGAGTTGCATCCATAGAGAGGGAAGGCACCTAATTCCCACAAAACCTGTTCACTTTCAAGATCCATGATGGAACTGTGATGAAAACTGGTGATCTGCCACATCTTAGGGCAGTAATAATATTAAAGCTATCATTCTGCCTAGCAGTAACTTGACAAAACTGTCCCTGGTTGGTGTGGGTTTCTCCTCCTTCCCTTAGTTCTGCTGCACCCAACCCCTCAAGGTCTGCTTTGAGAGCAGCAGCACCACAGAAATTCATAAAATCACTGCTGGGAGGAACAAACCAGAACCTCTGGGCTTTTTTTTCCCCAATCCAAATATCTATGCAAAAAAACATGTTGAAGCCATCAGAGTCACAGAGCCATTCCGGCTACAAGAAACTTTGCAGGAAACTATTCTGTCCCCTCTGTATGTGATTTTTAGGACAACTGGCAAAATGCTGCTGAAATCTCAGTGACAGATTGGTTGCAATCATGTAAAGTTGGAACACTTGCACTGCCTCCACCTCCAGCTCTAAGATGAGTAGTTTTGAACTGTGCCATGGATTGCTGTGCTAGACAGCACACCAAGAACCAAGGGATATTTATTTATCTCTGGTAGCATTTGGTCTCACTGAAAATCCAAGTCAGTACTTGCATCAGAAGTGGACCTAGTGTTAACAATTTATTTTGATATTTCAGTGACAAACCTTCTGTGTATATTTGTGAGTGCTGAAGCAAAGGAGTGCAAAAAAAAATCATATTTACAGAATAGTATAAATGTTTATTTTTTGTGATTTATCTGACTGTTTTATTTGTACAATATAGAAAAGTGTATTCTTTGAATAGGTCTTGTAAATATAAATTTAATTTTTCTACTTTTGGATGTAAACAGAACTATAAAATGAATCCTTGCCCCATTCCCAATTATTTTTTATGTAACTGGATGAACTTGACTGTTAATCTTGTCCAGCAGTTTGATGCAAATGGCTAAGGAAGTACAAAAACCAATTCATACACTCTACACCAGGGAGAAGGGAAGAGGAATCCAAGCTTAATATTTGAGAAAGCTTGTTCAAAACAAAATAGAAGAACTAAGAGCATTTGATTGCACCTTCAAAATCTTTACAAGCAAAATATTCTCCAGCAATGCCATCATACATAATTACAACTGTAATCTAAATTTCACAAGTGCTTTTGCACACTGTATATAAATACACATCACAAAAGGTGCAATTTAGAGTAAGACACTGAATATATACAAAATTAACACAGATTGAAGTCTAAACAAAAGGCATATTGCAATCTGTTTGAAAAATAACGTAAGTAGGTATTACTTTATTCACTTACACTAATTTACATTTATACAAATCTTACTGGACAGACTATATTAGGTCACTAGAAGGGAACGGAATATCTGCACTATCTACAGGTAAAGTTACTGCACTGATTTTTTAGTAAATCCAAGTCCTAATAATGAAAAAACGTGGCATTTACTTGTAGGAGAGGTGGATTCCCTCTTCAGAGATTTGCACAAACATAGCTATTTATGCTCAAGGAGATGTCCTTAGCAGACAGAACCCTTCAGACAGTGACTGGCAGGTCAGACCTGGTCTGTGAGCCCACCACTGCTGCTGACTGCCTCCCAAGCCCTTCATGCCTCCCAGGAATTTCAAGGAGGCACCAGAGAAGGGTCAAGGGCCTTCTGTGCAGTGCACAGGGCTGGGAGGTGAAGCATCCTCCCCACCCTATTGCCTTCACACACAGAGGCACAAATCTCTGCTGCTGGTGTGCCTAGTCCCTATCTCTCCCCAGCCTGGCCCTTCATTTCTCTGTATTTACAGTTTAATAGAAGGAATGCAAAATCCCTTTTGGAAAAAACAGCTAGTTCAGGCTGCAGTGAGTGAGACAGGTAATAAAAATACCTGTGATTGAACATGGTTAGTGGATGTTCATGATAGGTAAGTAACCCACCAGGTTAATTCTGCAAATGTGTTCCACTATCAAAAATGTGATCTGATATCGCCTGTAACAAATACTGAAAAAAATCCCCTTCCTTAGTCTATGCCCAGCTATAGCTGATTGCCCCCCATTTAGTGTAAAAGGATCTGTGTCTGTTTTTGTAGCAATCCTGATTCTGTGCTAGTACTTTCTCTGATCACAGCTCTCACAATTATTCTAAACAACACTAAAAGAGCCCTTATGCCAAGTAAATTGCCAGCATGGAGAGAAGCAGCATCCTGAATACCCACAGCAGGCTGAACATGATCCCTACCTACATTTAAAAGTCGATTCAGATGCAGATTGTCATCTCCAGTGCCTTCAGCTTCTCAGGCCTAAACACTTTCCCAGGGTTACAGCTTGATCCTAGAAAACACAATGGACTGCACAGCCCAACTTCCAGTGAGGGATTAGGCTGCTGCAGACCTCTGAAAAACCAAGCTTCACCCACACAACAGCATCAATCTGCTACACACTTAAGTAACGCTACGCTGGGCAGACAGTCTGGCATTGTGGTGTGGCTGCTCTTCCTCACTGCTGAGGACAGGCCACTGTCTTAGCCTTCAAGTTCAGCTTCAGAAACACCTGAGCACTCTGCCCCATTCCTATCAAAAATTCCCTGTAGTGCCATTTGCCTCTATACTCCTTGGGCCTGCTCCAGAAACATTCTCCACGACTTGCTCAGTGCTCTACCTGCAAGCAACCCCTCTATATTATTGCCTATGCATCTCACAGTGCTCCATGCACTACAGGGACATGCTGTGTCAGGTCCTAAATACAAGTACTACCTTCCATTTAGATGCTTAATTCTACCTATTTCCTTTCAGAATTATCTTGGATACACTGGTACCTCCATATGACAGGCCTGTCAGCAAAAGCATGACCTGGCTGTTGACATCACCTGTGTTTTCCTGTATACACAGTGATGCAAATCCATACACTGTAAATAATATATATTATAATAATTTATATATTCCCTTCAGACAATTATTCTGGGGGAAAGGGGAGAACACATCTAATTTTTAAGAAACCCAGGGTAAAAGCTGTACATTGGGAAGAAGAACTGACTTTTAGGCATTGTCTGATGTAGAAGAGGATTTAGCTAAGATTTAAAAGGCTCTACATCTTGTTATAAAAGAATATCTCGTTTCAATCTTACATGGGTCAATTTACAACAAGCACCAAATTAACAAATATTATTAAATCCATCCTTTATGCTAAACCAAAGTGTCCCTGTGCCTCAAGTGTTCTGTTCAGTCCGCTTCATTGTGGCTCATGTGCATGAGTCAGCAGTTCATGGCACAAGGGTCACCTTTGGACTTCCCTGCAGAGCTGATAACCCTCATCAGACAGCGTCCAAACTCCTCCAGGATCATGCGCTCTGCTGCAGCTTTGGACTTGCCCGTCTTCTCCGCTTGCTCTGCCTGTGCCAGGAGGCATTCACAGGTTGCATCGGCCACCTCCTTGGTGACAAATGTGAAGGGCAGCCTGAAACAAAGGAACATCCACTTAATGTCTGCAAAAACACACAAGGCACCTAACTCCAGGGCTGGCAACTTTTTGGTCTGAGGACTGATGAGATTTCATCTGTCCCATTGCTTCCAAGAGCCTTTAGACAGTGAATAAGCCTCAGTTAACAGCCAAAGGAACTGGTGGGTCAGAATCCCTCTGTTACAGGAACAAAGTGTTCCATTCACCTGACTGCTCCCACCTCTACAGCTTACACAGACAAGGCTCAGAGGTGGCAGGGACATACCTGTCGCACACATCAAAAACCAAACTCAAAGAGGGTGCAGCATTAACTTACTTCCCACCACCACTGCTGAGTGCTGGTGCTGGCCTTGTCAGCAAGTCTGAAATCTGGGATGATAACTTGGTCTTTGCAGCAGTCTGCTGCTGCACCCTGACCTCTGCAGCATCTGCTAAATGCATCAATGTCTTTCGCTCCGGGCTTTCTTCAAAATTTTTACAGCCAATGCATTTGCATATGGAAGAACACATGATTTTTGCCTGAAAGAAACAAAACATAAGAAACCCGTTGCAAGTTTGACTCCCCTTATGAGAAACCACCACAAAAAGGAGATCTTATTTTAATCTCTTACCAATTAACCACTGGAACAAACTCCCAAGTAGTAGTCTTCTCTCTAAATTCTTACCTCAAGTTGAGATGTCTTCCCAGAAAGTATACTTCAATTAATCACAGAATCATAGAGCATAGAATGTAAATAAGTGGTTTCCCACTCAACCCTTTCTTCATCAACCTCCAGTTTCAGGTGTAATTT
Source organism: Haemorhous mexicanus (assembly GCF_027477595.1). Classification (NCBI taxonomy): domain Eukaryota; kingdom Metazoa; phylum Chordata; class Aves; order Passeriformes; family Fringillidae; genus Haemorhous; species Haemorhous mexicanus. The sequence continues at coordinate 20,662,607 of NC_082344.1, read as the reverse complement.
AGACAGCTGAGTTTGGGAAAGGTCAGTCTATCTCTACACCCACAGACTGATTAGTTAGCAGATGAAGTAACAACTTCTCTTTTGAATTCCACAGACACATTGTATCCCACAGCATCCGTGGGATGCTGCTTCAACTCCTCCTAGGGACTTGGTACAGTAGATTTCTTTAGGAAATGGTGCTGTTCAGTAAAGAACAAATCCAAGCCTAAGTTCAAAGTTGCTAAATTGTTTAAAATGAAAACTACAGAACAGTAGCAACCAATTTTTCCATGTACATGGCTTCCTATGTGCAAACTTCTGGGAGAAGAGGTAACATTACAGGAATGGAAACAAACAAAAGAGAAAACTTTATAGCAACACAAGGAAGAGACAAAGCAAAGGAGAGAAGTCACTACACTAGAGGGGAAAAGCTACTGTTTTTCCAATGAGATAATGCTTCATACCTCATAACATTCGCAGTAGTTTTTGAGACATCCCGAGCGTTTACAGTTACACCCTTTGCTGTGCCTCCGATCCGATTCTCCTTCCTTTCCTTTCCCTATTTTGGGCTTGAAGGCTTCAGGGTTTCTGTCCAGGCAGGCCTGTCAATGCAGACTCAAAGGGTCAGTCATTGCATGCAGGGAGCAGAATTTAGAGGTGCAATAAAAGAACTTAAGCCTTGCACATGTGGGAGGAGATCAGGGCATTATACACCCACTCTGCCCCACTCTGGAGCTTCAGAAAAAAGAAGCTAAATGACTTTGATCCCAGGGTCAGGGGAAGAGACCCCTCACCTTTATTGCTTTTTGCCTATCGTTTTCATGGTCCAGGTTGTTATAACAATTTGTACAGTTGCAGTTATTGCAGAATTCACCGTTTGCAAAACAGTCACAATACCTGAAACAGAAGATGCAGAAGGCATTTGTAAATATTGACCATTACATTGGTGTGGTGTGTGAGTATTGACTCCCACACTGCAGTACCCGAAGTTCCTACTCTGGCACCCTATGCTCAACTCCACACACACAAGCAGTATCAACCTCACTGCAGAGCCAAAATCCTCTCGTGCAAGTCTAGCTGCTGTCTAAAGACGCAGGTGGAGCTCAAGGGCGCCCACCTGAGCTCATCCCATAGCACAGGTCCCCCAAGCAGCAAGAGAAGCTAATGAGACTTTTTCTGAGAGTGACTCTTGGGCCACCCACATATTGAGGGCCAGTCTGCTGCAGCCACCTTACAGCCAGCTGCTGACTCAGTCAGTCCAAGCCAGGAGCCCTCACACAGCCAAAACAAAAGGCAAGCACTTGGAGTGACTGTTAACAGGCAAACTAACCCAGAAAGGAGCTTTTTTTTTTTTGTTAGTTTGGTTAGCCCTTAAGCTGGGATGGAAGAATAGAAAAGGGATAACAATTGGTACATCTCAGACTTTGAAGCACAGACAACCAGGGGAAAGATTTGAATGAGGATAAAGCAGACTTTAAAAAGGGACACATATATGAACAAAAAGCAGCAAAACATGGACAGGGAAAGCCAATCATGTTGCCATGCCTCTTATGTACCTCTGGTGCCTCCCATCAAAAACAACATCTCACTGATTCACAGACTCACAGATCTACTACATGGAAATACCATGTTCATTCCCAGTTCAAACATGGCTTTAGGCCGCAACAAACTCCAACATGTTTCAAAGCTTCCAGGACCACCTCCAGCTAATAGCTAAAAATAGATTCACCTGCTTTTCAAAAACTCTTCACTTGCTTTTCAAATCCTGCTGGGGGTGTATGGTCATTTTTTGGAGCCTAAACCCATTGCTAAACTGGCTTTTTTGTGGCCTTGCCCAGCCTAGCATGACACAAACTAGATTAGGTCTGCCCTGGAGTCCACTGCAACCCTTCATCAGGTTGAACTGGATTTTGGAGATTTTTAGCATCTTGAATGGTCCCAGGAACAAACTAAATAAAAATCTTTTACAACCTGTAATAGCTCTCCTTTCTTTTTTTAAATTCAGTGGTAGAATAGTCCTGGTTTCCAAAAGAACCAGGGTCAGCATCAATCCAGAGCAAATAACTTAACTGAGTTGACTTCTTAATAGAATAGGCTATGTGTCTACCTTACATGAGCATTTGGGGAAAAAATAAGTTCTCCTCCATACAAAAAAAAAAGGTTTTACTAGTGAGAAAGCACCTGTGTCAGAGTGAATTAACCACCTGCTCTGCACCAATGCCCAGAACAGATAACATCAGTGAACAGTTTGCCTCCTAAGAGCATTCTGAAGGTGCGAATTATTCCCAGTGATGCCATTCCTCTCCCAGCATTTCTATGGCACATTCAGGGACCAAAACCTAACCCCCTACACCTCTAACATACATTGGGCACTGTGAGGTCAGTCAGGTATGCAAAATATCTGGAGAACAGCTACACATCTTCCTGCTATGCAACAGACAAGTCTGAGACCAGGAAACACAGGGCACACCTCCCCATACAGAGGTGAGGTACACCACACAAAAAGACACCCACGCTTAAGAGTTTAAACAAACTTCTTAACTTGGGTTCAGATGCCATTGCATCACATCCCCTTCAAGTACCACACCCCTGATTTCCTCTTCATTGTCTAGGATTCAGGGAACCAGAGATTAATTTCAGCAACTCCTCCCATTCCTGTCCCAGAAATATCAATAAACTGACTCTGATCAAGGTGAAGAAACTCTCCTGAGCTCCAAATGCTTTTGTGTCAAATTCTTACAAATACATGGAAAGGAACAGCACAATATCTCATGGATAAGCAAGAGGTAGACCTATCAGTGAAGAATCATTTGTCTATTCAATCCTTTAATAAAATATACACAGTCCAATTTTTCTGAAGTATTTGATCTAGCATGGCATTACTGATGCCCTTCACCAAAGTACAGTAAATGCCCACAACTGAAACCATGAGATACCATTTCACTCATGGTACCAACAAGGCAACCAGAGCTGCTGAGTGGAATTGGCTCCACCATGCAATAAGATACATGATGCAAAATTAGACAATTTTATATGTTATGGTCCATATAGCTCACTGGAGCTGCAAAATTACACAGGCTCTGCAACATCTCCACCAATATCCACTTTAAATCAGCACCTAGATAAAAAATTTCTGACATACTTCAAACCATTATATTCTGATACTTGGTGCACATTTGTGATGCTAAAAATAAGGCTTAAAAGAAAAAAACTGTACCAAGCTGTACTTACAGTTTCAAACACAGAGACTTAGTACAATTGCAAGGCTTCCTGGGGCGGTTTGCAGACTCAGAAGAAATTATTCTGGGGGAGAAAAGGACATTTATATACACACAGTTTTATCAGTTTCTTCCTATTTTAAACTCATGTAAACAGCTCATAATAAAAACTTTGAAAAAAAAATCTCTTTTCCCCTTGCATTAGGTTTTTGGCTGACTGTGTTTAAGTAACTATTATAAATAGTGCCTTTCCAACCCAGAAAGAGATGGATTATTTGCTGCAAATTTGGATGCATGCCTGAAGTAGAAATTAGGCTTTAAAGCGAGAGGAAGCATAACTAAAAAAACTGGAGTCAGGGAAACCTTCCCCAGAATCTCTTCAAGTGCAGTGGGATCAGATCCAACCAAAATTCACACAACATGATTGTGCCTTTTCTTTTGTTCTACTTGGAATGAAAAAAATCCAAGAAAACAAAAAAATATCCCCTCTGGAATAATGGGAAAGCAAGCTAAACCACAGTATTTCGTTTTCAGATAAATTCTATAGTAGACACAGCCTTAAACTGCTCCTAAGACTTGGATTTTGTGACACTAATCACATCTGATGAGATTTGTTCAATCCCTATCCAGCAATTTCTGCACGTAATACCAGGGAGATTAAATCAAACCTGTTCATTTGAATAGCTGCATCTGGATTTGGGATTAGTTTGCATCAGTTGAGGTGGCAGCAACAAAAAGCAACTTCATTTCCAGCAAACAGTAATACAAAAGGACTGAGCAGAACAGCTAAGCCTGCTGGATTGGCAAAGGGAAAATAATATATGTTAGCTGTTATTTTCATCCTTAAAGGAAAAATGCAAGACTGAAAAAACCCAAAGCCTCCTATCAGGATCCATTTTGCTGTTTGGCTGAATTTCTGCATATGTTAAGCATCTAGCTTATATGCTGTCCAGAACCTCTTTGCAGCAATGTTGAAAAATAGTTGAGGCCTGGAGGTCACAGGTGCTGTTGCAAATAAAAAAAAAAAAAGAAGCAACAGGGAGCTTTCAGGTCAACTCCCTGCTGCATGAAGTCGAAAAATAGAAAGGAAAAGACAGCTTTGATCAAGAGGCTAGCTCAAATGTCAGAGAGATCCACATCCTTCAGTCAGAGGTAATAATCACACCACAGCAGACTTGAGAATTCCCCAAACCAAACTCCAAGACCTCATGCTTATTCAAGCAGCCTATTCTACAAGTTTTGGGATTTTTTTTCAGAACTCTTACCCATTAAATGGCAGCCGTGCCTGGGACTGGACGCTGGATGTCCCTGTGAAGCCAGTGTTGCTTGCAATGGATACATAGGATGACTGTTGTAGCTAACAAAACAAAAAGGTTAGTGCCTGACATGAAAGAAATTATAAACAAGAGGATGTGTTGCTAGTCTTTATATTGCTACAAAAATAACTTGCTTCTAAGAACACTTTTAGACACTTATAGAACTTGGACAAGGTGGCAACTACCTGCCTCTATACTTAGCATAAAAATACTATTTGGGATTGTATTTTTTGTTGTCTATCACAGTGTCTAGATCCATACAGATGACAGGGATAACACACAGAAATGTTCAGTCCACAAACAGCTCCTGTTCCTAAAAGCATGCTCATTTTCCCCCTAATAGAGCAGAACCACTTCCTGCACGAATTAGTAGCTTCCTTTATATACAAGCCACTTACCATGAAAGTAAGCAAAATGGTTTGCACTCCAACTCCTCTGCATACCTGAACCCACCATTTATTTTTCACATTAAAAAACCAAAATTTCATAAGAACCTGCCAAACAACACTGCTCTGGGCTACCTTCTTTAGCATTACCTAGAAGCAGCTGTTTGCTCCTGCTGGGACAGGTTCTGGGGACATATTGGCACATAGCAAGATACAGACCCGCTGGGGCCGGGCAAATGGGAACAAGTTGTGACTGGAACACAAACCTCAGAGGAGAGGTCCAACAGATGCTAGTTTCAAGTAAAATTTGCAGAACTAGACTGGAAGGACACAGTAACAATCTTCAGTGTCAAACTGCAACTGTGACAAAACCAAAAGGCAACCAGAAACCAGTCTAGTACCAGTAATGCCAGGAGCTATCAGTCTTTGTTTCTACAAACTTCAGCCTTCAGCAGAACATTTCATTTATTCTCCTTTTTATCCTGAATGTTGGTAAGATCCTGGCAAAGAGCTAAAAACTAATCCTTAGGCCTCAGCTGGGTGACTGGTACCAGCTGCTTCTGACTCCTGGCAATGTGCTTAGCATTAACTAACACCCTTTTATAATGAAGACAGCCATTCTCTGTGACCAAGCAGGTGACATATATGATCCCTTTCTCCTCCTCATCAGGCCCTGACAGTCCTGTGAACCAAGCAGACAAACCAATAGGGTTTCTTCTTCCCCTCACTACAGGTCTCAAGATTCCTGGGCACCACACCAATTACTCTGCTCCTTACTGGCCATGGAAGTCTCGGGCACCCAGACAACCAGGTGGTGGTGATTGTCAGGGAACAGGGAAGTGTAACAACACACAGAGCAGTTATAAAATCAAGCTGTTCCAAGTCCTAAGTGATGAACCTGGACTGGAACTGCTGCTGGACACTGAGCCCTGTGACTGCCAGTGGCCAGGGTAACCTCCACTGACATCTGCTTCCTCTGAGGACTAAGTGACTTGTACTCTTTCATATGATTTTCAAGTCTAGGTTATGATTGCTAAAGTGATGAAGCAAACTATGTATCAAGATCTCACCCAATATGAAGGGTCTAGGTGATTAGAAATTCCAAGCTGAGATCTAGGTGATTCGAGGAAGTTGGCATTATAAATTCTGTACGCTACTCAAAATTGCACTACACTGATCCTGCTTACAGAAATGCTGTGCTATTATGCTAATAAAAACTCCTTTGAGACAACAAAGCTTTAATTGCAACCATGATTAAATTAAAGTGCCATCATCATTCTGCCAAGGGTCCCTTACAGAAACTGTTGCTTCAGTTGCAGGTGGCAGTCACAGAGCAGAAACCTTTAAGAGAAAGGCAGAATATTCCACAAGAGCAACATCTGCTTAACCATCTCTGGGAAAGGCCATACCTGTGTGACATACTGAGCTGGAAGGACTGCATAGCCAACATTTCCTGTGCCAGGGGCTGGTGCCAGCACAGTGCCTGGGGGGAGGTTGGTGAGGTTGGGCTGGATCTGTGGCAGTGGAGTAGCTGGCATGATAAGTCTTTGTTGGGGCTGACTGGTAGTGACTATTTGAGAAGTTGAGTTGATTGGTTTGGGCACCACCTGGAGAGAAGAGAGCTTTATGAAATCAGTGTTTCAGTCATTCAGAACACACTTTGATTAGTACAACAGTTTTTTACAGAGCTGGAAGCAGACTTTTTTTCTGTCCAGCCAAACCAAGTCAGGACTATTACATGACTTAAACCCAACTCACCTGTTTCACAGTCTGTGCTGGTACTATGGGAACTGACATACGCACGGGGGTCGCGTTCACCACCACGGGCTTCGCTGGGATCAAGAAACAACATCATATGAATGTGTGTTAGTCACTGCAAGTCCAGAGTTCAGCCCTTCAGACTGTCACAGGTGCATAACACAGAGGTACTTAACACTGTAACTCATGGCATGCAACACTTGGGTCTAGACAACACCTTTGTAAACAGGTCTTTGGCACACATTTCACAGCAATGGATTAAAACACCAGTCAGGGTGCAGACCTCCTTTGGACACTGGACATCCCTTTTCCCTTTGAAATCTTTTATTCCATTACCTCTCTGGAAAGCATGGACAGAAACCAGCAAAAACACCTAACACTTCTAAAGCAATTTACATGGAAGGATCTTCATGTTGCAGGAGTTCTGGCAATGTGCTTGTGGGCTGTCCTGCCTTCACGCTCTTCATATAGAGGAGATGGGAGTGGTCATGAACCACCCACAAATCTGGTCAACTAGGGAAAAGCAACCTAAAATGCTCCCAGGATTCAGGCCCAACTACAGAGCAATTTGACACAAAGGAGCATTTTCACATACAGACCAGAGGTAGCAGCAAAATATGGAATTTATGGAAGTCTTACCACAAAACCAAGTACATCTGTCAGTCCTCACAGATCTCTGTTATGTATTCATTTTAATAGTTACAGAACAAACACGAAAGAAAAACCCAACAGAGGCTTCAGACAATGTCACCAGCAGCACTTACCCTGTTGCAGAGGCTGAGTATTTGTACTGGGATTTTGACTGGCAGATTGGGTTGAACTACTGGCTGTTGTGGCAGTAACGAGTCTGACATAATGGAACTTGCTTCCAGGTACCTGAATCTGCTGAACATTGGGTGCAGTTGCCAAGGGAATAATTGTCTTAAATTGAGATGTACCCACTCCTCCTACAGTAATGGTCTGCACTGCTGATTTCACAGCCTGTTAAGCCAACACAGACAGCACAAAGTTACTTGTACAAAGGCAGAAAGAACATCAACATGTTTATTTCTCAATTTATTAGTAAGCAACTCTAGCATACCATTCGTACTCTTGAGAGGGAAGACAGTTACCCTCTTTTTGCTTTCAAAAGTAGAACAGATGCAAAGGGATTAAATGCCTCTCAACAGCTCAGAGTAAACTCAGTTCCATTTTCAATGCTCTACATCAAACACAAGAGTAAACTAGTATTTACATGAGTAGGGTGACTCAGGCCACTTCACAAGATACAACATCTGCCAAAACTATTTCCAGTGACTACAGAGAACATGGCTCAGTTTGTCTTCCACAATCAAACAACCAAACATAGAAATATTCCTACTATTAAAAGCACATGGTAAGAACTTGCAAAACAGTTTATCTGAACTGCATCATAATTTATCTGTGTGTGTGCAGATATGTCCTGTTAAGACAGTTTGTAATTAACCCACAGAAATCACTGTGCAACCTTTGAGAAGAAAAGGGAACAGAACCCATAACTGATGGACATCAGAAAGAGTACAAGCTGAGAAATGAAAGAAGCAAGAACAATGAAGAGTAGCAAAACAAATTCATTAAGAAAAAAGGCAAAATGCTGAAAGAAAGGGAGCTCAGCAGACCTGTTCTACCTTACAGCTTGAATCTGCAAAAGTTCATCTTTCCAACTTTTCTCAAACTACAAACTAAAAACAAGAAAGTTTCATTTCATTTATACACATTTATAAGTCTACTGGTTTGATAACAGCCTTTTCCCAGACTTGCTCAACCTCAAACCTTGATTTCTTCCATTTTCTCCTTCCATTTAACTTTTTTAGAGCTCAGCTTTTTATTCTCAGTATCTTTTACTATTGGTATAAAGCATATTGTCCTTGACATCAAGTTTAAGTATTACACTTGGTTGTCAGTATGATGTGAATTCTTATGAGAACATTTTCCCAGTTGCCGAGCTTTCAGCAACTACATGAATGAAATCTCAATTTGCACACATTTTACTAGAAAAACAACCCTGCTCTTCTAAAAGGTGTTTTCTTGGGATTTTTTATTTTTCTTAAGACATTTTATACCTTAACAAGCCAGAGCATCAAAATAAGCACTATGTGCAAGTATAGCCACAGACATTATCAAAGGGAGACCAGTTCTCTCTAGTGCACCAATGAACAGCTGCTATCCAAGGACAACTGGGAAAATTGTGAAATTCAAGGGACAGTTCTACTAAAGGCATGTTCTTGAGCCCAGTGAAGGCAAGTGAAGCCCTTGTGTTGTGTCAGACAGCTTTGCAACAGAATTCCCACAGACATCTCCATTTTCTCACTTAGGGTGCTTGCATCAAGAGAGACTTAACCTTTTAACAACTATTTCAGAAGACAGTTCTCCCTGGAGAAAAAAACAGGTCAGATGTCTATGGTGTCCATATTCCCACATCAGCATTCCAACTATTTCCTGTATCAGTAAGATAAGACTGGGAAAATCTGTCTGAGTCTCTGGTCTCACGCTGTACATGTGTGTCCACTCCCTGCTATATCCATACTCTGCATATATTTGCACCCATACACATCATTTCATGTTTACCACAAGAGCACAGATATTGTGATAGAAAAAGATTTACCTAAGATCACAAAAGAGGAAAACAGCAAAAATTGTCATTTGTAAGAAAAGTCAGTTTTGTCTCGTGATTAATTAATGCAAAACTATTTATAAAAGCTATTATGGAAAAGCCCATTTTTCTAGAAATGAGACATAGGAAATAAATAATTTCTGGTTCTGTAGGTTTCAGCCCAGACCTCTACACCAGGAATATGAACTCCACTGCTGCAAACCTCAGAAATACCTGGAGAGCAGCCCTAGGCAGTGGCAAAGAAACATTGGCAGAAGAGAGAGAACCACCCAAAGAACTCGTCTTTGTGTCACAGAGTTCTTCATGTGACTTGGGAGATTCAGTACACACAAACAAGAATTTGCACCAAGTGGGGCTTTCCAGGTTGGAAAGCTACTTTCTAACAGCACAGATTATATGGGCTTGCACTGGTTTGCACCCCTCAACTGAAGAAGTGCACGCTCCTTGGGGCATTACTTCTGCCAATTCCTAAGCAAACACCATCCCAAGAACAGCAGCAGACAGGCTGCTGCCAAGCCGTGGTCCAACACTGCAGTTTCCAGCAAGCAATGACACAGACACAGCAGAAGACAAAGGAAAGTCAGTCTGTACCTGGGTGGTTGTGTGGTTGACTATAGCCTTCCCAGGGGAGGAGGGTGCTGACTGCTGCACTGTGAGGATCTGCTGTCCTAACGCTACATTCAGTGGGACGCCCACCGTCTTCTGGGGGGAGCTGGGAGGTTGGGAAGCCACTGACACCACTGTTAGCTGCTTGGCAAAACAAAAAGCAGTTTAAACCTCTGTGCAGGATACAGGACCCTGTACATACACATTCCCCTCCTCAGGACAGCACAGCTCTCCACCAGAACAGAGCTCTTTCTGTGAACAAGGGTCCTGCATTTAACCATAACTCACACGGGTCCAGCTGTAGCAACAGCAAACAGAGCCTTTAGGAACTTGAAGGCATCACTGGTTTCCAGCACCAACAGGCTCCTGAAGAAACCTAGCACAGCATCCGGGTGGTAGTAAGGGGCTGTCTTTCCATTTGTTTTGTTGGGTTTTTTTAAGGAAATTATCCCATTAAAGCCTGAGCATTGTCAAGAGGGATCTTCTAAGTAAAGGCATTATAATTGGTACAATGACTATTTCATCATAAATAGGAATTTTAAAGAAAAGCTGTTCAAAAGAAAAGAAAATTCTCACCTCACACTACTGATTCAGTCAAAGTGTAAGAACATCAGTACTTTCAAATCTACACTGCAGTTTCCCAGAGATCCAGTCTTCTGACCACATTTCTGCAGAGTGCAGTCTTTATAAATACTCTATATAACCACACCCCTTTCAAGGCTGGTTTTCTACTTTTTGTTCCGAACTTCCTTATGTTTTAAAAATAACCAGGTACTTAGAATTGCTTATCAACAGTAAATTCAAGATGTAACCCTAAAGAGTCGTTTCACACTCACTCCTAGTTAAAAAAGTAACTTTAGAATAAAACTTAACTTCTTTATGTTGCTTCACTTACTAATAATTGTCAAACACAAGTATTTTACTCCATCTATATAACATTATAACACTAAAGCATAGCCAAACTAAAATAATTCTTTATTCTTAATCTGCTTTTTATTCATGATATTTTAGTTTGCCTGCACTGTGCATCTTGTCCCTCTATCTCCCTTTCTTCAGCAATACTTCTCAAGACAATTATCAAATCTGAAACACAAGTGTCACCTTGACCTGTGCCAATCTCCAGCTCTGTGCAAGGACCACTGCAAATCTCATTTACTTGACAAGTGATCAGGGAAGGCTAAATTGCCTGTGCAGTGGCAGGAATGGTTAATAAGTGCTGACCTATTAATATTATTGAGGTCTCCTCTTGAACAGCCTGTTGATGTTTTATGAAGGCATTAAAAATAGTCTGAGTGCTTGGCTAAGAGGGAACAGCTGCTCTCAGAATCATTGCTTAGGGAATGGCAAAAAAATGGCAGGAATGGGAAACTATGCAGTAATGCATACCTGCTTAAAACCATAGTGAGGGAGCCAGTTGAAAAAAAAAATCTAAATTAGGGCATTACCACAGAGCATTGTGATGCAAAATGGAGACTCTGGAGATACTTTTATGAACTCTGGAGACATGTTTATTATCTCTGGAGAGATAATAAACAGCTTGTATGTAGCATAGACACAGAGAGCTCCATTCAGACCACTGTGCAGGAGGGATAGAAGGCTGCAGCCAGAACAGGTCCTTACCTTATTGGGGGATTTGAGTGGTGAGATAGCTATTTTATTCGGTGTCTGTTGTGTTGTTGTACTCAAAGATGATCCAATGACTCCACTCTCAGAGATGGTTATTGTCTTTGGTGGTGTCCCTGGGGCAGACTGTGAAAAAACCCTACCTATAAACAATGAAGATACCATCAGCTCCAGTTATCCCTGATCACAGTAACTTTTAAAGCAAAGTTTTCCCTGTCATTTGTGCAATTTGTCCCTACTTCTGAGAATGTATGACCTGACAGGAAGGACACTGGCACTCTTTAAGTTAGATTTAGCAACAAAGAAGAAAATAATCGCTGTTATTGCAAACAAAATGACAGTTTGCTCAGGCTTTAAAAAAGAGCCAAAATGCACATTGCGCTTTCTGTGCCATTCAGCTGACAATTGTTGACAGCCAGGACAGCATCCTGAGGAGCAGAGCCCTCCAGTACACCTGCATCACACACACACACCCAGCCAGCTGGCAGCTTCCTGGGAAAGCCCTGGGCTGCTACCAGTGCACAGAGAAACTGAGCATCGGTGGGGGACTACTTCCTTTGAAACCTCAGCCATCAAACACCAGCTGGGTTACAGTGACCAAGAAAAAAATGTTTGGTCTGTCTACAATCAGCTCTGAGGTTTTTGGTTTTTTTCCTTTCTCTGCTGATGGTTGCCTCTTTCACTGCCTAACAGTTTTTAGTCACACTACCATCCATGTTTTTGTGTGTGTGTCATATACTCTCTCTCTTTTTACAGAGCCAAAGATGAGTAAACATCAAAAACAGCAGCTCCAAATCATGACATCAGTTTCAGGAATATTGCAAACTCCCAGAATGGAAAACAGATTTTTTTTTTTCATACTTTCTAAGTTTCTTTCCAAAGAATGCTTGACCACTGAGCTTTCCTCTGCTCCACTTTGGTTCAGACTCATTTCTGTCATAGCTTCTGTCACCCATTCTCTTATACTACATTTACAAAAATAAGAAACAAACAAATACCAGCATAACTTTTCCATCCAAAATTAACTGGTGGCAGAACAATTAAAGTCAACTGGAACTAACAAGAAAAAGCACTATCCTTACGGCAAGCTGATTTCCTCTGCAGTCTGTGTGCTCTAAAATAACCACTTTTGTGCAGTCTAACAGCATAGATAGTTGCCAGCAGCTGCTAAGCCACATGCAACCTGAAGAATGTCAGTCTGTGGGGAAAACAACATCTAGAGGTTTCAATCCTTTGAGTTATTTTCTTGGTGACAGCTTTCCCCTTCTCATTACATCGCCTCCTTGGCATCCGCTTCCAAAGAGAATCTGGCTGCTTATACTGACAAGTCTTTCCAGATTACAACTTCCACCTCAGCTTGCAGGAATTTCCAGGTAATTAAAAATATTTAACAGATTCATGAAAACATGCATAAGAAAATCAAAACACAAACACAAATGTTACACCTTCTCTAAAATGATGCTGGCAAGCTGTGCTGGCTATTTGGAATGGTGAGGGAAAAACCAATATTTAAAGATTTCCCTCTCAATTAATGAAGCAACCTTACTTCCCAGTGATGGTTTTAGTGATGACTCAGGCACAGGTGTTTTTTCAAAATACTGATTTAAAAACTGCAAGTAATTTTTTATGTTTTTTTGGTTGGATATTTTGTTTGTTTGCATTGTTTTTTAAACACACAAACAACTTAATTCAAGTATTTATAAGCACAGCAATCTTCTTACAGGTCTATATATTTGGTAGGGAATTTGAGAAAAGGGGACAAGCTGGGGAGTGGGGTGGGGAATTCCTCTTTCACCTGAAACACATGTCAGGCTGCAGGCAGCCTGCCAACTCAAGAAAAAGATTATGTTCCAGCTCTGTGCCATTAGCTGGCATCTATCAGTGTTTTGAATACAGGAGACAGTTGCATCCTTCTTAAAACCAGCTCAAGTCCCAGGGCTGTAAAGACTTAATAAATTTGTTTAAATACCTAGGAAAGATTTTAGGCCTATTTAGACTGATAAATCTGTAAGCAGTTAGACATCCTTCAAAGCTCTAATGATGAATCCACCTTCCTACATTTGTCTTTCTCAGAAAAATTAGATGCCTAAGACGTTTAGCAACAGATACACTGCCATTATAAATAAGGTATTACACTGTGGATTTTTTCTTTAATTTTGTTGGTGCTTTTGCTGCTGTTCTGTGGTCAGCTGGGCTTTTATTTTTTATAAGGATATATAGAGTTGTTTTTCAAAGGGAAAGACCATTTATTATTTGCCTTAATTACTTTCCTAGACACTTCTGTGATGGTTATTTTTGAAGTAGGTGAGCAACTTAACAAAAACAACACAGCTTTATTCACTTTCTTCATTCAAACATTTTTTTTCTTTTACTTGCATGTATTACATTTAAGTCCCACTATAAACAGATTAAAGTAATACAAAAGCATGTGTCTCCCTTTCCCCCTGTGTATTTACGAAATGCTTCTGAAAATACTTTCTGTTCATCAAGTAATCTTTTCTGTGGCTCTGGGGTATTTTTTTTCTCCTCTCCAAAATCCATGAAGTAAAAGTATCTTGCAGTAAAAGCAACTCTGCAATTACCAAGATTATTCTAAATGAGTATAAAGGTACCAACAACTGCATTTATCTGCTTCTACCAAAAAAGTTTTCTGATTCTTTTTTCAATTGCTTGAGGTACTTTGACAGAAACTACAGTAAAAGTGTTGAGACAGAAGAATTTCTACAATTACCATTTCTTTGAAAAGCCTTTAAAAAATGGCAAAGCAAAACAAGTCAAAGTAGTACAACCTGCAATGACTGGTGACACTTGAGTGGTCTGCCCTGTAACAGCTTTGCTATTGATTGGTTTTGCAAATATCAGCTTGGTGATCACCGGGCCAGAAGTTGGGGTTCGAGTCTTCTTCGCAATCTAAAAGATGGAGGAAAAAAGATCTAAAGTAACTTGAGCATTTTGGATCTAAATTACTGTATTGTTAAGTACATTAAAAAATAAAAAGGGCAATACTTGCACACATAATTAGAAGAATAACTGTGTATCTTGCATTTCATCTCCACTTCTCCTTATGGAAAGAACTAGGAGATTATCCTTGACACTTCAGAATGCCAGCTACCAAAGTAGGATAGCCAAATCCCTCTCAGCTTTTTCAGAAGATAGCTCTCTGTGCAAACATCTCATCTTCAAGATGCTGAAATTATTTCTTACGTGTGCATGGTCTACATAAAAATGTCAAAATTAAATGCGCAACTCTCAGTATTCAAAGCTTTAAATGAAGTCACTTCCTTTTCAGCCAACCAGGACAAAATTTGTCCCCAGTGATTTAAATATGACCACTACTGCTCTGAAACATCTCTTGACCATTTTGACATAGCAGCACACTTGTTTTGCAAATGGGGAAAATGTTTTCCGCAACAGTTCCCCAGAAGTACATGGCCTGAAAGTTTTGAGTACCCACTAGCCAAGAACAAATCGGTCGGCTATCTCCAGGTACAAGGAGATCTATTTTCATACTGCAATCCAGTCTCCTGAAACACAGCTGGACCAAGAACACATACAGCAATTCAATGACAGATCACTTCAGCTTGAAATCTTCGTAACCAGGAGTACAGAGTCTTAAAATCTTTTAAAGAAGATTTTTCTCCCCTTCCACACTGAGAAGTTAACTACCAGTTGCATTTATTCCAATGGTTTTTATACATTGGCATCCAGCTAGTGAATAGTTCAGTTTAGAGGAGGACTTTCCAAAGACTTTTAACCTGCTGACTCCAGGGGCTGCCTGTGGATGTGGCCTGAGTCTATGTGAGCAGGCTGGAAGGCTGAGTGCTCACATTTACTTAAGCCCTTACACCTCCTCACCCCACAGGTGAGGCACATCCTGCCTCTCCTCCCCCACATTCCATAGGCACCAGCTTTCAACTTCAGCAATATCAGAGAGGCACCACATTAACATCCATGTGGGGGGCCACCTCTCAAGGGCACAGAGCCACCTTTCTTACTCAAGCAGCTAAATCAGAAATCTGTCTGATGTGCAAAGATACAGAGCTGACAGCTACTTTCGACAGCCTGAGACAGTTACAAATGCTCAAATGAAGCAATTGAGTAGGCTGGAAGTTATGGTTTCCCCCACAAAACCCTATCTATAGAATTTGTTGCCTGAAAACACCTTTTTTTTACAACCACATAAGGCAAAAACATTCAAAGTATTCAGCAGCACATAACAAATTCTTCAGCTGCTCCACAAAAAGCACACGTGAGGCTGCCCCAGCTCCCAGCAGCACAGTCATGGCACAGCCAGGGAAGCTGGAGCTCCCTGCTATGGCACTTGGAGCCCTCCAGGCTGCTGTGGAAAGCCAAGGGCACCTCTGTGTGCCTGAGCTACACCTGGCCAGGGAAGCCAGCAAGGAGCAGCTCTGACACCAGGCACCACCAGAGAATGGATCTCATTTAAAGGAAGCCAAGTGCTGCTACAAGTGCTCCTTAGAGGAAAGCTCCATCTCAGAACAAATGTGCTGCTCCTCAGGCACAGTAGGTGCTTGATGAGTGATATACAACTGTCAAGGTGCTATAATGAAACAGGGGAGAAATAAACCTGCTCTTTTTGGAAATATATTAACTAAAACTTTGAAACATGAGTTGTTTGAAGAAGGAAGCTTCATTCACAGCCCCACACAAAATTTAACTCAAAGCCATTTTTCAATTTCAAGGATTCAATTATCTTAGCACATAGACAGCTGATAGATGAGCAGGCATTTGATCCGTAATTTTTTTTCTCAGCTTGGACACGCTTTAATTTCTGATCAATTCTACACCTTTCATCTGCTTGATTTGAGATTTCTGTCCTGCTTAAATGAATCTTACCTTGTCATAAGGTGTTATTGCAACTCAACTGCTATTGCTTTTTCTCTGAAGTGAGAGCTAAGTCTGGCTCAGAACATGATAAGCACTCAGCAGGAACAGCCAGCTCTGGATAACACAGTTGTTTCCCAGTACCAGTCAATAAATGTGCTTAAATTACTTACATGAATGTGTGTAAAATACTACTGACCATTAACACAAAGTATTTCAGAAAAAAACCCTTAAAAATCCTAAAATAAAAGGTCAACACAAGTAGCTCTGCTTCCCTCATACTCGACTTGCAGTATCTTCCTCAAATAAATTTTCCCCTGCTTTTTAGGTGAACTGGCTGTCTACAAAGAGGGAGGTCTAATAAAAAAGTGAATACCCTCAGGGTTTAGGAAACAGCAAGACAAATGTGGTTGGTTATAAATGAGGAACAGCACTCCTGGCCCTACCTGCTGCCAAGCCAGCATTTCTGAGGTTTATGGCACTGCATAACCCCAGCCACCAGGGAGAAGCTTCTTGGCACCACTGGGAAACTCACTGCCCATTTCAGTAAAGATTGGAGAAGCCAGAGGAAATAATCAAGATGGACAAGAATGGACAAGTTGTCTGCCATTGCCTGCACTGATCACAAGGAGCTTAGCATTATCCCCCTGCCTATGTAAGCTAAGCATGCCCTCTGCAAGTTACTTTGAGTTAGACTACAAATATATTCCCTGGAGCAACAAGCTCTTCTGTAGCAATGTTATTATATTTAGGAGCACACACCAGCCTTTCTTCCCCTACAGAAGTCAAGAGATTTACCTGCAGGCAACTTGACTTCAAGGGTCAAGTTCTGTCTTCCTGAACACTCTTCACTAAAGATGAACTAGCAAGCTCATATGGCTGGACTTTGTTTTCAGACTCTGTTCTATTCATACAGGCACACTCATACCTCACATTTACTGCTGGATATCCACAGTCAGCTATCACAAAGAAGCTTTAAATCCACTCCCTAGATGACCTGTTGGGAGCCTGTCCATGTACCCACTCTCTATGTCATTTATATTTGGCATAACATGAAAAATCAGGGACTCTAGAAACAGAAAAGAACACCTTAACTTCAGAGATGAAGAAACTGAGCTAGGAATGAGAGTTTGAGGTTAGGGAGTGCACAAGGTCCCCTTTCAATGATGAAATAAAGCCACAATGATGGCTTGGCAGCTGCCTTGCCATGGTAGCAACAATGCTACGGACACTGTTAAAACCAGAGCCAGTTACCACACAAAACAAGCACGAGGCAGACTTAACAGCAGCCATGGTGATATGTCTGGACACCTGGTTCAGAGTCACGTGCAAGGCCAAACTCCTTCTTTATAAACCTGGACTAAAGCAGCAGAGCAGCAGGCACACCACCACTTGGAAGGCTGTAGGCAGGCAGAAGCCACAGGCTGAAAGCAGATGTACTTGCCCAGCAGTTTCATGGCACTAGTTTCAGCTAAATCAGGACAAGCTGCTATAAGGACAGTAATTAACCTCTGAATATAGATGAGGCCAAAGGCCCTGCCACACTTAACACCTCACAGTCTCCTACATCCAGAACTGTAAGCAGAGAAGGAGTCAAATTTGAACAAACATTTTGCTGAACTCTACCAATTATGCCTCAGGTGCTGAGACTGCAACTATCACAATTAGATTACAAGATTAGATTAGATGTCAAGGCAATTGAGTTTCTCTAATGATATGCAAATCCTTTATGATAGTGACCACAAGAACTGGTAAGAGCTCTTTGTCATCTAATCTGTACCAGTTCATTCTCAGCACCAAGTCAAAAAGTCTTGTGCTGCCCTCCTGAAATACCTGATTCACAAAAGATAAATTACACAAGACCCACGGGGAGTCAGGGAGGCATTCACAGCCTCCTTTTCCACTCACTGAAAGCATTAAGGGGCTCCTTTAGGGTGATGGGGTAAAAGAATCGCTACATTTTTCTAAGATGGGGACTCAAGGTATGGGTTACCTCCCCTGTCATTCAGGGTAGAGTAGAGCCAGCCTCTCTCACCCAGCCTTATATGTCACTCTGATACTTCAGAAATTTTCTACAGGGAAAAGCACTGTCTGTGAAGTGCTAATGCAATCATTTCCCCCCCCGCAATATCGGGTGCTAACCTTGTCTTCTTGCTTTTCATTTCTACTTCCTCCTCTCCTTGTGGGGAAAAAAGGAATTTCAAGCGCTAACAATTCAATCTGTTTTGCAAAGGGAACCAACTGCTTAACAAAAAGAAACCACAACGAAACAAATTTACCCAAACTGCAATTAACTAGATTTAAAAACGGGTGCAAGTCCATTAGTAAGAGCTTCTGCTAAAGAACATGTGGAATTCCCAATGGCAAACTCAAGGGGTCGATGGCCAAGCCACTGATTTCAGTCACTGACAGCACATATCATCCCCTGCAAGGAAAAACCACATCACAGCTAAGTCGTTCTCCCCAGTTTCCTGGATCTGTCACTTGGCAGTGAATAATGAAGCCACTTAACAGGAACTGATCTGCTCTTAAATGTTCCTATGATGACTAAAGAGCAGAGACTTTCTTGAAAGCTATAGTAACAATCATTTATGTTTCAAATGGTCATTATTAAATATGTTTCCAGGTATGATGCAGCAATAAAAAAGGAGAAAGGAGAAACTGGTGAAGGAATCATCTGCAACTTTAAAGAAAATATTCAGAATTGATCTTATTCCCCTGCCATGAAATACCAATGAAGGAACATTTGGCTAATAAAATTCTTTAAACTTTGTCATTTTTATGTGCAGCTGATTATTTTTAATAGCATACTTAAGAGTTTCTCATTTTATTTAGACAGTAAAATAAATATTTTTCCATCATCACCTGCACTGAGTTCTACTTGTCCTTCACTTTAAGAAGTCTTATTTCTGCCTCACTGCAGAAAGGAAGAAGGAAGTCACTCACATTTAGTTCTGCCACATAACAGATGAGAATCAGACCCTTTGGGTCATAACCCAAGTCTTTTCAACACATTTTCAGATCCAAGCAGATTCTCTGTGGTTTCAAATATCTCAAGATCCATGCCAGAGACTGGGAACAAAACCTTGAATGTTCAGCTTTAGATAACTAGATTTGAGGCAGACAAGATACACCCTTCTGTTCTTTTTCAGATGCTAGAAGTTTTTTCAGAGAGTTTATTTAAACAAACTGAATGTAATAGGCAGAAGCTTCTCTTCCATAAAGGAGCGTATACTTTGAATAAACAACAACAGGCATATAAAGTTGAATTCAGTCTTCCTGAAAGTATGTAGAATTTATTTTTATAAAATGAAAATAATGAGAAAATTATCTTCAGTTTACTGAAAAGTTCACTTTCTCTGAGGCAAACCCTAAGTTTCTAGACAGTAGCTAGAGGCAAACAGCATAAAATGGCAAACGCATTCACAGATGAAAGCATGGGCTAAGAGCAGCATTGTATTTTTTAAATACAAAGAATAAATGCAAAGGTTGAAAGCAACAGTGTGTCAATCAGTGCAGGAAACAGACAACAATTGCAGCAACAGAACTGGTTTTAAGATGTTTCATCAGCATAACTCATTTTACCTGTACTGTTTTTACTTGCTGGGACTGCAAGACAGAGGGCTGGGCCGCAGTGTTTATCAGCTGACTTCCCTGCGTCAAAGCTGAGACACCCACAACAGGTTTCACTTCCGACCGACCTCCAATGACAACCTTGATCTGCTGGCCTTGGACCTTGGAGTCTCCAGCCTGGGCTTGGGACACGGCCTTCTGCGACTGCGGGAGCTGGCTGTGGGGTAATGCTAAAACAATAGGCTGGCCAGACTTGCCCAAAGTTGTTACAATCAGCTTTTGCCCATCTGGTTTAATACTCTGACTGCCTATTTTAATATCAGTGGCCTTGTTCAGAATAATCTGATTAGCTGAGATAGTGACAGGGGTCTGAGCACCAAGTTTATGGAGGCCACCTGGAAAGGCAGGCTTTACAGCTGCGTTCACATCAGGGCTTGGGGTAGTTGTGGTGGTCAGTGCTGCATCTCCTGAGTGGCTGCTGGGCGCAGGAACCGATTCCGTGGTGACTGTGGCTGTAGTTGTGGCTGAGGAGTCGCTGGTGGTGCTTATGTTCACTATTTCTTCCAGTTCTGTTTCCATGGGAATGGACTCTCCTCCCATGGGCGACGACACAATAACAGCCTCGATGCTGTCGTCCTCCACCAGAGTTATGCCAGTATCCATGATTTCCTCAGGGAGCAAGCTGTTGACTTCTGCTGAAACCACCTCCATTTTAGTAGCTGTGGCAGTGATGGCCGGAGCAGGTACTGCAATATTTTAAAAAGTTATTGGCTTCCAGAAAACACATATTTTCAAAGTTTTATGAATAATATTACCAAAGAAGACAATACGATCAAATTTTTTCAGACTGAAAGTATTGTACATGCACAGGAGGGTTATCACGGGGAAAAAAATTGTTATCAAAATGTAACACACTAAGCTGAATTTAGTCTCTGTAATAACTTACATCAAACCTTTACAATATCATTCACTGGAGTAAAATAAAGGCATTACCAGTCCACTCTTCACACCACAGCACACAAAGAAGCAATGTTTCCCCTCTGAAAATGTGGGCACAGACATTTAAACTCACTGAAGTATAAAGCAAGAGTTAAGCAGCTTTAAAATATCTAACAGATGATGATGTATTTTCATACATGCCAACATTGATTACCGGGTTATCTTGCTCAAGAGACTCGTTATCCATACCACACATAACATTCTTGCCAAATTTTCATTTTGGAAATCTCAGAAAAACAAATGACTGTTTAGCGATGGACTTAAACAACCCCAAAAGGTCAATCAACAGCCACCTATCACAGGATCAAGCCAAAGCCCTGCCACTCACAAGATGAGGAGATAATCCTTTGATGCTGGCTATGAAAAGAAGAGCTCAATACTCAGCAGAAAATATAACACACAAATTCATTATTAATTTGAAAGGTGTTCTAAACACAAAACAAATAACACACCATATGAAAAATAAAAGGAATTTTTAAGAGCACCCAAATTATATATTAAACAAACCCCTGCAGTGAGATTCAAAGCCAGAGTCACTTCCACCTGAGAAACCTTACAGACATTGCTGGAAATGGCCACACTGTACCATTCCCCTAAAGCTGTATCAGTGTCAAGAGTCTGAAAACAGATCAGCTCGATAAAGCATTTTCTGCACTTGCTGACCCCATGAGCACACTTGGGCCCCGGATGGGGGAGCACACCACATGGGTCTGCCTACGTGCTCCTGGGGACTAATTATAAGCTCAAGGGGACAAAACCCTTGCACATTCTGTTTCCTACTCACTAGGAAAAGCAGAGCTTTGTTTTAATATTAATTCATGAGGAACCATGGCAGTGAAAACATTGACCAAATGAGGGGGTGACATTATTTCCTCTGGAGTCGTTGTGGGCCCATTTTGTACAGCAGCTCACTACAGAACAGCTGCATTTCACCCGCAAGGTGGAAGGATTGGGGGAAAAAGCCCTGCTAGAATTACAGTTGCCATGCCAAGCTCCAGAGATTATGCTGGAGCAGTCCTGGCCTCCCTGATTGCCAAGGGTGCCACTCTGACCTCAGAGTGCCAGCCAGACCAAACTGCCCTGACACTCAAGAAGCCTGAGCTCTGAAAGAACTGCACTGATAGTCAAACTCACAGCTCACTTATTGGCAGGCATTTAAAGATACAAAGTTATCTGATGTCACTGCCAGAAATACCTCCTGGGGAAAGCATTTCTCCCCCAGTAATGCCTGCACAGTGATGCCAGCCGTGGTAAGCAGCCCTAGACAAAACAGCCAACTCCGAGGGACACATTAGTAATGGTATCATATTGCTGCCTTAAAGTCAAATAGGTTAACTGCATAGACGATTACTCAAAAGTAGACTGTTTTTGAAGACAACAGTTATTAAGGTCACTAGGTCTTCTTCTGAACTGTGTCACTTGACTGTCACCTCAGCAACTTGCAAAGGCTTGCAGCTCAGATAGTAAAACTTCAAACTATTTCAGACACAAAAAAAAAAAAAAAACCTCAAACCAAAGCATCATCCTTCTCTATACTGATATGCACATGGGGCTTGGATCCAGAAGTTAAGACTCCTAGTGTCAAGCACAATCCATGTAATGATTGCCTCCAAGTTTGAAAAGGAGAGAATCATCTAAATCAGGCAGTGGGAAAACCACCTCACTCTGTAATTATAAATAGTTTTAAATAATTTGCTTTTGGTTTCCATTTGTACACATTTCTCCCAAAAAGAAAGGCCATTCTTACCATCTTTTAACAGTATGATCATAAAATACTTAAATATATCTAAGTAGTTTTATCATTCATCAGTTATTTGCACTCTTTATCCTTACCATTTGGTTACGTTACAAAGTGGTAAGTGCTTATTAAATACCATATCTAGCTGAAAGCATATTTACATTAAAATACATGGAATCAGGCTTTTATACAGCATTTTGAGTCCAAACTAACCACTGCAAGTCAGAATGCAGAAGAAAAAGAAATATATCCCATCTAGTCTGGAATCAGAAGCCGAGAAGTGAAAAGCAAAGAAACATTAGTCATAGTTGCTAGATTAACAACTTATGGCAATCACATAGGAAGATTTTGCAGTTACCAGGTCATTTTCAACTTAGCTTCCATTATTGTATTCAGGCTAGTATGCTCAACAACAGCAAAGAAGAAAAATAAAACAACCCACTGGCTCCATTTCTTCACTGCAGGTTGGACATGACTGGAATAGATACTTGAAAGGCAACAATGAAAATTTCATCCTGGCTGTACCAGAGGCTGCTGTCAAAGGCAACTTCAACATCCCTGCAGATTTTTACTTCTTGGTATCTAGCCAGGATTTCTCAACAGTTCAGCTGTTTATTTTTTACTAATGCTTTTATACAGTTTCCCTTTTTCCAGCTCCTCTACTAAAGCGATTACCAACAGTAAAAACATGCCAACCTCTTTCAAGATCGTAACAGCCTTGAGATCATCAAGAAAGGGTAGCAAATATTTTAACTATTTAAACCCTTGAAAGTTTCCTTCACTTCAGCAGCTATGTTTTGAATACTGAATAATGCACAAGCTCTAACTACAACCCCTTGAAAAGAGGCATCACTACATGTTTACTCAAAGCCTGAAGGAAAAAGCCAACCTAGACCAAGCAAGTGTTTAAGCTTCAGACTGGGAAACTCAGCAAATATGCTAGGTTCAGATTACTAAACAGATAATTTTAGCCTAAAAAATAATGGCCATACAATTAAATAAAAGTTCACTGAAAAATTCACATAATGAAGACTTGTAAACACAGCTAGCTCAGAACACCCAATCAGCCAAACACATTAAAAAAAGTTAGAGACTAAAGCATATTGTCAGCAAAGTCCTGGACCAACAACTCTGAAAAGTAAGGAGAAGGTAGAGGAACAGCAAGGAGAAGGAGAGGAACAAACTCTAGGTACAGTAAAAAACAAACTCTCAGCTTGAGCAAAACACCAGCGATCATCTTACTCATAAAACAGATTCCTATTCTTGATATTCAGGAAGAAAAAAATATATATGATGGTGTAAAAGATAAAGAGGATTTCTAAGGAAGAGGACAAAGAAGATTAGGATTGTAGGCAAAAATACAGAATGGTATCTGACAGGTATCTGTGAATTTTGATCTTTTTTCTCCATCATTAGCATGTCACTGCAAAATCTCTTTGGAACTTTAAAGTATTGAGATCAATCATATCAACATCTTTGTTGATAAAATACCAGTACAGCCACACTAAACAGGAAAATAATAATAAAAAAATCAACATAATTAAGCACAATGATCTACAAAGAAGTAAACAAAAATGTCTTTTATTTTACAATAACTGCATTTTATTCCATGCAGAAATGTCTCCATTTCACTAAGAATAGCCAACCTTCCTGCCTGCAACCATGAGCAGTTTGAGTAGGGTGACAGGTTACAAAACCACCAGCAAGGCTATGTACTGCAAGCAAATCACACGTTTATAAATTCAGATTATACAGAAACAAGGCTGCTGAGAGCAGCTTTACATGAACTCCTGGGAAGGTGATGCAGGTTAGCAAAGCCATGACAACAGAGCAGAGGGCCAAGGCACTCAAGCCCATTTGTGGCTGCTGCCCTGGTGATGCTCAGCCATGGGAACACTCTGGTATAACCCAACACCTCTAGGAACACTGGCCAGACCTGCCTTGAGTCACTGGCAATGCTCATTTTTTAAACAAATTCCCAAGCGTCACTTTCACCAGAAAATAAGGAAACCAAATCAGTAACAGCTTTTATATGAACGCTTCTTGAAGTACAAAACAAACCCACACCACCCAAAATAAAAAAACTCATAAATGCAACACATCTAATGTACCTGTGGAGCAGCAGGGATTCTCTTGGGACCAGTAGGAAAATGCTAAGTGAAACTAAGTATCATTGCCAGATACAGCAGTATCTGTTAGGAGTTCTTTAAAGCTGGGACAGATACACTTGAGAGCAGCACCCTTAAAAGCCAGCAAGAGCAAATATTTTCAATTGCTGTGCTAAAACCCAGCAAGAACCCTTAAAAAGAAGTATGAAGAAGAACAATGAAGCCTGCTCTTGAGAAAGGGGAGAATGAGGCTGAAAACGTGAGTCAGATCAATGGCAGAAAAGTAAGAGTGGACAACTTAAAAAGTAATTGTTCACTGCAAGTACAGTGGACTCTAATGAAAGTGAATATAAAAGAATGCAGGATCAACAGTTAGTCAGTACAAAAGGGGTAACATTTGCATTTTCCATAGCTGAGACAAAAATGTGCCAACACCATCTCTTCTTTTTCCAATCAAGGTGCAGCAGAGGACTGCCAGCAGGCTACAGCTCAGATGTGAGGATTTTTCAACTCAAAAATCCCACACTACAGGGCCTACATTCATAAAATTGGCATATTTAAATCTTAACTGGAAAAGGTTTAAAGACACAATATATTTTGTTCCTAAGCCCATTCATTAGAACAAAGGCAAGAACATGAAGAAAAAGGGGAAATACAGAATGGATCCTTGATGATTTAAGTGAGAACCGTGAG
The DNA here is from genome assembly GCF_027477595.1 of Haemorhous mexicanus. Taxonomy (NCBI): domain Eukaryota; kingdom Metazoa; phylum Chordata; class Aves; order Passeriformes; family Fringillidae; genus Haemorhous; species Haemorhous mexicanus. Next base: position 20,637,133 of record NC_082344.1, on the reverse strand, counting down.
ATGCTGCCATCCACATTTTAGTTGTTTAAAGGCTTTTCAAATTTTCCAGCTTCTGCTTATCTGGCTCTCAAATCCTGGCAGATATTTAAACTCCTGAAGGCTGCTGAGCTGAAGAAATCAGATTTTTTGGGATCTTAATACTCAGAGATTAAGCAATTTGAAATGCCCAGCCCTCAAGTGCCAGTGCCTAGACCTTTCTGCCAGGGCAGGGACAGGTAGCAAACCTGTCTGCAAAAGGTGTGCCCAGGTTTTGGATCTCCTGCAGCAGGTGGTAGGCAAGAGTTGGATGGCTGGTTCCAAGCACAGGCTGCAGGAGACTCACAGTCCACAGCCAAAGAGCCAAACTCCCCCACCAGCACACCCAGAAGGGACAGGGGAAATAATGCTAAGAATGGAGGCTGGCAGCAGCAAGGCCTGGCAGGAGCAAGAGACTTCTCCCAAAGGCTGAGGTGCCAAACCACTTTGCTGCTCTGCAGACTGAAGAGGAAACAGCCATCACAGCAGGAAAGATGCTGGAGCTAAGGCAGCCCCAGGTACCCCCTTTGCCACCAGCAGGGTTTGGGAGCTCAGAACATGGGACTGGCTTCAGAAACCTGGTCTGTGAGGGGCTGGGGGATCCATCTGACAGAGAAAGGAAAGGGATCTTCATCCATAGGCTTGTCTGAATGGTGAGGAGGGTTTTAAACTAAAGGTGTCAGAAGAGGGAAAACAAGGGTTGTGATCTGGAACAGAGTCTGGCTGGAGGCCAGTAGCCAGCAGTGTTCTCCAAGGGGTCATACTGGGTCTGGTCCTGCTGAACTTGTTAAATGATCTGGATGAAGGGACAGAGTGCATCCTCTGCAAGTTTGTGGATGATTAAAAACTGGGAGGCATGGCTCCCAGTTTTTAATCATCAACAGGTTGTGCTACAATTCAGTGAGATTTGGACAGATAGGAATCTAATGAAATTCATCAAGAGTAAGTGCAGGGTCCTACACCTGGTGAGGAATAATCCCACACACCAGTACAGGCTGGGGGCTGACCTGCTGGAAAGCAGCTCTGTGGAGAAGTTCCATGCAAGCCAGCAGTGTGTGCCCCTCTGGCCAAGAAGGCCAATGGTATCCTGGGGTGAGTCAGGAACAGTGGGGTCACTATCTAGAACTGCTGCCCAGAGAGGCTGCAGAGTGCTCTTTTCTGCAGAAACCCACCTAGACACAAATATGTAGCCTGCCCTAGATTCTGTGAGACTAGATGATCTCCAGAGATCCCTTCCAACCCCAACCATTCCCTGATTCTGTGAGCAGCTGGAAGCTGCAACAATTTAAGTACAATCCAGTGGAAACGCTGTATTTGCAGTAGCAATTCATTCACCCACTCTTCTTCCTCTTCCTAATCTTCCAGCTCTTGGGCTGGAGGACAATAAAAGCATGTTGCCATTATTCAGCCATGGAACAGTTACTAAGCTCTCCATGCTGCTATAATTAACAGATAATAGTACAAAATATTGACAAGGACATGTAAAACACAATGAGCACCCACTCCTCCCAAAAAATCCAATACACAGAGGAAGAAAAAGAATATGTTCTTTGCAGACATGTTGTAAGGAAAAAAAAATAAAGTTTTCAAAATAACTCATGTGTTACTGTCTTCAAAATAGAAAAGTTACAACTACATCTTCTTCTTTCACCACAACAGCTGCTACAAATACAGTTTAAGACTCAGCTATCTTGTGACCTATAGCTGTTTTCTTCACATCAAAACTATTTCTCACATAGAAGGAATCTCAGCATGCTACCACAGAAATTCAATTATACACCAAGTACAAAAGCAATTTTTACAATTAAACTAACAAGGACCTTAGAAAGAGTACATAACCAAAAACCCCCATGAGTCAGAGCCTTTCAGGCAAAATGGAAAGTGGAAAGAAAAAGGACAAAAGCTTTAACTAAGTTTTCAATAAAAGCAGCATGTCATATAAATTGCAAATGGTTGAATTACGTTACATGTACAAGTGAGTGAATTGTTTCCTAGAAAACTAGCATTTCAAAACACTGGGATATCCAGCTCTGGATTGGACAACCCCCTTTCCACCACAAGAAAATACTACATTGCCCAAAGGTACTACCTATTACAAAAGAAGATTATTAAGGAAGAACATTCCAGCTGTTGAGAGGTACTGAGCAATATTACTGAACAAAACACAACAAAACCCCAAGCACTCACTCAGAGTCATTAGTTAAAGTCTTAAACACTTGCTGCTTGTTTACCACACACCTCACTCACAGCAACTTTCCAGGAAAGTACTGGAAATAACATTCCATGCAGCAGAATACTTCAAAGCAGTTCAGATTACCTTCTGTAATGGGAAACAATGTTCTACTTTCAAGCAGAGCTTTAGACAAACCAAAAATAAAATAGAAACTAGAAATAAGAACATTCCCCTTCACGCTTCCCTTGGTTTGCATGCCAGTTTCAAAACATGCCATAGCACAAAAGTTGAAACACAGAACTACACAGGTGCTATGACCACTAAGTAAATACATTCTGAAGGTGTTCACTACAGTGAACAATCCAAATTCTGGGTTTGTAGATTCTAGGGCCTTAACATTTAATCAAGTGCTTCTAACCTTATGTTCCATACAAACTTTGGGGTGAGACTAAAAGTAGAAAACCTTAAAATAACTTCAAGTAATTTGATTTTTTTGCTGTGTTTAGTAGGCCAATAGTAAGGCGTTACGAATCTAAAGTTACATTGAATAAACATGTAGTGAACTTAGCTTGACTGATAAAAAACCAAAAACCAAACAAACCTGAAATGTGAGGAGTACTTATCACTAGGTCCAAAAAAATGTAGTTTCTTGTCTTCTATATATAGCTTGAAATAAAGGTCTTGCTTTCAAAACTCCATACACCCCTTGAATGTGAGGCTACAGAAGAATTCAGAAGACACAGCAATATCCACCCAGAACACTCTGAACAACAAGTGTGAAAACTACCACCATAGGCTTGATATCGAGTTCCCCACAGACTTTTAGCAGGTGTTATCATATTGCACACCCTTAAGATCAGGCTTACTGCCAGCAATTTCAACAAGAGTACATTTTAGAGCTGTATTTATGAACAAGACTTCATCACAACAGAATTGTAACCTACCAGTTTTACTGAGACTTGACCAACTGGGAAGCACAATGATGATCCAAGGGCATCTCACCTATACTACCCTAGCACTGCCCAGTTAGGTACAATACATGAAGTTCATTCTAACTGAAACAAACCCCCCCCACCCCACGACACTGATTTCAGTGAAGTATTTAATTTTAAAAAAATATATGCTAAAACGGCACAGAAAATTTTGCCCTAAAAGCTTAATTCCTTATGTGTCTAATGCAATCACAATCCTTTTCAAAGTTAGAACACCACAGAGATGAAAACCAGAGACAAATCTTAAGACAAAAAAGTGCCATGCTTTAAAGGTAGTGCTGTCAAGATATGAACAGCAGCGAAAGCTGCTATGGCCACTACCACTTTCTAAACTTATCTAGGTTGGCTTTCTTCATTTTTGACTCAAGTGGAGCATTAAAACAAAAATACAGATAGCCCAAACAGTTACTTTGCAGTGATTTGCAGGAAAACATGCTTCTAGCTGCAATCTCAGCAGTTCTACCAGCTTTAAACATGACAACACTCCACAAGTACAGAATATATTCAGAATATAGCAGAAGGGCTGAGCTGAAGATAAATAGCTCACCTGCAGGAAACCAGGACTGCATTCAGACTCCCTCGTTCAGAAAAACCACTGTTAACACCTCCTTCCCACTTCAGTCTCTAGATAAAGCACCTCTGTATCCCTTTTGGGAAAACTTACTTAAACAACTAGGACTGTACAATAGCTGACTGACCTTTGTGGAATGGAATTCCACATTAAGATTTTGAGGTGAGATCAATTCAACAGGAGAAATAGGGATTTCTGTGGAATCTTCATCCCTGCTCCAGTACCATGTGGGTCACTTCAAATGCAGACTGCTCAGACCTCTGAAGTCTCATGTGTTGTAACATAACAAGTTGAAGAGCTTCTGAAACACAAACTGGAAAGTTTCATTAGCTGTAGCTAAGAAAACCAACAGCTTTGCATAAGCACTTCAAAAAACCCCAAAAACTTACAGACAGGACTAGCCAGAATGAAACATTCCAGCGACTAGGACTACACTGTATCTCTTACAACCTTGGTTTTCAATATGCTGAAAGTGACATGGCAAGATATCAACACTGTATCTTACTCTATCCCTGGAGAAGCTTAATTCCACACAACATGCCAAGGCTACTTGGGAAGAAGAGTTCTTTGGAGGCACGCTCCATGCTGCTCAGTGGGAAGTCTATTCCAGTGCCCAATCACTCTCGGGGAGAGGAACCCTTTCCTAATACCCGACCTAAAGAAGCAGCAGGCCTTGGGAAAAGCCCCATATCTGTCCTCACATGATACCCTTCCAAATTTTATTTTCATGCCGAACACACTCAACCACCCATTGGACAACTCACCACTACACTGCCTGAGTTGATACAATCCAGAATGTTCATTCTCATTCCCAGAATTCCTAAGTGAAGAAACAACAGTATGCAAAGCCTTAACTGTATTTTTTCTATGGAAAAAGTTGCTTGGCTTTTTTTTTAATGCAGCAAGATCTAGCTCTTTATTACATCTAAAAATAATTTGTATACACAAAATGAGCTTTTGCCAACTATTTTTTTTTTTTACAGCTTTTGTCAGTTCATAATTTTGAGGACAAGATTAACAGTGATTAACATATGACAGGACACTGGAGCTGACCTGCAGCCTGGCAGGTTCTCTGTGTGACTCAGCTGCCCTAGTTCATCACTGCACAGTGAACAGCACCACACACCCACAAAGAGCTGGACACACCTGAACCAGAGGCCGTCACTCTGTAAATTCTCCCGCAATCCAGCTCAGGACATACACCCAAACAGCTCTGTGTTAAACTGTAAAGTCCACTGAAACCAACCCAGCAGCAGAAATAGAACTTGAAAATAACTATGGGATGTGTTTCCGCAACATTCTATAGCATCTGCATTTATCAATGTCATTAAAATTTTTGTTAAGAATCCAGGACATCCAACTTGTCAAAACCTTTTATTCAACCTATTTCTTTTTGCTGACATAACACCAAAACTCACCTTCCTGTTCAACAAAGAATAAATTCTTATTTTTCCCAGTCATTCCAGTAGTGATGGTAAAAATTCTCAAGTAGCCTCCTTCTTGCCTATTTTCTGCTTCTCTCCTGTGGAAATCCACTTTTTTTTTTTTTTTGTCCACAAGAAATGGGAGTGACAAACTTTGCCAATATCACTGACTGCAAAACTGACTACAGCCTTGCTGGTCATTGCAGTGTAGCCAGTTCACGCTACTGGCACCAAAACTAATCTCTGCAAATGGAAAAACAGCCACTGGTCATTTAATGGTCCAGGCATTCTCCCAGCAAAGAGAAAACTTATTTTAAGAAAAGTTCAATGCATAACAGCACAAGGTTCATAGTTCCCAGAGATTCTTGACTGCTTGCTGGTGCAAAGGATTTAGAACGCCTACCTATGCAAAGCTGAATCAAGTCACCCTTTAGAAAGTGAAGGTCACTTGTTTGCCTCAGTTGATTTCAAAGGGAAAACAAATAAATCTTAGAGAACCAAATCCTTTTATTGGGTCATTTTATAAGCAAAACAAACTAAAGAAGAGGCTAGGTAATCTCCTTATTTGCTGCGTACTCTCATCCCTTTTTGACAAATACAAACAAGCCCATCAACTATTCCAGGCAACTGAAATTCACAAAGAATGACACAAAAATAGGAAATGCAGTTCTTAAGAAACTGTTCTTAATTGACACCAGATATGCTTTCCTTCATTTGTAAAAAAAGCCTCCACAGAAGTGTATGTATAATCAAGATTCACCCTGCTCTGCTGGCATAGTGTCAAATGAAAGAGCACAACCGCACGTAGGTGATTTTGCTGTACTACATTTCTCCTAATTAGCTGCCATTCTTCAATTTTGCTATTTTTTCCAATAATGGGTAAATTAGTGTCATTCATTTTAGGTCTTCCCCATTTTCTTACTCTCTCTGACACTCTATGTTTTACCTCTAAAACTGAAAAGTTGGTTTTGTCATAAAACAAAGAATTACAAAATCACTCAGCACTGTGTTTTTTCAACAGAGGCTTTTGTTTAAGCTTACTGAGCTAGAGATGCTTTAACAAAATGCGTGTCATGAAACCAGAAAAAGATGAATCCATGAGGAAGCTATGATTAAAAAGGGTAAGTGGAAAAATTAATCATCTAAGACTGCAAACTCACCATGTTTGCATATGTAATAGCAGAGTGAAAGCAAATAGCTTTAACACAGTTACAAAATAGGTATGTGGAACACAGACAAAATAATTTCCATTCTTTTTCCCAATCTCCACATAAGAAATGTCATGGAGGCAGTTTGTCTGTATGCTTCCCAGAGGATCATGGCTCTAGGTTTATTAAACACAATACCAATGGCAAACCGTAGCAAGGAAAAAAACTCAACCTCACTCCTTATCAAATGCTGAATACATAACCAGGGTAAGTATCCAGTCTTTTTTCCAACAGTTACAAGGAATACTTAAGAAAATACCAGGTGTTCTTCTACCACAAATTAACCATATATAGTCACAAAATAGTTCCCAAGGCAACCACAATTCCCTCACCCAATGCACACCATTCCCTTCCCATTACTCTCCATTCTGCTAAGTGACTGCTCGCTGCCTGAGACACCACACAAACAACTGTGTGCAGCAGATCAGAAGAATGGGCAAAGTACACAAATTAGCAACTCCTATGTGTTTAAACTGACACTTGTCAAGTGATATATACATGAGAATTTTATATTACACAGTTGAGGTTTTTGGGTTTGTTCCATTTCTTTTCCATGGGAAATTGTTAAAGTCCATGTTTTTACCACCATGTTTATAATAGAGGTGCTAGCTGATTTATTTTTAAGACTGGACAAAGAAAAAAAACTGATAAAGCAACTTGTCCACATCCCAGTTATGAAGAGAACCTTCTTCTCTCGGCAACTTTTGAGTTATTTATGCTTCCATTATAATTTTAAAAGGAAAAGCAAAAGCTAAAAAATCTTACATGTCAACAACCTGATAATTATACACTAATAAAACAAGCACCTGCTACAACTTCCTAGGATTTAGTGTGAGCAGTATCCTAGCAATACCTTTATTGGATGGTTATTTCAAACAGAAGCATTTTCAACTCTGTGTGTACATGAGCAGCAGCATTACTTTCCCTTATTTCAATTCCCTGTGTGTACTAAGCCAGCACTACTGCTAAAGGTCTCCTGTCCACCTTTGGCATCTGCCTGTTTGTTTCCATTCATTTTCCCTCCTTGTGCTAGCAAACATCTGTATAACTGCAAGGGCAGCCCAGATGAAGGAGCCAGGCAGAAGCAAAGCCATCCAAACCAACTGTAGGTTGTCACAAACCCATTTTCTCCATGCCACTGACACTCGTGTCCAAACCAGGAAGAAAACTAATCCACAAAGTAGTAAACAAATTCTGGTGAGTCAGTGTGCTGAGACAGCTCTGTTCAAAGTCTATGAGCACCAGAGCAGCACCAAGGGATCACACCTGAATGACTCTTCACAGAAACAATAGTTTCACCCAAGGAAGACGGACTTCTTGAGTCTGTAACAGAAACTGCTGTTACTCCAAAAGAATAGAAACCCCAAAACAGTCAGTCCCTAAAGATGGAGATTCAGTACATACCTAGAACTCACACAACAGATCAAAGCAGAGCCCAACACTATACCACTCACGTGGGCAGCAACACGTCCAGTAGCAGAAAAATTATTCTGAAGGGGAGTGATACCCAAATTAAGGAGCTACCAATCTACATCCAGATCTGGAACATGGCAATCTCTCACTTCATGTAGCTTTGTGCCCCATGACTAATCAAGGTTATTCTGTGCAAGAATCTTGCACAGACGTCTCCCTCTTCTTGTGCAAGAACATTCTTTTCCAGACTTCTAATGTTGTCAGGTGAGCAAGCCTAGTCACAGGCTGTACTGAAAGCCACATGCTGCTTATCAGCTTTCTGAGCAACTGAGGAAACCAAGTTCTTGAAATATAAGGTCTGGCAAAATACAAACCTTTGAAACAAGAATTCAAGAAATATTTTTCAAGTCTCTCTGGAAGCTCCTGAAACTAAGAATAATAACAAAGAGCCTGAAGAATCCTGAGTTTATTTCCTAGGTACTTGCTATGAAGGGGCCCACCACACCCTTGCACTGCTGTAGTGCACAACCTCTGTAGGACTTTAGGATGTGTTCTCACAGCATGTGAGTGCTACCTCTATAGCATGTATAGAGAGCAAAAAAACAATCACACCGAGTGACAGATAAGGAACCACAGTTTGTTGCTGAAGCAGAAACCAAAACATAACCCCCCCAATCTACCTTGGTTCCCCCTGAAAACATTTTTCAAACAAGTGTAAGGGAAAATGACCTAAGGGGCTCTGTCGGTTTTTCCAAATCTAAAATAAAAGATATTGCAATGTATGAGATAACAACATCTCTAAGGGTGAATTCTGACAGTACTCTTCATCATCACCCTTCTTATGCACCTGTGGTTAGCAGCTACTCCACCTGAAAGCATTTAAAACTTCTCAAGAATTCTGACAGAACTGTTCAGAGCATTCAATTACAAGTGGACATCAAAGCACAAACAAACCAAACATCAGCAGATAGTTCTTGATATGTAAACTGAACAAGCAGCCTTGCCTAACAAACTGCTGAAGCTTACCCCAACAGCACGAGCATGAAGTACTTTTTTATCCCATTAGGGAGGCTCGGCTTTGTTTTCACTCTCCAAGCCAGCCTATAAGGTTGTTTGGCCTACAGAGCAATACAACCACACATCTCTCTCTAGGCTGGTGCAACTCAGTACAACATGTAACTCAGTGACAGATATGTAAACTGGATGAATTGACAAATAATAATTTAAAAAGAAGAAAAAAAAGACAAGTCTAATGCATTTTATTTTACAAAAGATTCCAATGACAGAAAAAAATCTGTTCAGCTGATAAGCCACTATTCTTCTTGCCTGCAATAAGCCAAAAGCTATTGTGAAGAAGATAACCACATACTCAATGATTCAGTCACCTGTTATTACCAGTTTCATGTAAACATTGCAAAGAACACTTCAAATTATTTCTCAATATTCAGTATTTCCTACAGTAACTGTAATAAATTTCAAGGAACTGTTCAGAAGGATGAAACTAATGCAAGGTGATTTAAAGATCTGTCCTTTCCTCACCTGACATCTTAAGTCTGAGAGCTTTCCTCCTGATTACAGTATATTCCAGTGGGCAGTTTCATGTGCTCTCAATGCCACAGGGCTTTCCAGAATCCAAATCCTCAATATCAAGCATTACATAATTAGTACATGACATGCTTCAAAGTTAAGGCCACAAATAATTAGAAACATTCTGAATACTGATATACCGCATAACAAGCTAGATGGTGACAAGAAAAGCTGAGACTATCCCAAAAGATGGTCTGGCTACATTCACAGAATTTTAAGTTGGAAAGGCACCCCTGGAAATTATCCAGTCCTACCTCCCTGACAAGACAAGGCCACTTGGAGCAGGACCATGGTCAGGTGGGTTTCAAATGTCTCCAGAGAGGGAGATTCCACAACCTCCCAGGGCAGCCTGCTCCAGTGCTCTGCCACCTTCAACTTAAAGCTCTTCCTCATGCTGAGGTGAAACAACTTATATTTTTGCTTATGATCATTTATCCATATTCTGTTGCTCAGCACCACCAAAAACTCTGCCACCATCCTCCTGGCACCCACTTCTGAGATATTTATATGCATTAATGACATCAGTCTTCTATTCTCTAGACTAAACAAGCCCAGCTCCCACAATCTCTCTTCATAGTAGAGATGCTCCAGACTCCTCATCATCTTCGTGGCCTCCACTGGACCCACTCCCAGGAGCTCCTTATTTTTCTCGCACTGCGGAGGCCAGAAGCGGGCACATTCCCTTGGAGCTGGGGGCTGTCCACAACCGGGCAGCGCACGCTCAGGCCACAGGTGCGCCCTGGCACGGGGTGAGCTGAGCAAGCGCCGCACCCGCTCCGCGGGGCACAGCCGGAGCGAGCAATCCGCTGACACCGCGGCGGCGTCCTCGCCCACCCGCGACCGTGCCCGGCGCGGCCCCGCCGGCTGCCCGGGAGCGACCTGCTCTCCTCGAACGGCGCATGCCGCCGAGTAGCCCGTGCCCCGGAGCCGCCCGACTCGCTGTCCCCGGGCCGGGGCAGCCGGGCCCCGCCAGCCCCGGGCTCGGGGCGCCGAGCCCCGGCGGCCGCCGACCCCGAGCGGTGCGGCCAGCGTGGCCGTTCCCCCCGCGTCCCCGGGCCGCGTCTCACCTCGCGGGGGCGGCCCGGGCCCGTCAGCGCCGCCGGCCGCCGCCGTATTTCGAAAGATCCGCCATTTTCAGCCCGTCACCGCCGCTCCCGCCCCCGCCGCACCTGCCCCCGCCGCCCCGCCCCGGCGCCGCCCCCGAGCCGCGAACCCCAACCCCTTCCGCACCGGCGGCTCCCGCGCAGACCCCGCTCCGAGGGGGAGCCTCGCCGCGCCGCGGGGCCGCCGTGACCCCCCCGCTCCGCCGCGGCTCCGGGCGTAGCTGACCCCGGCGAGCGACGGGGAAGGGACGCGCCGGGCGGGCACCCCGCGGCGCCCGGGCGGCCGGGACCGACTGTCCGCGCTATCCTGGGGAGGCCGGCGAGGCCACCCGGGAGCCCGGCCCGCTGCGGGGAGACCGTCCGGCGAGGCTGGGCCTGTTCTTTCCCAGCGGGAGGCGGCTGTCAGCCGTGCCCGCGCCCCCTTCCCTGTCCTCCCGCCGCCGCTTTCCCGCCCCTCGCACTCACCGGACGGGCGGGCGCTCCTCTTCTTCCTTCACTAGCGATGTCTCTCGCCGGTGCCGGCGCCCCCCGGTGCCGCTCCCGGCGGCCGCGGCGGCGGCGGCCGCGCCCGCGCCGATCCCGCCGCCGCGTTTGTTCAAAATCACGCGCCCCGCGCCATTCCCCCGCCGCATCCCATAATACCGCGCCGCCCTGGCAACCGCCGGCGCAGCGCCCCACGCTTCCGGGACCGCCCCGCCCCGCCGTCCGCTTCCGGGGCCGCGCGCGGGCACCACCCGCGGAGGAGGAGGAGGAGGTGGTGGTGGTGGTCCGGCCGTATCCCACTCGCCGTGTAATTCCCGTGGGATAACCCCGTGGGATATTTTCCCCCCCGCCCAAACCGCACGCGGGGCCGGCCCGCCCGTGCCCTCCCCCGACCGCGGCCTGCGCGCGCTCCCCGTCACGTGACACGCACCCCCCTCCTCCCGCCGGCGCGCGCGGCTCCATGGTGGGAGGAGGCAGCTCCCAAGATGGCGGCGGGCGCGGTGAGGCAGGACCTGGCGCAGCTGATGAACTCCAGCGGCTCCCACAAGGACCTGGCGGGAAAGTGAGTTGCCGGGCGCCGCCGCCGCCGCCTCCCCGCGTCGGGGCGAGGGGTGCGAGTCGCCCACGGGGTGCGGGGTGAGGGGGCGCCGTGCGTTGCGAGGGTGGGTCGTGTCCAGCGGCCCCGTTTCTTCAAATAAAAAGGAGACAGAAAGGTTTTACTTCACGATTGTGTAGTTTTTTCATTCACGGGCATGTCCGCTAAGCCCCCTCAGGGCTCGGCTGCTGCCCCGGGTGTGCCACAGCGACAGGCCGGGGAGTTTGTTTTCCTCTGCTGCCATGGCTGTATCAGCGACTCTCCTGTTGTTATTAAGAATTATTGCCATTTTATTATTGCTATTGTCATTAGGTGTTTTGGGCGGCAGCCCTTAGGGGTTGAGCTTCTCGTGGCGCGGTGTGTCACATAGGTTTTCACCCCGAGAGTCCCGTCAGATGCGGATCTGTCACCTGGAATCCTTTGGCTCCCTGTCCGGTTGCTTCTGTTCTAGCGAGGCTGTGTCGCTTTTAGGATTTTCGTGTAAAACCTTGAAAACTTTCCCCTCAAAATGTGGCTTCCACGCGGGTGTAGTACTTCATCGGTGTCACACACACTGAGTAAAAGTTTCATTAGCTTGCTGAAACAATAAAAGAGAACTTGCTATTTTTTGCAGGAATAAACACTTGAAAACACATGGACTACACCTGTTGGCGTCAAGTAACATAATATTTATCACAACACTGTTTCTCACTCACGTTGAATGTGCGTTTTGGATGTTTGACTACCTTGATTAATCTGAATCTATGAGCAATGCATTTTTCATGACTTTTTCTAGGCGCTATCCTGGGCATTTGATTTTTAAAAAATTATTTTATTATTATTTTAAACTTCCAAAATTCCACATTTGTTCTAAGGTAACAAAATTATTGAGCTCTGTTATCTGAGAATCTAGTCCTGGGATTTAAGAAGAGCCAGGTACCAATTCCAGGTGAATGTTTATGACAATTGGGAACAAACTGGAGAATTGCCACCTCAAGGTATAGAAAATATGAGCAAAAATAGGGCTCTGACATAGAGAGTATGCAGACAGGCAGAAGTTCCTAGTGAAAAAAAGTGTGATTCTTAACCTTTTTGAAATTTATTGATGGACAGGTACCGTCAAATACTGGAAAAAGCCATTCAGCTGTCGGGTGTGGAGCAGCTTGAAGCTCTCAAAGCTTTTGTAGAAGCAAGTAAGTGCATAAGTGGTGTAAGTGGTTGTACAGTGAGTGAAGGCCAGAGGTCTGCGGGGTTGTGTATTTGTTAGCTTTACATGAGACTGTGTAAATGCAAAATAAATTTTTGTCCTGTTGGAGCTCAGACACAACAGGAACAGGAGCCCTCATCAGCAAATTTAGAAGTGAAGAGGGAATGGATTTGTAAGCTTTGTGGTTATTACAGCTTTCCAACCTGTCAGCAGTGTAAGGTGAAAACAAAGCTGTCTCTGTTGAGTGCTGAAGTTGGTACTGGATGCCAAGTAGTATTTAAACTGACAGCCTCCTTCTTCATCCATTTGTAAAATTTCCAAGAAATTGTTAAGGTTTTTTTTGTGTTGTACTGGGTGTTTGGAACATCTCCATAAATTATATCTCCTATAATGTTTTTAAAGTTGAGAATAAGTGACATTAGAGAGATTTAGCCCAAACAGGTACTTTGTCCAAGATCTTTCAGCAACTGAGGATTATAAATCAAGGTAAACAAGTGATTTATCTGACAGGGGTTAGAACTCTGGTGACCTCTAGTGTAAACGGTTTCTGAAAGAATAGAAAAACCCACCTTTATAAAAAAAGAAAAAAAAATCCCCTTCATTTGAATATTTTTTAAAATTTAAATATTCAAATATAATGTAAGAGCAAATTATCACCTGTAGTGAAGGCACTGAAAAATACTGCATCCATTCTGTGTTTTCCTTCTGTGCACCTCTGAACCAGTGGTGAATGAGAATGTGAGTCTGGTGATCTCACGGCAGCTGCTGACAGATTTCTGTACACATCTTCCAAGTCTCCCTGACAGCACAGCCAAAGAAATTTACCACTTCACCTTGGAAAAGATACAGCCCAGAGTTATTTCATTTGAAGAACAGGTGAGAGATCAATGGTGAGACCGATTTGGACTTATGGGTTTGGCTTTAGTTTTTCCCCTCCTTGTCTGCTGACTATTTCAAACCTTTCAAAAAGCTGCTCAAAACAGATATTTCTACTTAGAGTCCAGTTTTTTAGACCTGTACATGGAAAACTTGAGCTAAATGCAGAGAGCACTTAGGACTGTGCAATGATTACAGACTGTCTCTTCATCGTGATGATGGACATGTAATTCCTCTGCTTGCAGTAATTGGCTTGTTCCAGTGAAACAGCTGCTGCAGGAGTCTGGAGAGACAGGCTGCTGCTCACTGTATTGCCTTTTAGCCAAGTAGTAAAACAGGTGGTATGAAGAGCATGCACCTTGAAAAATAGCTTTTGTTTCAAAATAAATAAATTTTCTATGTGTGTTTATTTTAGCTATAATCATTTTACCAGGAAAAAAAAATTCTTGAAATCTTTCTCTGCTTAACTACTGAATATGCTGCTCTGCTTTTTCAGTTCAATTCTGTGTTTTGTTGTACAGATGCACAGTATCATCTGAGAGTTCTTAGAGAAGCTGTTTATATAAAAAGCCCTTAGGATCTAGTATAGGAATGGAAAGTCAATGCAATTTCTGCCATGATTTTTATTTGCTTCTCTTTATCTTTTTTTAAACAGCTTTTACTCTGAGCTAAACAGGCTTGCCTGTATGTCATCGTGATTATGCATAAATTAAACCAAATACATCAGATGATTTCTTTTCCCCACACTTCCAGTTAAAAACCCAGGTTGTAAGCACTCGTACTTTACCGGCTGACAGCTGCTCTCTAATGCAGAAATTTCTCATTAGGATCTAATCACAGATCACCTCATTCCTACCTCACAGGCATGATGTGAGATGTAATTGCAAGAAATGGCTTGTGACTCTTAGTGCTCCAGTTCTTGAAAGATTTGTTTCATCTTTTTAAAAGCTTTATAAATGATGGTTACTTTTGCTGTTGATTTTATTGTCTTTCAGGTGGCTTCAATAAGGCAACATCTTGCATCAATCTATGAGAAAGAAGAAGACTGGAGAAATGCAGCACAAGTGTTGGTGGGGATCCCTTTGGAAACAGGGCAAAAGTATGTTACACCCAGTTCTGTGGTGTTAGCTGTACCTGCTCTCTCTGTACTGAACTAGACCAGCAAGTGAGAATTTTGGGGTTTGCTGCACCAGAAACTACCCACTATTAATTAGTCTTGTTGATAAGCAACTATTTTAAATAGTATTTTGCAGAAATGTTTCTAAGGTTATTGAAAGGTGCTTGGAAGGTGGCAGTTTTTCAATGTGTCCAGCTTCTCAGTTCAAAATTAAGACATAGTTTGTAACTGGATTTGGATATTAAAAAATGCAGTTGGGGATTCTTTTGTGTGCTTGTGAGGTGGGGTTTGTTTTAGTTTGGTTTGTTTGGGTTTTTTAGGTGTAGAACCCTTGCAGTTAGTTTTCTCTGGCAGTCCTTTCCCCTTTCTCATTGTGCACATAGCAGGAATTGCTGTAGGTTTTGGCTACTTGGCCATTTGTTGCACTGCAAGGTTGATTGTTAACTCAAGTGGCTCACCACTGGTGGCAAACTTCCAGTCCACAAAAAACATTATGAGAGTGTACATTTGTGTCTTGGTGGGCAGCATTATTTCAGCTGGTGTTTGCAGGAACCAGTTCTGTATTGGCATTTATCTCAAATTTCCTTACTCTGTACAGAAAGCACTAATTTGGTAGTAGGGAAGAAGAAAGCAGGGTAACACAAATGATGCCGAGTGCTTAAGAATCATAACAAATGTTAAAGCAGCTAAGAGCAGAGGTAGTTGTGGAGCAACTCCAAGCATTTGCTTTTTTCTTTCCTCTACAGGCAGTACAATGTAGATTATAAACTTGAGACCTACCTGAAAATTGCCAGGCTGTATCTGGAGGATGATGACCCAGTTCAAGCAGAAGCTTACATCAACCGAGCTTCCCTGCTTCAGAATGAATCAACTAATGAACAGCTGCAAATCCATTATAAGGTTGTCTAACCTGCTTTATTGCTTTCTCTTTCTAAAGGGAGACAATTCCACATTAAGATGTTTTAATGCGGTGCCATTAAAACTTTCATCATGAGAAAAGAGACAAAGGGAAAAAAGCTACGTGGTTTTGGGAGCTTGAGAAACACATCTCAGCAGTTATTAAAAAAGTCGTTCCTTACCATTTGGAGTCTGTAATGGTTCCTTAAATGCCAGCATTACTGATAGAAAATAAAAGCAGGCTAAAAAGCATCTGAAATATCTTTGAAAATATTACCTCCACCTTTGTCTGTAAATCTAAGCAAGGGAAAAAATTGCATCTAATATTAGAGACAGTAGTAGTCCTCCCACTCCCCAGTAATTAATAAGTCCCATACATAAAAGTAGCTTAAAGCCTTAAGTAGTAAATTAACACCTGACATTCCTGCTTTTTTGTGGGTTTACTGTGTACATAGTTCATATACAAGTTTCTCAAACCATTTTAGTAAGTGAGGAGCAGTGATGACTACAGTGTAACAAGTAACAAGTGGTCAAGTGTGGTGGTGTTTAAAATTCTGTGACACAAAGCAGATGTGCCACAAGCAGTAACTCAGCATCTGGTGGTTTTTGTTTGTTGGATTTCCCTTTCCTTTTTTCCTCATCCCGTATTATGTTTTGAAGTGTGCACTCAATTGAAAGTGTAAATATTTCCTGTGAATCTAGGAAAAATACAAAGGAAGGAGGAAATACCAGGTGGTGTTCCCATGCTGAAAGGGAAAGGCAAATACTTGAAACATAAATTGCTAAGTGGTAGCTGTCAGTGCCAGTAGTGAAGGGGAAGCTCACACAAGTACAGTATCAGCTGTACAATATTTCAATTACTTAGGCTCAGTACTTGGCTTTTTGACATTTGCAGTGTTTAACATGTGAGCAGTGGTGGGAAATGTCCTTTCAATTGATTTCCCTGATACTTCAGCAAGGACTTGTCAAGTCAAGCTAATTCTTTGAAGGCGCAAATTTCCCTAGGAAGCAGAGGAGCAGTATTTATGGAAGCTATCACTTGACAGTGTGCAATTTTTACATGCCTGTATTATGCAGCCACCTCTGCTGCTTTGCTTTTTCTGAGCTATGCTTCCTTTCTAGGTTTGCTATGCTCGAGTGCTCGACTACAGGAGGAAGTTCATCGAGGCTGCCCAGAGGTACAACGAGCTGTCCTACAAGAGCATAGTCCATGAGACTGAGCGGCTGGAGGCACTGAAACACGCACTGCATTGTACTATTTTGGCATCAGCAGGTAAAATACACCTTACCTTTTTGTGTAAAAGGTATTTTCCCTGGAGACAAGTCAGCTTGTGTATTACTTGTATTACTGAGATTTGGTGGGAAATCCAAAGTTGTGATCACAATGTCGGAATTATGTATTGACAGACTGTTAGCTCAGAGTTGGATTAGCTCAGTGTCTTTGCCTTTGAACTGAACACAAGTAAATTCCTTCTTCAGTAGAGCTTTGTTGGCTGTTATGTGCATGCATTGGGGAAAAAAGGTGATTTCAGCTGTTTACCTCTAAGTACTCAGTGTTTTGGTGGTCAGTTATGAGAATTCCTCTTTCCTAGGACAACAGCGTTCCCGCATGCTTGCTACTCTCTTCAAGGATGAGAGATGCCAGCAGCTTGCAGCCTATGGGATCTTGGAGAAAATGTATCTGGACAGAATTATCCGTGGAAATCAACTGCAAGAGTTTGCAGCCATGCTAATGCCTCACCAGAAAGCGACTACAGCTGATGGTACACACTTCTCTAAAACCTTGTAATGCTAGGTGTTCATCCATGGGAGTTAGACTTCCTCAGTCCGTCAAGAAGGGTCATGGAAAAGAATTTATTACTGTTATATCATCATTTAAGAAATATTTTTCAGCATGTATGGTTAGATATTAAAGCTTCTTAGATATAGTTCATCTTTCTGATTTGCCATTAAGGTTTTGAAATACTTGTCTGGAGGATAACTTATCACATTTTGTTTCCCTGTCCATGTACAGTCCTCTTCACTGACAACTTCCCAGTGTTTCTAACGGAATCTCTGTCTTCCTGAACTTCTCAGGCACTGTTGAGAGTAGGGTGTCTAGAAACCCATGGCATGCATGCAGGCCATAAATGGTCTGTACTGATGATACATTTATTGAAACTGCTTCCTGACTTGACAGAAAGGTAACATAGTGAGGGGATGGTTTGGACCTCACACACATCTCCACTGACCTGACACTAAGTCCTGAACATCTGAACTGTCAGAAAAAATGTCAAGTAATGACTTAACTGGTATCCTAAACACACTGATTTCAGTTTTCTAGACTGGAAGAATGTAAAAGTGGAAAAATACATAAGCATGAAGGACCTCTGAATCAGGAAAATTTTCCTAGTAAAAGATAATTGTTGATTAAGGAAAAATAAGTAACCATGTACTTGCATAAGTGAAAATTGGGTTAAAGGTACTTGCTAGCAATATGCTGCATTCCTTCCTTTGGTGACTTTGTTGTTTATTTATAACCTGTACTGTTTGTCCTTAAAGAATGCAGGTTAGCTGGTGTTTAATAATGTGTTTATCTTCAGCTAGAGGTTAAGGGGCAAATGAGTTTTATTGTTGAAAACTGTTCAGTCAAGGGGAGAGACATCAGATAAGGATTTATCACAAGCAGAGTAAGAGAGAGGTTAATTGTAGCCCTAAGAGCCATAATGAACAATAAGAAAACCCCCAATGGTCTTTCCATTTGTCAGGCTAGGATCACAGGAGGTCAAACCCCCTCAATTGAGACAGTAAGTCTTGTAGCAAGGGCTCCATTTGTTTACTCTAGAAATTAAATAAAGGGTTTATCTGTTTTCAAATCAGCCACGTGCCATCCATTTGTTTCTGTCTGCTGTCTCTGCACAGCTTAACAGGGATGCAAGGCAGATACATCTGGACCTTCTGCACATGTAACACTTCAGAAAAAAAAAGAGGAGCGCTTTTTCATTTGCTCTACTGTATAAACCAATCTTTCAATCTTGCAGTGATGTTTTGGGTTTTTTTTTTTTTTTTCCCCTCATCTAACCCTAAAGGTTCCAGTATTCTGGACAGAGCTGTTATTGAACACAACTTACTATCTGCAAGCAAACTTTACAACAACATTACCTTTGAAGAGCTTGGAGCGTTACTAGAGATCCCTGCAGCCAAGGTATCCATTTCCTACCTTTTTATTTTTTTTAAACAAGGAGCCTGAATGGCATGAAAAAATATCTGTGATAAATATTAGGAAAACTAGTTAAATATTAGGGAATAATTAAACATTCCATGTTACAAGGAAGGGTAAGTATCCAGCACATCTTATGAGAGTGGGAGTAGCACAATGTGGAATGAACAACAGTGGAGTTAGATGCCACTGATAGTTTGTCTAATCATTTAATGAGTGCTGTCTGTATGTTCCTTCCCCCCTGTGTGTGGAGCTGGTTAAAAACCCATAAGACTGTTAAGTGTGAATAATTTCTATCTCCTCTGAGAATGGACTAAGTTTCTGACATCTTTCCTTGCTGTTCTAGGCAGAGAAGATCGCTTCTCAGATGATAACTGAGGGTCGCATGAATGGATTTATTGATCAGATTGATGGAATTGTTCACTTTGAGAGTAAGTGCAACCACAGTATAATTTATTTTTTTAGCACTTTCAGAGTGAGATTTTTGAGGTGGTCCCTGCCAGGATAAGGAAATTATTAATAATCCCTTCTTTCTGAAGTGAGCTTGCTTGTCCGGCTGTAGCCAGGAGGTGGCAGAGTTGGACAACCTTGACACTTCACCTTCTCCCTGCAGAGGGCATTGCATCCTCTTACCCACAGGAAAGAGTGAATTTATTTCCATCAGTCTTCTTCTGGGAACAGGTTTACCAGGAAGTTCTCTGTTCTACTCTGCTTCAATGCAGGAGTTAGGCAGGCAGCCAAAATAATTGCAGCTTTTGAGTACAGAAGTAATCTTGGTGTCACTGCAGGGAAGGCTTCCTCTGAGCTAGGTGAGGGCAGTGGCAAAAGGAAGGGTTGCAGCTGACAAGGCAAGGGAATTGCTAAAACTTATTTTGTTCAGTATTGGTTGTTTTTTCTTTTCTTTTCAGCCCGTGAAGCTTTGCCAACTTGGGACAAGCAGATTCAGTCCCTGTGTTTCCAGGTGAACAACCTGCTGGAGAAGATCAGTCAGACAGCCCCGGAGTGGACGGCACAAGCCATGGAGGCCCAGATGGCTCAGTGACTGGGCCCCGCTGTCCCAGCGGCGGCGTCACTGCCTGCTGTGCCGGCAGGGGGAGCTGGGCAGGACTGGGAAACAAACACAACACCGTCTTCACTTCCCCATCTTCTGCTTTCACTATGGCTTAGGACACAAGTAGCTGATCCCATGTTTGATGTGGCAGGCTCCCAGTTCTCTGAGCTTAGATTGGTGCTCTTGCTGCTTCTGCGTTGCACTCTGCTCTGTGGTTTTCATGTTAAAGAAGCTGTAATGTCTGCAGCAAGCTTTGGGTTTGGTTTATTTAATTTTTTTTTTCCCACTGTATTGCTATAGCTTTGTAGCCCATGACTTCTTATGGTGCATGTTCTGCTGTGAAAATAGAAGCACCATGTTTCTTTTAGTTGTAATTATTCTAATAAAGGCTGAGATAAGCCACTTGGCTTAAGTGTTGTAAGGATCTGTGGGTTTGGGTTTTTTGGTTTTGTTTTCATATTTTTCTTAAACAGTAACTTGAAATAAAACAGATTTTTGTAATTGCATTTTCAGCTCCTGAAAATGTTAAATGAAAGCCCTTTTTTTTTTTCTATGCTTATGAAATGCAAGTTAAGGTGTCATGTGATAAGCAGGACTAACTTGAAATGCTTATGCACAGCAATGAAGTCCCTTCTGATGTTTATCAGTCTGGAGTTGGGCACTCTACCCATCCTTGTGCTTTGCCAGATACACACATTTAAAAAACATGACAAAAATTTGGGTCTTCAGAGGCTTCTACATTTGGTTATCTCCAGTCTGTTGGAAACTCCATCCACTCTAACCACTCAGTTGCATATACTCCATAGCTTGGATCCATCATATTTTTCAGTTCTTTAATGGCTTAGAGAAACAAAACTAAGTTGGTTGACGAGGCAAACATCCCCGAAGAAAGGAATTAATAAGTTTCAGGATGTCAAGCACAGCAGAAACTAATTGCTATTAAATCAAAATCTTTAAACAGGAATGAGCAGCATGCACACTTGCTATACTTACACTTGTCATTGTTTGTAAAGAGGTGCCTCATTTTGAGGTGTGTTGACACTACTCCTCAGTAATAAACTGTCTGCTGAGTATAGACCCAATTATGATCTTTGCTGTGTAAGTGCTGTACATCTTTGTACAACAGCATCATAAAAGTAAGGGCAAAGTGATGACATAAGTGGTGAGAGTAGGCTGAGGGGAATTTTGACCACCAATTTCCAAGGGAAATTCCTTGTCACTCATTCTAAGTGGTACTGGCTGAGAATTTTCTCTCTCTTCAAGAGAAATGCTGACACACTCACTATTAGTTTGGAGCTGTTGTTTTTCTTTTTGCTTGAGCTCTGACTTCTGTGCAGAGCTCTTCTCCTGGCGCATGCCCTTTGCAGATGGAGGTGTGCCATGTATGCCATTCATGTACATTCCCATTTAGGTTATTTGCTGCTTCACTCTGGTACTTAAAGGGGTATCCAGTCCTAAAAAGCCATGTTTTGTGCACCTTTTCTCCCTGTGGGCTAGGACTAACTTCTGGAAAGCAGTAAACAGTTCTTCTGAACCATTTCTGAAAGGACAGACCTGAAGTGGCCAACTCAAAACCAAGATGACCCAGGGTGATGCATATTTCAAGCCACTGACTGATTTATCTGATGGCCCCAGCATAGCCCATATCTAGCCTGGGAATGCTGTGGTGAGCCAGGGACAGGTGAGGGAAGCAGAACCACTTCCAGCAAGGATGAACACATGAGGGACAGAACTTGTAGCCTTTACACATGCAGCATTTGGGGTATGTCATGCAGCAGGAATGCTGTGGAAAGAGAGTGTAATTTTCAGATCAACAGGGAAGATCTAATTTATGAAAGTACAGCTACCTGCAGATACTGCTGTAATCCATTGCCCAGCCCATGCAAGAGGCATTACAGAAACCTGGAAAGGGAATGGCTTGGAACACCTGGTCCAATATGTTATATATATGCACAGAGCTTGAAGAGTGGAGAAGTATGCTCAGTGGAATCAGTCCAGCCACCAGAGATACCGGTACGTGATGTACAACCTGGACATGGAAGTGTTAATGAACATTTTCTCACAAAAATCCAAATGTAGATGGGAGGGGCTATACACTGTTTTACTTTTTTCTTTTTCTGCAGTTAACAGTTTTTGGTAACGGAAACTGGATCCACCATCCTCACATTAGATGAGTAGTTAAATGATCTACCAGTTGATCAACAAGTGACTTTTGAGAATCTTCTTAATTCTTGGCCTTAATTCTGTTACGTTTATTACTTGTAAGGGCAGTGATTCAATTCCTTGAAAGTTTTCTTTTTATTTCTTTTTCCTTAAAGTAAATCAGCAGGTATGCTCAATTAAAACAGAGGGTTGATGAGGAATACATGTAGGGCTGGTGGCTACAGGCTGTGCCCTGGCTGGGGGGAATATCAGGGGCCCCCAGCAAGGGGCTGTGACCGTGCCAAGGAGTGACTGGTCACCCTGAGACTCAGCAGGAGCTGATGAACAGCAAAAAGACCCCAGACTAAATGTCACCACTGGAAAGGGCACACAGACTGACAGACTGTCAAAGTCTAAGTGACTGTGAAAGTGTCAATGTCTGTGAAAGTATGTACATTTGTGTGTATATATATATATATATATATATATATATATATATACTGTGAAAGTACAATCCTCTGTACAAGTTTACTTGTTGGAAGCACAACTCCAGCTGTTATGGTGTTGCTGCACCAACACTGAACTAATAAATAAGGTATAGTACTGTATAATACTATATATATTATAATATTATAATATAAAAATGATAATTAATATTATAATAATACAATATATTATAATATTATAATATTATAAGGTATATTACAATATTTTGAGATATATACTATATAATACTATATATTATAAAGTATAATAAAGTATAATACAGTGATTATACTTTCACAGTATATATAGCATATATATATAAATATATAGATCGGATCTTCTTTAAGGATCCGGGAGAGTGGGGCTCGGCTATGGGAAAGCCGGGGTCCAGCACTGGGGGAAGGCTGTGTGAGTGCGGGGAGCCGAGCCGGCACCCCCGGCTCACTGGGGCTGTGCAAGGGCTCCGGTCCCGGCGGTGGCAGCCCGGGCGGGGGCAGTGCGGCTGCCAGAGCGGCTCCCGGCCGGTCACACAGGGATGTTCACGGGTATTTCCTTACCAAACGAGAGTACAGAGCAGTGCCAACCCCCGAGCCCATTCCCCACCGCGGGCCCGGGGTCCTCCCTGCTCCAGCCGGGATCCGAGGGCGGCCGCTCCCCGCTAGGTGGAGAGCCAAGCGCACAGAACCCACCCCCGGCGCTTGGAACAGCGGCACGAGTATTCCCGGGTTTATTCTGTCATTAAACTCTGCTCATCCGTAGCGAGCACAGGAGAACAAATGAATTGGCCTTTGGGCACTGTAGATTTGCGAGCCTTTAGCTGCACTCAGAGCAGGTTACAAAGCTTGTTTCCACATGCAGGGCTGAGGTTGTGCTTCTTGACTTCAACTGTCCCCTGGTACCAGGTTTTCCCTTCACCCAAACAAAAAATGACAAAAAGAGAACTTTGCTCAGAGTAAGGGAGTAAAAATTAACCCAGGCGCTCGCAGGATGATCAAAACAATATATAATATGTTTTTAAGTATTATGTGGGACTGAATTTGGGATTAATGAGGTCTTGGTATTATACCAATTAAAAAAAAAATCTTAGTACAATGAGCTACATTTATCTAGAAATGTTTAGTTTTCTTTCTATGAAGAAACCTGAAAACAATGTAAGTGATCTGTTAGGGAGACAACACCCATGCAAATCCATTTCCTTTTTTTTTGTTTAAGGCTTAGGGACTTCACTTTACAGATGATAAATGACTTCTCTATAAAATGTTTTTATTCTTTGGGGTAGTCACTGTTCTAACTTTGTTATTCATTGCAAAAGATAATCCAAAAGCAAAGTAAAGGAGTTTACCAGACTAAGAACATCAGACTGAAAAGCAGGGGGTCAGCCTAGGTTCATAGTGAGTACACAGCATTCATTTTGTTGCAACAGTGTGAACTGGAAATTATGACTTTTTTGGGAAGGGATGCCACCCAGAGGCACCTTGAGAGGCTTCAGAGGTGGGGCTGTGTGAGCCATGCACCTCAAGTTCAACAAGGCCTGGGCAAGATGCTGCAGGTGGGCCGAGGCAATCCCCAGCACAAACACAGGCTGGGCAGAGAATGCACTGAGAGCAGCCCTGAGGACAAGGACTTGGGGGTATTCATGGATAAACATCTCAACATGAGCTGGCAACGTGTGCCCACAGCCCAGAAAGCCAAATGTGTCCTGGGCTGCATCCAGAGCATGTGGCCAGCAGGGAGAGGGAGGGGATTCTGTCCCTCTGCTCCTCTCCTCTGGGACCCCACTTAGAATGCTGTGTCCAGTCCTGGGGTACCCCAGGGCTAATGGTTTTACATTGAAAGAGAGCAGGCTTAGATTGGATATTAGGAAGAAATTCCTTACTGTGAGGGTGGTGAGGCACTGGCACAGGTTGCCCAGAGAGGCTGTGGATATCCCATCCCTAGAAGTGTTCAAGGCCAGCTTAGAAGAAGATTTGAGCAGCCTGTTCTAGGGGCAGGTGTTCCTGCCCATGGCAGGAGAGCTGGAACTAGATCAGTTACCAATTGCAATTGGTATATTTTCACAGCATAGCATGTGTGGATTGTTTGGGGCAGGGATTGAGGAAAACACAAGTTATCAGTTACCTCACAGCTTTGGGTGAGTCCCAGCACAATTATATTTTTGTTGGCTTTCAAATGCTGCAATCACCGTTGTAACTTCCATATTTCAGGGTATAAACCACTTCCACTATTGCCTATGTGATGCTTTGTTTCTGGGTACAAAACACTTCCCAGCTGCTGTGACTTTGCTTTCAAAACAGGCACTATCACTGCACACCTGATCACCATTAAAGCCTTATGTAACAATTGGCACTGACTCTTTTGGAGGGTTTTTAAGAACCAGGAAGGACAGAAGCTCCTTTCCCCAGCATGGTCTTGTCTTGCTGCATGGTCTCTACTAGGTGTGAAGAGTCCTAAGGTACTGCACTGACTATAAAATTAGAGGAAAATAGTAAGGTATGTGAACTATTTTGTAACTATTTTGCATGGTCAAAGTCCATGACCAGCTATAATATTCTGTTCTGAGGAGTGAGGAATAGTCACTTTCTCCAGTTTCTACTGCCTTGCCTTGTACATTTGTGTTGGATGTGGCATTTTGTTGTGACTCTGCATAGCTTGTGGCATTATAGACAGCGTTATGACTAGGTTTGTGCTCTTTGAATTAGCATGCTTATTATCTGAAAATAGATAATTGTCATGATCTATTTCTACTTTTCAGTAATGGATAAAGCCAGAGAAGAGTAGTCAGAGAATCTTTCAAATTCTCATAGTCTTTGTAAGATGTCTTATTACTTGACTGTGCTCCCAGCCTGTGATATTTCCATTATTGTCATCTTTTCGAAGGGCTGGATATCCAGATCTGCCTTTGTAAGCCTCCTTTACCAGCAGCTCATCAATAGCTTTGATCTGTGAGGTTTTGCTAATGGAGCTCAATACCTGCTCCCCTAACCTGAGGGCAGCTTCTCTGATCAGATGCCTTTTCCTTCCATGCTGAATAAAGATCACCAGCCAGGGGAGAATTAGCAGAGAGGGCAGGATCATGAATTCCCTGAAGGCTCTTGGGGAATTCAGGATGCACACCCAGCCAGTGGGGCTAGTACAGTATGCATGACTTAAGAAGGTGTATTTGAACTGAAGGGGGAACTGAAGACCCAAGACAGAATTAAAAGGATTTTTTGTTGTCGCTTTCAAAAGTTGCTGCAACTTCCACAGTGAAAAAATATCTACTCCAGATTTACATTAAATTTTTATGTGTGGTTTTTAGCTGGAATGTGCCTTTGTATTGTAAGTGCTGCTTCTCCTTTTTGTGGCAGATGTGAAGAGATAAACAGATGGGAGTTGATCACTGGACTAGGAGTTCACATTATTTTAGGGCTCATCCATAGGCTGGATATTCTGTCAGTATTCCCAGGGAAAATTTGTCAAAACAGAAATATGATTCACTTAATAAAGAACTACAGGATGGGAATGTATTAGTGTAGGTCAGTGTGGCTTAAAGGGGAACAGATGCTGCCAAACAAGCTAAGTAGGGTTGAGAAGAGTAATTGTGCAGGGGACAAGAGGTACCCACCTTCACAGGTGCTTGTGATTTGCAAGAATTAGCTGTTCAGAGCTGATAGGATAAGAGTTAACAAACTGATGTCATTCCGGCTGTTGATTAAGGAATCCTTATCAGCTGGGAGTTTTTGTTAGAGGCAGCCTCAACTCAGCATTTCTGTTGGCATTCTGCAAGTAAATAGCTGATAGAATGATGTTTGTGGGTGCTGTGTTACAGTGAAGGCAGTCAGGGAGGAGGGGAGTCATTAATGCAAAATAGAAATGGCTGCATGCAAATTAGACACAGGCGTGTCAGTTTTCATTGCTTTTTGTGTTGCATATTGGTACTGGATTAAGCCATTAAGAGAAATAAGCCTGAAATATTTGTGTGTGTTTTTAAAGCTCTATCAAAGCATATGGACAATACAGTAAAGTGTGGTCAGACTGATTTTAAAAAAGGTGAAATTTTTTAGGGAGGACCTGAGGAATTTAGGCTGTTGAGTTCTCTCAGAAGTCCCTGGAGTGGCTGGCTATCCATTTTCTTCCATGCAAAGCATATTCACAGAACTAGGGTAAGAGATACAGTAACAAATGGGTAAAAAGTGAAAATGAGAAAACAAAGCAGCAGCTCCTCAGAGCAGGAATGAAGCTCTGTCAAATGAAATAACTGTCAAAAGGCAAGAGTAGGTTTCCACTGTTTTGCTGTCTTGAAATCCAGAATGGCTGCCTGGCTGGAAAGTGGCTTAGTCAGTTAAAACTGGCTGAGTTTAGTCCAAAGGCAACTGCAATTTAAGGAGCTGACCTGCAGGAGGTCAGACACCATGACCTAATGGTCTGTTCCAGCCTTAAGCTTTTTCAATCTGAGAAGTGATTTGAAGGTGAAAAGACTTGTACCTTACCCAATTCTGCACAGCAGCCATGCTGTAGCCTTTAATTGGTTTTATTCTGTGATGCTTGTATTTGAGGCAGAACTGCATCAGAAATTTATGGCCAGACAACAAAGCAATCAAATGCCTCAAATAATAACTGCACTAACTTCTGGGTCTGAGTGGAAGGTTACATCTATTTTCCAATAAGGTAATCACATTTCATCTGACAGCTAGACTTTAACTAATGAAATACATATTTAAGTTCCTTGATCAAAAAGTGAGATGCTAGAGGTTATATTGCCACATGTGAGGCACTCTGTTGTTGCTGTGGCGTGCCTTAGTCAAGTCAGGAAAACATTTTCCAGGGAGTTATCAAACACGAGTGAAAAGCTGGTAACAGTTGTGTCTTGCCCTCTAGTGAGAGACATTGACATTAGGGCTGGTGAGTGAGCCAGCTGGATCCTTGGGGAGCATCAAAGGGCAGGTGGGTGATCTTCAAATCTGTCTGCCCTGCCTTGCAGGTGGGTGGGCTGCTGCGAGCAGAGTGGGGGGGCTGTTCAGAAATGCCTTCTGCTGTCAGCTAGAGCCTGTCCATTTGGCTCTTTCTGAGCATGATTTATGAACTGATGCTGGTCATGAAATCCCAGCAGCACACTGCCTCCTGGCATCAATGTGGACAGCCTTTGGGAGACAGATGGGTAAAAGACCTCTAAAGGACACAGATTGGATTATCAGTTGTAGTACTTCATCACATGCTGGACTCTTGCATAATTTTTAATTGAAAAAAGATGACTGACAATTCAATTACATGTCCTGTTGTGCAGGCATTCAATTTCACAGCCAGTTGTTCCTCTTCTCTCTGCCCAAGGATGGATCTGGTTTTACCCTGATCTCAGTTTTGGGGCCTTGTGACCATTAATCTCATTGCCAAGCTGTTGCATGCACCAGCCTGTGCAGAGGAATCCTACTGGAAGCTGCAGCTGGTAGGAAGAGGAGGTAGGGCAGAAAACCCCCTTGTTTTAAAGGGTTTCTTCCAAGCCCACCTGTGCTGACAGCAGGCATTGGGGATGTTTAGGTGTGTTTATGCATGTTGTGGGCGCTGGGAGCCAAGCAACGGGCTTGTTACTGATGACTTCTTTTTGCTCCAGTGTCTCAGAGAGTGATACCAGCCAGCTGCTACCTGCTCCTGAGGGCCTAAAACAATTCTGGAAGTTACGAGAAGATGGTTCAAGATGTTCCACGTGCTCCTTCAAGCTTGTTGTTTCCTACACTTGTAGAGCTGTCAGGCATTTTCTTCTATTGTTGACATTCTGCAATTGTTTCTGGCTGCCATCAGCATTGATTGTGGCATTAACTTGTTCTGAAATAGGAGAGAATCTGTGCAAATGGTTGGCTTTTCTTTCTCACCCATACCTGGCAATCAATTCCTAAGCTGCTGGGCCTAGAACAAATCACTGCATTCTCACAAAAGGAAATATGTTCCATCTTGGTGGGAAGCCCTTTGCACTTAGCTGGATTGATTTTCCCAAGAGTACCACAGAGCCAGCTTAGGATTTCTACAAGTTAGATAGTTCAGGGAAGGGAATCTGTTACCTCACATTTTAAGGGCTTCAGGAATGAAACACTGCTTCAACCTCACAGCAAGTGTAACTAGGTTGTTGATTTGGTGTGTTCAGCAGCTGTTTTGTGCACTAGGTGCAGTTACAAACCTGTCCTGCGTCTTTCATGTGGCTGGGACATGGCCCTGGATGGATTAGAGTTACAACCCTGGCAGCCCAGTGTGCCCCACTTTCCAGTGGAACAGCTGTAAAGGCGTCCCAAAGTGCTACAGATGTGCAAGATTACCAATGATTGTTTCTAGTGGGGAGTCCCTGAGGAGGAGACCCCGGCTTGAGTTAGCAGAACTGTACTTCTGGGAGCTGGTGTTGCATGGAAAGGGGGCACATTTTGACAGGAATTGCACAGAAAGATGCAGCCATGGGCCTGAGCAGGTGAGAAATCTCTGAATGAAATTGGCTCACAAGGCTAATGCATGTGCAGCAGAAGGGAGTTAGGAAACCCAAGTGAAAATATCCTGTCAGGATACCTGAAAGTACAAATGGGCACTGTGAAAATGGCACTAATTTTAGTACCTGTAATATTTTCTGAGCTATATCTCATTAAAAAGTTACCCTTTAAACATTTTATTTGTTTTGGGGCATGTCTTGAGGAATCAATGGTGTGTTATTGTTTCAGCTTGTGATAAGGGCTTTTCTTTATTGCCTTGCATGGGATATGTTTTATTCATGTTTTCCACACAGTTGGTTTTTTGCTTCCTGGAAGTGGCTGCTGTGCATGCTGGCCTGGAGGGCTGCTGCACCTCCACACCTGGGAGGGTGAAATGGATGGGTGGTTTCCCCTAATGAGCAGCTGAGCCCCACAGTGGAAGTTTCCACTGCAAGGACCCAGCAAGCTGCCCTGGCACCTTACTCAGTCCATCAGACAGTGGCTCCTGTGGCACCTGGGAGTGGAGGACAAGAGAGGAAGTTGTGCCAGTCCCTGCTGCTTTGGGTTTTGCCTTGTGACAGTCAGGTGGCAAAAAGCAGATTTCAGTTTCAGGCTGATGTTTCCCCACAGGGTCTGTGCCACAGACATGCCCCAGCTATGCACTGAGGGCAAGCTGGGTAAAACAGGCTGTGCTGGATTCTGGGCTTTGCACCTAACCTGTCTTAGGCTTCTGGCTCACCTCAATTCAGCTTTGCTTTCATCTCTCTTAACTGTCCTATGTCCTAATTAGCTTTTGTGCGTGGCTAATTAGTGGCTTTATTTTCTCTGAAGTGTACAAGCTGCTGTCTCCATGTGTGCTGGTTTTGGCTGGGATAGAGTTAATTTTCTCCACAGTAGCAGGCATGGGGCTGTGTTTTGGGTTTGTGCTGAAGACACTGTTGATAACACAGGGATGTTTTGGTTACTGCTGAGCAGGGCTTGTACAACATCAAGTACTTCTTGTACAGCCCTGCCAGGGAGGATGCTGGGGATGCACAAGGACTTGGGAGGGGACATGCAGCCAGGAAAACTGACCCCAGCTGACCCAAGGGATATTCCAGACCATATGGCATCATGCTCAGCACATAAATCTGGGGGAAGATGAAGGAATCTTCTCCTGGACATCCCTCCTCTTGAACTTGTTCTTTGTGTTCTACAATACTGAGCAACCAATTTGCTGCCATGAAACCCGAGTACTAGCAGCAGAACATTTCACTGAACATTCTCAGACACTTGCTGCTTTGGCACATGGATGTTCTTGATGTGCTCTGCAGCTGGTCTCCTTTGTGGTCTCCTGATCTGTGCTGAACCATTTTAAGCTCCTAAGGACACCCAGTGATTCAAAGTGGTGTCACAGTTTATTTCCAGTATTAACACAGAGAAAGCATCATTTCACTGAACACCAGAGCCTCCTGCCTAAAGCATTAGGGACTGCCAGTAAAAGCCATGGGGCTGTTGAGCTGACACTACAAGATCCTTTCTTGAACATAGTAATGAAGAATTTTCCTTGAAAATCTGATTTCTCCTCTATCAAAGGTCTTGATGGTGATTTGTCTCCAAATAAAAGCTACCTCACCTGAATTAGGGTTCCCAAGCACCAGAGAGGAAAGCCACACATGAGGTGTCCCAAATGAGCTTAGTGTGGCCTGCAATGTGGTCAGGGAGCAAGGATGCTTCTCACAGAGAAGAGCCTGTTGCTCTCTGTCCATAACTAATCCTCCAGTCTCCTCAAGCTGAGAAACACATAACATGTTAGCCAGGGATTTTTGTTAGATTAAAAATGCCCTGCAGGGATTTCCCCACCATTGGAGGGCAAACTGTTGAATTATGTCCAGGGTGGTACCTTCTGCTACCCCCTTAGAGGAAGGCTCAACCTGAGTGGTTTTGTTCCAATACCTGGAGGTGGGAATTAGTCTTTGCTGTTCCACTGATTTCCCTTTAGGAAAGAATAAGTAGCAGTGTATTACTAAGATCTGGAGAAATTGCAAAGGACAGGAAAAATTGCAAAATGCAGTCAAGATGATGTAAAAGTTTAGGATCCCTTGGGGGGCTGGATTTTTCAGGCTCACTGAGTTTGGAGATGATTCTTGGGAGCAGTAGCCTGAAGCTGTGATGGGAAGCCATACAAAGCCTTTGCCAGTCCTAGCAAATGAGTCCCACGGTATTTCTCAAAGGGAAAATGCAACCTGATCCAACAGTGCCTTAATGTCAGGGGTTCAGATAAGGGAGGACATGGACCAGTGCCCTGTCCCTTCAACTTACAAACCAGCTAACAGGAGCCCACCTGAATCAGGGTTTCTGAGAAGCAGAGAGGACAGCCAAATGCAAGTTGTCCCAAACCACCTTAGCATGGCCTGCAGGGTGGTCAGGGAGCAAGGATGCCCCTCATACAGCCTTGCCCATGGCACTGTGTGGATAATTAATCATCCAGTCTCCTAAAGCTGAGAAACCCCAGAGAAGTGTTCACCTTTTGGGATGTGTGGGACACCTTTTGCCCAGGAGACTGATGGTTATCCTGCTTGCCTATGGAGGGAGCCATCCTGCCTGGGATGTTTTGTGCTTACACCACCTTTAGGCAGCAGTCTTTGGACGGGAGAAATGATTTTCAGAGCACTGTCCCTCATACCATGACAGCCACGTGACCCCAAGGGTTAACCCTTCCTCTGACAGTGATTCAGACCATGCCAATGGGATAACCTCATGTTTGGAGATTGAATTGAGCCATTGATTGCTCACATGAATGGAAAATGTGGTGTTGATGGCAACAGATCTAGTGTAACTAACATGTGACAGTATAGAAGGGTAGAAATGATAGTTTATACATGTCAGGACAGGGCTAATGGGACAAAAAAAAGTTATTTCTTCTTGTATATATTTCTGGGTATGATTTTCTGGGGTTGCCCTTGGCCCCTGTCTGCAGTAAACACTTTACTGAGAAAGCAGAGCCAGTGGTACTCAGCAATTCCCAAGATTGTGATTTAATGCAAGTTAGTTTTGCTAAGACTATTGGTCTTTCCTTATTATTTATATATCCTTTCCCCCTTCCATTTTAGGTGATATAATTTGTCAGCAGCACTGACAGTGTCAGAGTTCCTGGGAAGTCCTGGTTTGCAAGGAGATCTTTGAGGTAGCAATACAGAAAATGTACAAAACTTAGCCTGAAGCAAGTGCTTGTTTTCAGCTGAAACCTTCCCAGCAGCTCCTTGTCAAAGGCAAGGTGGAAGACATACAGCAGACTCTGGTGCCTGGCTGTGAACTGAGTTCCCTTGGGATTGCGGCGCAGCATTAACATGAAGATTGTCACACAGTAACAAGAGGAAATCATCTTCTCCATCTGGTGTAATACAGCCTTTGCTGCAGTCATGGAGTTGCGAGAAACAAACAGGGCTGAGGGCTGCTGTAAAGAAGATGGTGATTGCTTATCTTGGGATTAAGGTTTTGTTTTCCTTGCAGAAACTATCCCAAAGCTTGTAGCTGGAGAAACTTGTTACTTCTTCAAAATGTGCCACAATTAGCATTGCTTATGACTGAGGAAAGTAGGATGCAGTTGTTCTGTCTGTGATGGAGTGGGAGCCACAAAGAAGGGGACAAGAATGTGCAGAGACTATTCCCTTTTCTCTTGCATCTTCCATCAAGTGTACAGGCTTAATCATGTAGCTATTGGAAATGTATGGAATTGGCATTCCAGCTAAGGATGTACAGAAAAATTCAGTGAGCTTTCAACATCTATGCTGTGAAAATGGGATGGCTGGAGCAGGGAAATGAACTGAGGAGAGTAGGAAATGAGCCAGGTATTAGGGATTTATCTGAAATTCTGTGAGTTTGAGGGGAGAATTTGTGTTGGCAGGGCGCATTCTTGAGACACACATCAGCAGCTTTGCCTGGATATGCCACCCAGTACAAACCACTGTGTTCAGAGAGCTCAGTGGTGTTGGGGCCATCACTGGGATTCTAACTGTGAAATTTGGGCTGTTAGTACTTCACTGGTTCTGAGCACAGGGATCCTGCAAACACAGGTTGGAATGAAGGAATCCAAACAAGGTAAAGGCTATTTCTCAATGAAATGGCACTAATGAAGTGTTCTGCTGGTTTCTACTGTTCTTCTGTTTACCCAAATGCCATTTATTACCATGTTTTCCCAACTTGCCTGTGTGAAAGCTGAGTAGGGACTGTCTCTGCTCCTTAAAACTGCTACAAATCTGTTAGACTGTACACATCATGGATCTAAATATACATTTAGGTAAAATATATAACACAGCTGCTAGGCAGTTTATTTTCACCAGTGGAAAGACTATATTTCAAGAGAGTGGTGAAATGTCAAGTGAATTATGGGGTTTGTCTTCTTACTTGTAAAAATAAATTGTATATTCTATAATCTGAACCAGACTAGGTTTTAATTATGCACTGTTTTGCTTTGATTTACTAGGCAGGTTATCTAGAGGCCAAAACACTAGCAGATATATTGTAGTAAGCTTGGAATGACTTAAAGGGCAAACATTAGACTGAGTAATTCATTTTGAACAAGCTACCATAGGTTTTTTTGGTAGGCTTTCTTTCATCTTTTGCCTCCAAGCTTAACTCTTTCATGGATTACAGTAACTTAACTTCTGCTTTACAATTTTGTTGTTAATTATCAACCCTGTTGGTCCTGCATATAGTTTATCCCCACAGGGGTCTGGCGAAATAGATGTAATTGAACTTGTCTATGCAGGACTTTTAGCTAATTGACTGGTTTTTCTTGTGGAGAGAGAGTCTGGAAAGATAAGCCACAGGCTCTGGTGTTTCAGTGAAACATGTGCAGCACACCATGGGAAATGAAGTCTCACGTTACTGGTAGCAACACTGCTGTCTAATCTTCCTAGATATATGATACTCCAGCCAGACTCCAGAGGTTTTACCCTCTGGTTTTTGTATCATGCTTGAATTTTGTGTTCAAATCAAATGCCAGACATTTCTGCAGAGCAGGATGGGTTTTGAGCTGGGCAAGCATTTCTTATCAGTGGATGGAGTGCTTGTGGTCAGTGATGGACAATTGGGTTTGACATTCTCCTGCATGCTGGCTATGAATTCTGACAGCACATTGAGAGATGCTGTCAGTAGGATTGCAATGTTACAGTAACAACTCAGCCCTTAAAATGGAAATGGTTAGTTTGGATTAGTAAAGATAGGAGCTGAGAAATGCTGAATGTAAAAATCATCTGCTAACATGCCAATGTGGACATCAAATCTACCAGATTTGATGAAATCCATTAAATCAAAGGGCTGAAAAACTGATTCTGAGACCAGAATCTCTGTGTAAAGAATCCTGTAAACTTACCTAGTGTAAAGTGAAACACAGCATGGGGATGGTCTGGGCTGATGTGAAACGTTTTAGAGAAAATGTTACATCAATACCTGGGCAGCAGACAGACCAATTGTTCCAAGTTAGTGAGCACTGACACTGTGCTGGAAGGATGACTGCTGTTTTCATATAAAATGATGCTCTAGCCTGACTCTGCTTCCTTCTGGGATCTTAAGTATTTTTAGCCTGTTTGATGCCTCAGATAACTCAGCTGTCAAATGGACATATGGGCATTCAACTTGTGTGCTGGAAAGTGGCTCTTTGACGTGTGGTCAGGTGCTGCAAAGCAAACTGGTATTTGTCAGTGAGCAGTGGGACTGGGTTTGTTCACTTGGATTTGTAAGATTAGTTACCTAAGCCAGATTTTTGAGTTGCTTTTTGACTTCTCTTAAATCAGTACAAAGTTTATAAAAATGCATCAGACCTATCTGAAGAATTATGTAAGTAGAGAGCAACTTACTCAGGAGTAGTGCTCTGTACCCTAAGTGCTCCCAAAGAATTTAGTGCCCATTACTAGTTGTTTGCAGTACTGGAACAGAAGAGATCTGCCTCACACCAGATCCATGACTGTGGTTTCTAAATTAGGTCAGGGAAGAAAATTTGGCCCTACTCCTCAAATAACCTTTTTCTACTTCACAGTCAAATTTCCCCATTTTAAAGAAAGTCCATAACCAGCAAAACTGGGTGGAGCTCTTAATTTCATTCACCCTCTTTGCCTAACAGTCAGTGCTGAATGTGGGTACTGACCCTGCTGTAAACCCTACCAGAGCCTATTCTGACCAGCCCAAAGCCAAGGCCATGCTTTTTCATTTATTCCTGTAGTTAGCACGCACTGGCTAGGTTGTGGAGAGCTAGACAAATTGCTAAAATTCTTTGCAAAGCTAGAGCTGAACTTGATTGCTTTTTAGCAGTAAGTTTTTAATTACCTTGTCACTTAGACCAAATTTGCTGACAGGCTTCAGTGAGCCTGTGCAGTACAGCTACTGAATGTAGCACAACATGGTTGCTGTGCTTTATCTTGCAGGTCTGTCAGAGGGGTTTTTATTCTTTCTATCAATATCAAGCTGTTGTATGTGGAACCCTAGAAGCATGCATTTAGAAATTTTCTTCTTTTGTTAAAAAGTAATCTGTTAGAGAGAAAGCTCTACTGGTTGAGAAACACCTTGTACCACCACCAAGAAGCAATACTCTGTTCACTGCCTCTCAATGTCACAGGCACTTCTTAGATTTTTTTTTTTTTTTTTTTTTTTTTTTTTTTTTTTTTTTTTTTTGCTGCTGTGGTGGATGCTTGCTCTTAGAACCACGTGATCACCTGCTGTTTATGCAAATTATCGACAGGTGTAGGAGGAATGGTTGCCCTTCTCAGAAAAGGAGGAAATAGCAACAGGGTAGCTAGTTAAAGTGATGATGTCAAGAAAAAGGGAGGGTTGATGAAAGATACTGAAAGCTGAATTGTAGAGAAATATTTATGGGAAATAGGAGGAGAGAAATACAGCCTTGTGCTGCATTTGCCCTCTGCCTGATCACTAAAAAATTATCTGTGGTATTTTCTGGGTCCCCCATCAGAGGAGGAAGGAATGAATCTGACTCCATGTTCTTAGAAGGCTAATTTAATATTTTATGTTACAATATTTTATTAAAGAATGCTATACTAAAGCTATACTAAAGATAGGGAAAGGGTACTTACAGAAGGCTAAAAGATAATAATGAAAAACTCATGACTCTTTCTCCAGAGCCCTGATGCAGCTGGACTGTGATTGGTCATTAAAAGCAATTCACATGAAAGCAATGATACATGCACCTGTTGTTAACAATGTCCAAATCACACTCCAAAACAGCAAAACACAGGAGAAGTGAGATAATATTGTTTTCCTTTTTCTCTAAGGCTTCTCAGCTTCCCGGGAGAAGAATCCTGGGCAAGGGGATTTTTCCAGAAAATATGATGGTGACATTTATCTGCTGTTGTCCGGGTAGTACTACCCTGCCTGTGGCCTGGCAATCACCATTTGTTACTTGGCAATCTATTTCTCACAGCATTTATTCTCCTGAAGTAAAACTGAAAACTGAGTGAATATTTCTATCTGTCTGCATCATACATTTATGTTCTTGTTGTGAACAAGTATCTAAGGCAAACCTGTAACCTGTGTCCAAGCACAACAATTAAACAGGAAGAAGTAGAAAGTTACTCTGTCGAGAGACCCATCTTGGAAAGAAGCAGAGGATTTTTAACTTGCAAATGCTTCAGCAGTGCATAGGAGGCTGCAATTTGCACTTCCTTTTTTTGCTTTACATGACTGTACCCACTCTCTTTTCCTGGGCATAATTAGATGAGGTAAAAAAATGGCATAAGGTTTTCACAGCAAAGGGCATTA
Organism: Haemorhous mexicanus; assembly: GCF_027477595.1. NCBI lineage: Eukaryota > Metazoa > Chordata > Aves > Passeriformes > Fringillidae > Haemorhous > Haemorhous mexicanus. Next base: position 20,600,438 of record NC_082344.1, on the reverse strand, counting down.
CTTGACTGAGGTTTTGCACGTGCTTACCTTTAAATGTCAGTGAATTTTCTCTGGGTCACAGCAGAATCAGATGCTCTACAGTACCCAGCCTGGGTTTGCCCTTTGCTTGACACTAAATAGGAGAGAGTAAAGCAGGCAGTGAGCACAAGGGCTAATTCTGTGCTTCTGGAGAAACTCTGTGTATTGCAGGAATTTGGGAGGTCAGGTGGCATGATGGCATCTGTTTCTTTTAGATCTGAAATCAAAGAATCCATAAGTTGGAGGAAACGAAAGTATTCTGCCTGCTCACCAAGACTGACATTTCAAATTTGCATATTCAAATGTAGCCATTGAAACTCTCCATTTTGTGGTCATGGTTTCAGAGACTGAAATATTTAACATCTGTTAACATGAATGCAGCTTAAGCATTTGCACAGCTGTGGATCATGCCATATATGAAACTTGGGTGTAACCTTGAAGAAAAGAAAGGCAATAGTTTTCATTTAGTTGCATTAAAAAGAAGTCCTGTTTTCAAGACTTGGAGTGTTCTTCTAAATAAATGTTGCTGGTTGTCGGAGTGTGGCTGCTCTTTGTACCCTTTTGTAAATGACTTACATGCCATCAAATACACCTATTAACCTGCATTTGATGGAATTACCAAATAAAGTTTAAAAAGCTGTATTATAGAGATTGATATCTATGTAGGCTGGTTGATTCATGTTCTGGTTTACTTGAACACTGTTGGAGACTAGAAATGTGGTGTTACTTGTGGCTTATCTGAATAGGATTATCAGGGCTTTCCAGCAATTACTTCCAGCTGTTTCAAAGATAAGTGTGAGAAATGGAAAGCTGTGGAGAAGGGCTGGATGAAAACTCGTCAGACCCTGCGTAATAAATACTAAGTGTGAATGCAAACTGTGCTGCTTTGAGGGTATGTAACAAGCATTTTGGGGATGTGTGGCAAATACACTGAGTGCAGGCAGGGAGAAGATTAATTATATCTGTAAAAGCAGTAATTGCAGTATCAGGAAAAAAATAGTTCTAGCACTTCCTATTTGTGAGATTTCCTGAGTCTGTTAATGTATGGTAGACTGACACAAAGAATCCAATTTCTCATTTGCTGCTACAATTCCTGAGGGTGGAAAAACTTGTTTGGTTTTTTTGCCAGTTATACTTTTCTATCTAAAGGAATACATTGAGCTGGGTCCTTCAGTGCCCTGTTTCGATCCCTGTTTTGATAGAGGAGAGACAAACCACAGAAACTACCAGAAATGAAATTAACTGAAAATGAGCACCACTTAAACAACCAGGCACTGCATCTTAAACTGTAGAGGGGTGTCTAAGGATTGTCCCCTGAGTCTGTGGTTTTATGCTGTGCAAGAGTTAGAGGTGTGAAGTCCCAACTTGACTGCTGCGGGGCCCCTGGAGGCAGGGAGCAGAGTTATTCTAGCTGAGCATCTGCTACATAGCTGAAAGAACAAAGAAAAAGTGCTGTTCATGCATTTGCTGATATTGATTATTATTGATTTAGCAGCATCCAGTGCCTCAATAACTCAGTGGCATGAAACAGGTAAATTAATGACACCTTATTTACAGGCACATCTTGCTATGATGCCTTTGCCAGCGGCCAAATGCAAATCACCCCTGGTCTTTTAGCCCCTTCAAAAGCTGGGCAAGTAATTCTTTCAATCTCCTGATCATCTCAGGACATTTTCCAGAGCTGTCCAAGTGGCAGTAGAAGCTGCTTCCAATCTTTCCTTACCTGGAAAAGAAGGTAAGGGCAAGGACATGTGGTCCAAGATCAGCTGATGTTCAACAGGCAGGTGTCAGGCTCATCTCACCTTCCATAGGCTTTTTCTTGTGTCTAACTGTATGGAATGTTCCTGACAATATTCTAAATCTTAAGGATACAATGTTTTTTTAAACTGGTAAACAGGACAACATTCATCAAGGTTTTTACAAGAGAAGATAACACTTTGGTCTTTAACTGGAAACTTAGCCCCATTAGCTGGTGTTTTCAGCCCTGGAAAGGGTTCTAGGACAGAACAAAATGGTTGTAGTACAAGCTGCAAATTTCCTTTGAAAGGGAATAAATATTCTATAAAAATGGTTTTTTTTTCACAACAGATTAAAAATCCAAACCAACAAACCCCAGAAAGTTCAGAACAAATACATATTATTGATACACTAATAGCTAAGTTTTACTTCCTGTATGCTCATGTGCTAAATTACAAATGCTTTCACAAATAACATAGCAGTAGAGACTTAAAATACCTCCTCTGCAGTCAGTCAAGTTCATAAAATGTGGTAAGCAGAGAAAGTTCTTAGTTCTTAGTTAAATTAAATGAAAAACATTTGATGTCTAACAGGGTCATGGCTCGAGTCTGTGCTTCAAATTATTTTTTTTTAAAGTTTTTTGTTCTGCTTGACTGAGATGCCTGAAGCACAATTATGGTTTCCCACATTAAAGTGGAAGCTCTGAGCAGCCTTTCTAGTGGTGATTTTCTGTGGGGTGCTGTAGTATAACAAAAAGATGCACCAGTCTGTAATATCATCTGCAGTTCTGATGCAATTTCAGCTGTAAGCTATGGATTATAACTTCCTATAGCTTTAATGTGTGGAGGGATGATGGTTACATGACAAAGGCCACGTAGACATGCTCTGGATAGCTGAGAATTGGAAAGTACCAGACCCAGCTAATCTGAGTCCCTGCACCTTCAAGGACTCTGTGGCCTTGAGTATAGCTGTAATATGATAACAAGATGCTGTAGCTGAGAGAGACATGAGAAAAAGGAGATATAAGTTGTAAGGAATGAGGAAGTAAAAATAACCAATAGATTGCTTAGCTTACAGAATATGCATGAGCTTATTACTTGTTGTGCTTAAATGTCTGATGCTCTCATCAATAAACAAAGCTTGCTGAACACTCACATTGAGCGTCCCAACTTCCCTCACTGTGACATTAATGTCCACTCTACTGATTCTAGGAAATACTGATCAGTGTTTTCCCCTTCCCTTCCCCAACAAGGCATCCAAACAAATATTTGTGCTCCCCTTTCCTGTCCTAGAACACAAGGTAATTTCTGAGGTTTAAATGTTTGTAAGGGCAGGTATGAATACATGGATTTTCCATCAGAATGACATATCTGCTTCCACTGGAGTGGTCAGGTGATCTAATAAATTTTCATCTGCAAGGAGAGAGTTAGAAAGCTACTACATTATTGCCTCATTTTGAAAAGCAGTTGAGGAACAGCAAATAACATAGTGTTTTCATACTCTTTCACAGAATGATTTGGGTTGAAAGGGACCATAAAGATCTCATTCCTGCACATTTAGTGGTGGATGAAATGAATGCTAAAGCATTCCTGTAATGGGCAGTCCTCAAGGATGTGCATGATTTCTCCTGCAGGATCCATGGATCCTGTGCTAGTACTCAGCTGAACTACAGTCAAAAGGGAAAGGAGAAAGTGTTATTCATGAGAAGGACTTAGGGCTGCTCACCGCTGGGGGCAGGTGAGTCAGATGATTTTGGCAATTCAAGGTGTTTGCAAAGAGAACAGACAAGAAAGAGTATATTTTAGAAGGGAAGAGTCACAGAGTTCATGTTCCTGCTAGCACAAGTTTGTATTGTTCTGTTAATATAAATCATTCCTTAAGAGCTCTTGGGAATGCAGGCAGGCAAAAATGTTGACACCTTAGGATATTTGCCCAGGGTTTTTTCCTCAGAGGCTCTACCTTATGATACTGATCCTGATAAGGGAAAATCTTTCAAAGTAGAAAATGACCTTCAGTTAAACCAACTTTGATTTTTGTAACTCACTCAGTTCTGTGTTGCAGGGTTAGTATTTTAGAAAGTTCTTTTGGAAAGATCAACTGTACTACTTATGTAATCTTTCTTTTGTCCTGTTAGCTATTTCTTCTGCTTGGAGGAGCATGTCATTTTCTCACTAAGTGCTGTCAGGGATACACTTCAAGGGCTGCATTGTTCATAAAGGAGTTTAATCAGTTTGGAACAAGACATCCATGAGGCAGGATTATATCCAACAGGAAGAGCAAAAGAAATGTCTTGTGTGCATGTTCATAGCAATGCTCTGTGTGTGTCAGTTTTGCTGTTGGCATAATTGTGTGTGGGACAGGGCTCCAGAGATGTAAGTTAGTTTGACACACTCATAGCTTAGGAGAGATTGTTTTGCATGGAAATAGTGCTTCAAACCTAAGGTTTTTCCTTTCAGCATGATCAGGAAAGGAACCTTCTCAGGTGGTTGATACATATGAAGCATTTTTCTGAGATTGTGTGGTCTGGTGACAGCGCCAGCTCTGCTACTGCCCAGCCACATCACCCAAAGAAAGTTGTGGGCCAGGCCTGTCTCAGCTCTGCTATCTAGGAAATAGGGAGAGCCACTGCCTGCCTCCTCTAATTCTGTCTGTCCTGGTCCCCCCCGTGCTGGGAGGAGGAGGGGGTCTCCAGCCCCTCTGGGAATGCTACAGGAAGGAGTGAGTGAGCAGCTGTGTCCTACTTAGCTGCCAGCTTGGGTAAAAACACAACACTTCCACACCTGTGGAGGAGAACATGGCCTAAACAGGAGCAAGAAAAAGAATTTTTTCTTCAGTCCCACAACTGTTGTTGTCACAATCCTCACCTGAAAGTGCCATCTGTGAAAATATGCAGATCTGTGCTCAGGTAAAGGTTCTGACCCATGCAAAGTAAAGGTTATCACTAATTCTGTTTTGTCCTGAGGAGAAGCTTTCTCCTGGAAACAGGAGAGTACACATTTTTCTGTACAGTGGGCTGCATTCTCTTGTGGAGACCATAAAGGCTTTGCTGCGGTGCTAAAGCAAATTTGAAGTTTCAAATTATTTCCTTTCAGAGTTGGTATCTATTATTCATCTGAGTGTAGCAGTTCTGAAATCAGAGATCTGCTCAGGGAGTTCCTGGCTTTGACTCAAGAAATAATAAAAGGCTGGAAGAATAAAAAGAATAGTTTCTACAATATATGGAGCAATGGCACTTTGAGATGCTTCAGTAGACTTCTGTATCTTGAGTGCAGCCTTTTATGTTACCTCTGGCTACACTCACTTATCTGCAGCCTCTCCCTCTTTGTCCTGGTTTGCTATTCTTCCCTTTGAAAGGACTTATTTATATATATATATATATAATTTTTTTCCCCTGTATGAATTGTCTGGAATCCACTTCAAGGGCTTATTGATCTTGATGGAGTTTACTTGCTTTGGAACAGGCCGCTGACAAGGCTTGATCTTAAGGTGCTTCCTACACTTTATGGTCTATAGATCATATTCTTTAATCTGCTTCCTCTGTAAACTTGCTGTGGCCAGGTTTTCCCCAGTCTCAGCTTGCTCCTACACCTCCAGTGAAATGTGAGGATGCAGTGAACCCCATCTCTGCCAAAGGTGACTGGAGAGCAAGGCTTGTTTTAAAAGGAGTCGAGCCAAGTTCCCCAAGATGTGAGAGTTTTGGAAACTATGCAGAAATGCCTCTTGCCTCTCAGTACTGTGCCAACAATAAGCTCAAGTTTAAGCTTTTTTTTTCTGCTAAAGAACATAGAAAGACAAGTTCCTTCTCATCTGTTGTTTCTTAGTGAATTTTCCAGCTATTCCTCTAACTTCACAATTAAGAGAAAGTTATCAAAGATTTAAAGAAATGTGACATGCAGTGGCAGATCCCAAACTTGGAGTCATGCAGTTTCTTGTTAGAAGGAAAACAGATTTTGCAGTCAATATTCAGAGGCCAATACATCCCAAATGGAAACCTCAGAGCTGCAGATCCAAATGGTGCTCTGGCTGGGCTGGGGCAGGACCTTTGTGCCAAGGGGTGGGCAGAGAGGGGTGATGGCAATGGAGCAGCTCAAGACAATTTCACAGCACAGAGCTGAATGAGGACAGTGTGGCCCCTTGGGAAGAGTTCTGAGGCTGCTTGGCTCACATTGAGCATGTATTTTCTATGTTCTATGTTGGTGTTAAACTTCTTTTGGAAGAGGTAATCAAATAATATAGGTGTACGGTAAACAGGCAGTTTAGAGGTTGCTAAGCAGGAGAAAAAAATATTATTCTGTGTCAGTATTTCCATGGCCTTGTTATTTCTGGTGTTGATGAGCAGTCTGCTGAGCTGTGTCCTAATTTCATTTCTACAATTGAGTAAGCAGTTACCTAGGATATTTTAATTAATCAGAATTTCCTTACACCAATACATAAGATGCATGAATAGTAGTGAAGCACAGATAACTGTGGACATGCTGACTAACCTTGCAACAATTCCATCAGCTGAAGATCCTACTTACACCTTTGTTCTTCCGAAGTAACAAAGTTTGCCTCTTTGAGGTGAAAACAATCAGTTCTTTGTGGTTTGCAGTGGATGACTCATTTGTGACAAGTGAAGAAGGCATGTGCAAATGTGTGCTCTGCTGTGTGGCACTGCTGTGATCTTATCTGACATGTGATGTGCCCAAGTGGCACATGCTGGATGGAAAGATCTGGTGCTGTCAGAGATGAGCTCATCCTTTTCTTTCACATCTTGTTGCTGAGAGAGACTATTCGGTGTTTTTTCTCATCTGCAGCTTTTCTTTCCTTCCATCACTTCACAAATTGAAGAAGACTAGCAGATACCTGAAAAATGTATTTTTAATATCTGTGCTTCCTAAATACTTGAGTTTTTATTGTTTACTTTTTCATTGTTCAGTTGGAATTCAATAATTTCTATACCATTCTTAAAATTCAATTTCTCTGGTTAACCAGAACTGAGCTTTGAGGAGAAACTTTGATGTTAGCCTACACCTCCCTGAAAGGAGGCTCTAGCAAGGAGGGACTCAAGTCATTTCTCCCAGGTAACAAGTGACAGGATGAGAGGATGTGGCCTCAAGCTGCACCAGAGGGGGTTTAGTTTGGATATTGGGAAAAATGTCTTTTCTGAAAGGGTGGTCAGGCATTGGAACAGGCTGCCTGGGGAAGCAGTGGAGTTTTAGACATTTATGTTGATGTTCTATCTAGAAAGATGCAAGTTATTAACTGGGCTTTTTACAGTAAACACAGCTGACTTCATAGTTAAATTATAGATTATTTCATTGATGAAAAATGTAGCTATTGTCTAGTTCACAGAGCAAGGCAAGTGTTTATTGCCTTCTTGTTTTTTGCACAGCAGGATGTCAAGTTACATGAAAGATGGCCAGTGAGAGGCTGCAAGTCCCATTGAGCTCTGAGAGGTTTCATGTGTGCCTTTCATGAATGGCAGCGAGAGATCCAGCATGATGCTGCAATTCCACATGTGGTGGTGTTTTAGGGGTCCCAGGATGAGGGAAGACTTGAGAATCTTGTCTCCATGTTTCAGCAGGCTGATTTACTATTTTATGATATATATTATATTAAAAGAAAACAATCTATTAAAACTGTACTAAAAGAATAGAAGAAAGGATTTCATCAGAAGGCTTGAATGGAATAGAAAGGAATGATAAAATCTTGTGACTGCTCACAGCCTCAACACAGGTGGCTGTCATTGGCCATCAAGAAAAAACAACTGACATGGACCAGTCAAAGATGCACCTGTTGTATTCCACAGCAGCAGATAATTATTGTTTTTCTTTTCTGCTGAGAAGCTTCACAGCTTCTCAGGAGAAAAAAATGCTAGCAATAGATTTTTCAGAAAATGTCTGTGACATTTCACCCTTTTTATTTTAAATTAAATTAAAAAGAAATGTGCTTGTAAATTCTCCTGCTGGACCCATGCAGAAGAGAGAACAAACACTTCTCAAGAGATTATTTGTTGCCAATCAAAAACCTCAATCAAGTGCTGATGTGGAATGATCAGGGAAATTCTTCACTTGTAGAACATCAAATTCTATCACATCACTAAAACAAGCTTACAAATAAGAAAATGCAAAAACAATGCAAAGAAAGTTCATTGCTTCAAGTCCAAACAGCTGAGTTTCAGGAGAAAGTCCATGGACTGGAGATGTTTCTCTTTGACATCTCTGGAAGTCCCTTTTGATCCTGAAACAGACTTGCAGAATCCTGAAACAAAGAATTGCTAAAGAAAATCCATCAACAATTATCAAAAATCCATTGACAGTTATCGAACAATTTTGAGAAAATTTCTGGAATGCCCTGGTCACAGCCCTTAAGTGAAACACTTGGCTGAGGCTAATTTTTGGCTTTTCAATGCTTTTGAGCTGCTACCTCTTTCAACTTTTTTTTTTTTTTTTTTTTCTTTTCAGAAAATATGTCTGTGACATACACATTTCTTGCAGTGGGCAAGTTGGTGGGGGGAGGACTGCTCTGTTTTGCTCATAATCAGTTCTTAGGTTTTTACAAATCCATGAAGTATGAGAAAAGTGTGGATTTAGTGTGGTGGGTACTTAGCTACACTTTGATCTCCTTAGTGCCTGTGCAATGGTCCTATCAGCAGGAAGAAATCCCAAGAAGCAGAACTCCATGACATCTACAATGTCCTTTAAGCCCCAGCTTGGCCAGAGGGTCTCTGTTAAGTTTTTCACCTACATGGAAAATGAGTTATCATAGCAGTCAGGTGTGAGAAGCGCAGAATCACAACTGAGCTGTTCTCAGTGGAAGTGCAATTGTTGTGTGTCTGACATTTATGTGAGAGTTCAGACTCCCCAGTATAAATCTTCATTCATCCTCTAAAAGCATGTGTTCAGGTAGACATGTGGAATTGGAGGGACCTTTGTGCTAAGGCATCAGAACTGGACATTTGCCTTGCACAAAGCAGTACATTCATTTAACACAGCTTTAAATTCTCACTGGGAGTCTTTTTACCACATGTTAGTATTTATTCAATACTCCTGTAAGAAAGTGATCAGTAGCTTTGGAGGGCTGAGGCCTTTGTACCTAAACAGGGTCACACAGAAGAGCAAAGGATGTAGATTGAGAAGTGAAAGTTTTAGTTCTAGAAAACAGTATGTGAAATAATATCTTTAAATATATTTTTAGGAGTGCATGCAGCTATTGTGTAGTTCACTAGATGAGAAGCAAGAGCAAATCTTCTGTACGTGCTGGAAGTAAATGGAGATGGTTATGACCTTCTGCTCTAATATTTGGACTGGTAAGAAGGCATTATAATCAAGTGAATATTTTTAGATTAAGCGTTTGAAGTACTTTTAGAATTGCAAGAAGTCTTTTCAATTGAAATTTTTGCCTATTAACTGCAATATTTGACTGGTTTGGAATGTGAGGACTGCTGAAATGCACGAGTGTCATAAAGTTCAAGTGTGGAATTTTTGTGAGGACAGAAGCCTTTCTCTTCATAGTTAGAAAACAGGTTAAAAAAACCCTGCTCCAAACAGATGAAAGACAAAAATGAATTTGGAGCATACCTACAGCTAAAAATGCAGTTTTACTCAGTACAGCATTTGATGAATTTATTAAGTGACAATTTTATTCTCCTTGATGCTTTGAAAATTATCTTAACATTGTAATATTACTAGACTTGTTTGCTAGAAGAAATTAATTTCAATTGGAAAAGACCCAGCTGTATCCTGTGGGCCTTCTCCCTGGTGGAGGCTTTGTGGATTGTTCTGTGTAGCTGCAGAGTGACACATCAGTTATTAACCTCTGAGAAATGGGGGTTATGATAAGGGAAAGGCTGGCATGTTGTCTTTAGGGCCACAAGGAGTGCTACTGCAATAAAAAGATCTTGTTTTGCTCTGTGGATATTGTGAAAAGAGACCTTCAGCTGCTCTGCTCCTTTTGAAAAACAAATTAAATTTATCATGGGAGGAACTTTGGGACAGACAGCCCTTGAAGTGAAATACTGGGTTTATTCATTGAAGAGCTATAATGTGGACAATAGAGGTGTGGGTTTCTTAAGATCAGTAAGTAAAAGCTGTATTTTTTTTTTTTCAAGGCTAGTTCCAGAGTATCATAGAATCACTTAGGCTGGGGAAGATCATAGCTCACATCATGCCATTGTTATAAAAGAAATATCTAGGTTTTAAACAAAAATTTTTCTATTTTCAATTAAAATGCAATGCAGCTTCTCACCAGAAGTTATGCTTATGATCTGGTGCTGCAAGATGTAAAATGAAAAACAAAGAAGATAAATTGATGACAAAATATAATAAAGTTATATAACATAAGGGAGGACTGCAAAAAGAGAAGGGAGTGTGGTACATTAAATGCAACATAAACAAGTTTAGTTTCAATTTTTGCTGGGAACTGAGCTTTCTTTTTTTGGGAATGATCAGTCTCCTTAAGGTATACTTACCATGAAAATTCCATGATTGCTTTTAATAGCACAAATTCATATGGTTGTATAAAAGAGTCTATTGCCAATACTAAGAAAACCTTTCCATTTAGCCTAACTCTAAGTTTTTGTCATCATAGGGGAGCAATAAATGCCTTCTGAACCTGAACAAAAGACTTTTGTCTCCTGCTCTGAACAAGGTTGGAGTGAGCATGTGCTGGCAATCCCTTTGAATTTCTCCTCTAAAAAGAAGAGAGAGGGTGGAGTAGCTGTATTTATAAAAGTTCACTAGAAACAGAGTGTGTGTGTGTTAGTGCCACAAAACTGTCTTGTGACAGTTCTAGCTGAGATGTCTCTCCATGTTTTAAATTACCAGACTTTCATGGAATGTTTCTGTGATAAATGCAGCTTTTCAGTGCATCTTCTTTTCCCACAAATTTTTTTCCCGCTGGATCAAAAGTAGATCAAAGGGAAGATTTCTGGAGAGAAATAACATGGAAATTTAAGACAGTAGAACAAGGATCAGAAAAAAAGAGGAGTGCTGGGAACTGCCTTGGGGATGATGTCTGGACAGCAAGCTGTAGCAAATGTTTTGGGGTTGGAAGTGAATGTGAAGAATGGGGACCAGACCATGGTATTTTTGTCTTCCAGCTACTCAGCCTGCAGAAGAGGAGGCATTTAGGGTGTACAGTACAGCAACCCCAAGCAGCAATCGAAGTGGCTCCAGGCAGAAGCAGGACTGGAGATGGAAAAACTGCCTCTCCATGGGCTCCCCTTGCTGCTTGGGTAGATCAGGCCTGGGAAATTACAGAAGGGCTTTGGGAGGGAAAGCAGCATTTCCAGTAGAAAGGGGAAGGGAGCCCTTCAACTTCACAGCCCAAGAAACACAGCCCAGGAGAACTTGGAGGAACCTGAGCCAGCCAGCCCCACCAACAGCCTGCTAAACTGATGTTGCTGTGGGTGAGAGCTTGGCACAGCAGCAAGGGAAGCCACATCCCTGAGGTTCTGTGTGTGTGACAGTCAATATTCCTCACAGCCAGAACAGAGCTTGGGTTGCCCTGGGGGCCAAACGAGAGAGGAGTTCAGATGCCTTGCAGCTCATTCTGTGCAATGAGTGGGAGCCAGAAAACCAAGCTTTCTGCTACACCAGAACACCAGAGCCCTGGATATTAAGCTGATGAAGTCAATTCTACAGCTAAAGCTTTAGCAAATTAGCAGTTTGAAACATTTTTATGCACCTAAAGGTGGAATATAATTTTCCTGCTAGAAGTGTGCAACAGGAGTTAAAAAAAAAAAAAAAAGGCCCGCAAGATTATCAGCAATATAGTAATTGCTTCAGTTGTCTGCTTTGGGGTGCAAGACACTGACAGGTGAATTGCAGACATCCTTTGAAGTGTGCAGATTCTGATTTAGTCTGAAAGAGCTTGTTACTCTAATAGTTTGTGCTTGTTATGGTTATCAGCATAAGTGGCATGGATTAGTAAAAATAAAATTAAAGACCCACTGTTTAAATGAGAGTCTGGCCTAAGAAAGGTGGTCTTCTATGATTTTTTAAATAATATCTGAATATTTTTAGCAGCAATGTTAAGGGTAAATTGCATTTCAGTCAAGTGCATGTGAGTATTTTCACCTTGCCTTTTGGCACACTGTTTTGGTGTTGGGCTGAGGGTCCAAACTATGAGACTCAAAATCTGGATTTCATATCCTGCATTTCAGGGGCACTGAAGTCTGAGACTTGGCTGTTCAGCAAATAGCAGACACCAACTTCTCCTTTAATCATTCTTGGAATGGAACTCATGTTTCTGTTCAGTTTAATATTTTGGCCCTGACTTTTCCTTCACACTGAATCTTTTGATGGCTCTGTTGACTCCAGAAAGTCATGTGTGAACCATCTAAGAGTGAGGGCCAAGGGCACCGTCTTACAAGGTTGTCTGGACTGAAGGGAAGTCACTTAAAATCCCTTTGGGCACATGGTCTCAGTTCAGTGGTTCCACCCAGCTGTTCACAAATGAAAGCTGGTCTTACTTGCCTTAAAGTGGAGGGACAGGGTAGGGAAGAAGGAAATAAATGTGTTATCTAAAAAATAGCTTGGCTTTTAAACTTTTAATCTTCAAGCTGTGCTGCAGCAAAGGCAGAATCTCCAGTAATGAATTTTATAAGTACTTGAGTTCAGGTCTTCCTTCTGTCTTAGTTACATAATTGGCTTTCAGTGACTTGTTTCCTAAGTCCTTCCTGCCTGGCTGGCTGCTGCTGAGATCTATGGAAACGTCCATTCTTTCCAAGTCAGATTCAGGGTAAAAGTTTAGATAAAGAAAGAACTTTTAATGCAGGTAGGTCCTGTAGGCTGTATTTGCTCTGTATTCAAGCAAATATACTGTTAAAATCCTAGATTTGCTGAAATAAAGAACCAATTTTGGCATTACAGGTTCCAAATGAGGAAATATAAAAAGTATTTATTGTATTTGCTGGGAATGTTCCAATGAAGGCAGGAATGATGAATCTGACTCCATGTTCTCAGAAGACTAAATTATTACTTTCTAATGCTATATTATATTAAAGAATATTATACTAAACTATACTAAAGAATAAAGAAAAGATACTTACTGAATGCTAAAAAGATAATAATGAAAACTCGTGACTCTTTCCAGAGTCCTGACCCAGCTTGGTCCCAATTGGCCAGAGAGTCAAGCACCTCACACCAGAATCCAATCAGGCAATCACCTGTGGGTAAACAATCTCCAAACACATTCCACATGAGCAAAACACAGGAGAAGCAAATGAGATAAGAATTGTTTTCCTTTTTTCTGAGGCTTCTCAGCTTCCCAGGAGAGAAGTCCTGGGCAAAGGGATTTTTTCAGAGAATGTGAATGCCACAAGTATTAAAGGGGTATGATCAAGGGAGTAATGTTTTCTTTGAAAATGTGAAAATAGACAAAGAAATGTTCTCTCCATTAGGGATTACTAATTATCTTAGAGGGAAGCAGAAACTACTCAGCCCAACAGAGCAGAGAGAAGGAAGTTTCTTAGAAGTTTCTAAGAACCTCAAGTTTAAGCTTATTTAGGTAGCTACCTGTCCTACACTGTCATAACATCTGCAGGAAAACACTAACATAGATAGGTGCTTTAATGGAGTTGATATCTAATCCTTTGATCCTATCATGTCCTTCCCTTGGCCAGAGCAGAAAAAAGTATTAGTCAATGTTTTCTTGAGCTAATTGAGTCTAGTTTTAAACACATGGTGTGGGATTCTGTGTGAACTCACCTGCAGGTAGCATCTGGTAAGTGTGAGAAGATGGTGTGAGTATTTTAGTCTTGCCATTTCATTAGAAAAACAGTGCTTATCTTGTACTTCTCTGTATTAAGTCCTTCATCTTTTATTTTAATTTATTTTTAGTGGTATGGTAAAATAATTGTACTTGTTAAATATGAGCATGGCTTAAACTGTTGGAATATGCTCATTTTTTATTTTCTTTTTTATTTTAAAAAAAGCTTTTACTGTCTTTTTTGAGGGAAAGATTTGGATTTAGCAGTAGAGTAGGGAAGCTGCTAATTGAGCACAGCCATCACAAGTTTATCCTGTCTCCAGATCAGAGTAGTGGTTAGTTTTTGTAGTAGATCTGACTAAAGACTGTTCAAGTTTATAGTACAAGAAAGTTTGAAAACAAAAAACCAACCAATTCTGTGTTGCCTGGATAGTCTGTGAGGCAGAGTGCTCTTCCCTGGGAATTCACTAAGCTGACATTTGTTTCTAGGCTAAATCAGAATTTTGGAGCTTCAGGCTGTTTTCACACCTGCGGCTCAGTCTGTGCCTGTTTATAGCAGTTGTACATCTCTTTATCTTTGTACCAACTGAATCAGTTGTGCTGGTCTTGGAAAGAGTCTGGAAGTGCTGCTCACTCTCCTGTGAATAGATTGTGGGAGCTGAGACTTTCAGAGGCTGCATCATCTCTTTTATTCAGATGGGTTTTAATCTACAAATGTCCTTACCAAGCTTGACTTTGAATTTAAGAGTAACCGGTTTTTATTTAGGTAATTCAACTTAGGTTTTACAGGATGTCTTCTGAGTAAAAGAAAATGTCATTACTCACAGGCACTAAAGGTGACAGAGCTAAATTGCTCTGCTTTACACCAGTGAAAGGGCAAAAGGCAACAAATAAGAAATCTTTCTCCTGTGAAAGTGGTCAAGACGGATCAGAGGTTTCTCAAAGAGAAAGATTTTTTATTTCTTATCACCATTCTTGGGCTATTCAAACCCCACATGAACCTGGTCCCAGAGAGTCTGTTGTAGATAATCTTGTTCTAAGGCACCTATTTCACATAGGTTATCTCCAGAGGTCTCTTCCAGCTCAGCCCTCTGCTGTTTGGAGCAGGCTCTAACCATTTCCTCTGTAAGCATCTATGTGAGACTGAAAGCTTGTAATTTTGCTACAGTTAAAAGAAAAGGTTTTTGTTCAGGTGTGGAAAAAAAAAAAAAGGACTCAGAAATACTGTCCTTTTTTGTAGAAACTCATAATAATTAATTTCCTGTTCTGGGCTATAAAATGATTGTGTCTGCATTAAAAAGCCCATTAAGCACTGTTGTGATTTGCCACAGCTGATTCATGACACATTTAACTGGTCTTCAGTTTTAGACTTGCATGTTTTCAGTATCTTCTTCACTGATAGTCCTGTTAAAATACGTGCATAAAAGCAGGTGCAACACTTGATTTGATAAAAGTGGCTTTTTATATGCATGACTTTTAAATGGCAACCTCAGCTAAAACCATAGCAGCAAAGCTTTCTGTGGAGTTGATGACTTTTTAACCTGAAAATTCCCCTCATGGACTTAAAATTCTCTTAATTCCGGCTTGCAGCTTGCTTAACTTGATCTATCACTAGGCTTCAACTCCAGAGTTTAAAATAAGAGATGGGTCTTTTGCTTCACTTGCAACATGGGTAGGTATCAGAGATAGTTTAAATTGTTTATGAGTGCTGGCAGGAGATGATGTGTTGTAACAATGATTTTTGTCCTGAAGAGGATGAGTTGAGGAGCCTTAGTTTAGTTTACAGAAGCATCAAGTACACACAAGCTTGCGGTGGTGTTGAATTTAAAATACACTGGAATTCAAATAACCTCAAAATAGAAGCCACTCTGTCATCTGCTATGTGCCACTGACTGGACGAGTACAACAGGGATGTTCCCATATCCTATAGATAGTTTTCCTTCTGTTCTGCTAGGGTTTGAGAACAGTACAGGCAGAGAAATGAATTCTTTTCAGAGTTGGCAATTGTGTGCCTACTGCATGTGATGCTGAGTGCAAGTCTGGGGTCTTTATGTTGTTTTTAAATAATTGAGAAGGACAAGGTGATACTTGTACATCTCTAATGCTTCTCTGAGTGAGGTAGGGTGGAGGTTAAGATTTGTGTTTTTAACAGACTTGGTAAAATAATGCAATAAAGAAGTGTAAATAATTAATTGAATATGCTTTCTGTTAAGGGACCAAGCTATTTGTAAGAATGTTAGTGCTGAGGGTTGAATTTGATTATTGGCTTGGCAAAAGAAAGCACTTAACTTTACAGAACACAGCACAGAGCTGTCCATTTCTACATCAATGCCGCTTGCTATGAGCTCTGCTTTGGCAGAGAACTTTTAATTAACATAATGTTAATTGTAATTAATATAAACAATGTCTCACCATGGCAGGGTTCAGTTAAAGCTGCTCTGGCATCACTGGCACACAATTATCTGTTTCCCTTAGTTCATGTTGTGACATAGAATCATTAAGGCTAGAAAAGACCTCCAGGATCAAGCACAACCTTTGACCAAAGACCACAGCACTGAGTGCCACATTCAGTTGCTTCTCAAAACACTCCACCATTCCCTGGGCAGCCCATTCCAATGCTCAGTCACCCTTTCAGTGAAAAAATTCTTTCTGCTTTCCAACCTGAACCCTCCCTGGCCCAGCATCAGACCATTTCCTCTCATCCTGTTGCTGGTTGTCTTGGAGAAGACCCAACCCCCACCTTTCTACAAGCTCCTTCCAGGCAGTTGTAGAGGGTGATAAGGTGTCTCCTGAGCCTCCTCTTCTCCAGGCTAAACAATCCCAGCCCCCTGAGCTTCTCCTCCCAGGACTTGTCCTCTGGACCCTTCCCCAGGTCTGTTGACCTTCTCTGGATTCACTCTGTCATGGTTCCTTCAAAAATCTCTCTGTCTTTAAGATGTTATTTTTAAGCTTGTTGCCTTTGGTAATAAATTGCTATGTTAAAACTGAGTATTTGGGAACATTTTTTAGTAGCCAGCTGCCAGGCAATGCATGATGTTAGAAGTGCACTTCAGCTACTTAGCTTTTAGAAGTCAGAAGACAGCTTTTTTTTTGGAAATAGATGAGCTTTACTTTTCTTAGGAAAGCAGCAAAAAGCTGTCACAAACCTTGCTATAAACAGTGGGAGAGGTATGTGTACACAGCCAAGTTATCCTGATTTCCAAAGAAAAACCTTGTGGAATGATTTGTAAATATTTTAAGAGAAACTCAGGACATGCAGAATTTTATTTTGAAATAAACAGGAGTTAATATCTTCAGAAAAATGTAATTCCTAATTGTGAGTAACTTCTGCATTGACTCCAAATAATAAACAGAAATTGTGTGTGCAAGGAAGCTGACTTTATGGCATGAGAGAGGTGGAACAAAATGCAAGTTAGGCAGGGGTAAGAGGAGAAAACTGGAATCAGCTGAGCCATATTTACTGCTGTTTTGTTTGTTACAGCTCCCTCATTCTGTTACTAATAGTCCTCAAGGTATCTGGGCTGATGTTTCCAGTGCCACAGATGTTGGGAGGAAACATGCAGCTGTTGAAGGCCTGGACTTGTGCAGAAGTTCCCCACAAAAGCAAACTGCAGAAAGCATCATGCTGTGCTTCAAAGGGTGTGATCTGGATTGATTTTCTGAAGGTTGACATTAAGTGTTTGTAGATCCATAAGATAAGACAGAAAGTGAAACTGGATCCCAGCTGTTGCAGCTGGTCTGTGTATTCCTAGGGCCTGCATAACAAAACCAACAAGGACTGGCAGTTGAAGGAGCTGGAAGAATGCTTCAAATGAAGTTTAGAATTACAAAATTTCCCTGTAAGCAGAACCATTACACTTTTTTCACTAAATGTAACAATGACAGTTGTACTTAACGGGATATAAAGGTATGTGTCTCTATAGGATAACTTCTATTTCACTGGTCTTTTGCTTCAGTGATATTTGGATTTTGTGATGGATACAGAAATTTCTGGCATTGGCTGAAATGAATTATTCTTTTAGCTTTCTCAATTACCTATTGGTTTTTGATACAGAAGATCAAGTGTCTTTTGAGCTGATTATTAAAAAAAAAAGGCAGTGAGAAAATTGATAAATGCCTCTTTGCTTTTCTTAATCCATGATTGCAGAGTTGGTATTTACCATTATATTGCATCATTAGGTGGAACATGGAATAATGCAAAGGTGGAAAGAAAACTTTGCAGGTGTTTTTAGAGCTGATATTACTTACAATCTTTTAGGTCAATGATGATTGAGAAGCCTTTTCATATTATGAAGGCTTGTTTAGCTGCTTGTGCCAGGCACAGGAGAAGATGTCAGGGAAGGTGTCTTTCAACATTTTGTGGACAAAATACCCAGAGCTTGCCTGAAGTGATACAACAAAGCAGACAGGAATTTGCTCCTTCTGTCAAGTAACTCTTCCCAAGCTGCTGTTATGGAACATGTTTGTATTTCCACACCTTGCATTAGAAGATAAGGTCAGTATCTTGCACATCAACCCTCTTCTGGGATTAAAGTATGAGAGTTAAGGACACAGTGAGCCAGGACTCACTGGTGCAGAGTGTGTGAACAGCTGCCTGCTCTGAGTGACAGAAAATAAACAGGGCTTGTGTTAACAAACCAAACACATGCAGGTGCTCCAGAATTCATGGTGCCATGGGTGATGGATTTCAAGGGGATGGAGGATTACAAGGAGACTATATATATATATTTTTGAGATATTAAAAAAAACAACATGAGAAATGAGACCTGTGTACTGCTTAATGTGATGTACACTCTCAGGAACATAATTCTCGTTTTAGGAAGCTGCACTAATATATAGGTTTATCATCTGTAGTTCTACATTGATTTTGAGGCTGTAAAATTCACAAACAACTTAATCCAGGCCCAGCTCTTAATCAGTTTCTGTTGGTTTAAGTTTCTTGCATAAGATTCAGCCAATTGAATGCCCAGGAAAATCAACAGTTCTGCCTACAGTTATTTGCTCATTAAATGTACTGCTTAGTGGCCAGGGTTTTGTTGTCTCCTTTTTAGGCTGATATTTTAGCCCTGATGTACTGTAAGGAATAAAAAGTCAGGCTCCAGCAGTTCTAGCAGAGGACTTGTAGCAAGGCCTGCTTCATTCTGGGTGAATGGTGACTTCTTAAATATCAAAGTACTATGTGGGTGTGATGCCTATTGATTTTTGTCTTTTTTTGTTTTATATATTCTCTGCATTCTTTACACCATATATTTGTAATTCTGTAGTCTATATATTTTTAATTTATTTTTTCCCCCAGGACTTCCAAAATCTATTCAGAACCCCCCAAAATCCATCCAAGACCATCCAAAATCCCTCCAGGACCCTCTGACCCCCCCCCCCCCCCCATGTGGTCGCCAAGTGTTGCGGTGTTGTGATGAGGGTCCCCAGGACAAGGTGAGAGAAGAGAATTGACTCCAAGTTCTCAGAAGGCTGATTTATTATATTATGATATGATATGATTATGATATGATATGATATTATATTATGAAAAGATATACTAAAACCATACTAAAGAAAGAGAAAGGAGATACCAGAAGGCTAGACAAGAATGATAATAAAAACTTGTGACTGATCGGAGAGTCTGACACAGCTGGACTCAGATTGGTCATTAAGTAAAAACAATTCACATGGAACCATTTAAAGATGCACCTGTTGGTAAGCAACCTCCAAACCACATTCCAAGCAATCAGATAATTATTGCTTACATTTTGTTTCTGAGGCTTCTCAGGAGAAAAATCCTGGCGAAGAGATTTTTCATAAAATATCATGGTGACGCCCTCAATCCCCCCAAGATGCTCCATCCACAAATTCCAATATTTATAAAAAATTTGGCCAAGTGACATTGGAGCGGAATCCTTGGGAATTTGGGGGTCACAGGGTGGGATTTAGGGATCCCAGTGGCGTTGGGGGAACGGGGATCCCATTTTTGTTCCCCTCGACCTTGACAAACTTGGCTGTGCAGGAGAAATATTTCTGGTTGGCCTCAGGCGCTTTCTTCCTGGCTGCCTGCAGTTCATGATCTCCAGCCCCTGCAGGCGGGTGAAGGCCATGCTCGAGGCCATGCCTCAGCTGTGGTCCCAGATTGCGGATTTTCCCCTGTGGATGGCACTCTGCTTCCGCAGGGCCCTCTGCAGGGCCTCCCCGATCCGGGCCTTGGTGGCCTCGTTGACCAGGGTCTGGCGCACGCGGCTGCCGCTGGTCTTGCCCTGGTGGCCCAGGCTGAACCCGAGGTGCTCCTGGTAGA
Source organism: Haemorhous mexicanus (assembly GCF_027477595.1). Lineage (NCBI taxonomy): Eukaryota > Metazoa > Chordata > Aves > Passeriformes > Fringillidae > Haemorhous > Haemorhous mexicanus. Next base: position 20,580,706 of record NC_082344.1, on the reverse strand, counting down.
TGTCCTCCTTCATCTCCCCAAAGCTTATCCTGTTGGCCTGTTTGCGAATCTCCGTCAGCCCCAAACGTTCCTTCAGCTTCCGCTACTGCCGGCCCTTCCCCTTCTCCCTCAGCCCGTCCAGCGGCGCCGGCAGCGGCTTCACCGGGGCGAGCTCCTGCCACTTGTCCAACTTGCACTCAATCCCCTCCCTCAGCTCGCAGCCCGCCTTCTCATCCTGCTCTCATGGTAGCTGTCCCCCCTGGCTGCCAGCGTGCCCTTGGCAACCATGAGCCGTGCCGCTTTCCTCCTCAGATCCAGCAGCAGGGCCCGGGCGATGTCGCTGTGGGGGCTGAAGCCGGTGTGGGGCAGGACGGAGGTGGAGGAGAAGCCCCCAGCAGGAGGATGCTGCAGGCTGGCAGCTTGGACAGCAGGGTCAGGCCCCATGCCACCCCCGTGATCTTGGCAGCCATGGAGGCCCCGAGGATGAGGGAGAGGCTGGGAGCGATGAAGGGCCCACAGGACTCCACGTACTCGCAGATGCACAGCTTGGCCCAGCTCAGCACCAGCGCCATGTCACACGTGTCCTCCATCCTGCCCAGCTCCTCCTCTGACAGCTGCTGCCCCTCCTTGCCACCACATTGACCACCAGGATGGTGGTGTTGATCAAGATCTGCTGCACGTTCTCGTTCTTGCATTTATCCAGGGAATTCTCCAATTCCTTGATGGTTCAAATGTAATCCAGGGCGTTGGGCACCAGCAACTCCAGCTCCCGGGACTGTTTGGCATATTTGTCTGGGCTATGTGTGCATGAATTGATTTCTGTTGCTAGAAGAAGTAATGCCTTGATTCTCTAACACTAAAAATATTGTTGGAGGGCTTTTGATTTTCCTACAGGTTCAGTGACACTAGGAAGGTACAGCCTTCCTGAACAGCCTATCACATGTTCCCTCCTTGAACTTACTACTTTACCCCAAAGTTCAGGCTTGTGTAGACTCTTGTCTGTTTTTCTTGTCTGAACCTGGAGCCAAGGTCTCTGGGCTCTGCAACAAACCTGCTGCCCAAAGTTAGCAGAGACATTAAGACTCTTCAAAGACGTTAACATCCATACCTTCACCCATCAAATTGTTTGTAAAGACATTAGCTTTCCTCTTCTGACTGCCTCACTCCTTGTGCTCCTAATTGGTGGGTTTTGATAATTATGCTAATTTACTAAACTTGTAGAACTGTGTGCACCCCTGTAAGGGGTGGACTTCTATGGACATTTCTCCATAACTGCCTCTGGAGGCCTCCAATGAAGACCCGCTTCCATATTACCTCCCACACTAATATTACCTTGAAAGTGTGTGTTGTTTCATTTCTAGGTTGAAAAAGGCATCAGGTGCAGAAAATTTCTCAAGAGAGATCTGGGAGAAACATAGTTCTGTCCATTTGAGATACAGGCTCTGAGATGTATGACAGCTGGGCATCTTACTGATAGCTGGTGGAATTAGGAGCTAAATGAGCTTTTGGAAGGTTAATTCATTAATAACACATTTTCTGAATAGTTAATGCAAGTGGATTGAATAGTATGTGTAAGGGGGGCATGACTGGCCCTTAACTAAAATAGCAGTGGGGAAAGGCAGTATTTATAGCCATGATCTGAGCGTTTCATTGTCCAATCGCCTCTGTATCTCAAATTATTCCTTGAAGACCTTCTGAAGGCAGCTGTTGAGGGAAGGATGAATGTTTCCAAACCTGTGCTATGCAAGAGATTCTTAGGCTGTCTCAGCTGACTTCCAGTTAGTTCTCACTGTGGTCTCAAGCAGACTTGGCACAGGATATGGGTGGCTGATGGGAAAAGGCAGCACACCTGTCTTCTGCTGACTTTAACCCTTGAAGCTGTTTGTTTTTGGTGGAATATGAGACCTCTGGCACATCAAATCTGTGTTTTTTTTCCCAGAACACAGGAAAGCTGGCTCCCTGGCAATTATGGTTTCATTAACATCTGAGATTTTTATGGGGCAGAACATTTTGTGCCGTTTTTGCTGCCACTTGATATCCTGGTGATGGGACTGAAAAAAACCTGATCTGTTTGTGTGTACACATGTCCTGTCCTAAATGGGGATTGCAAGGATTATTTCCTTCAATATGGAAATGGCTACTAAGAAACACCTATCAAAAGGGGCACCGTTGTAAACGTTCCCACTCACCCTCTCAAATGCTCTACCCGTGCAGCTCTCTGGGGGTTCTCTCTAAAGCAGACAGAGCTGGTGTTGGAAAAATATTGTTGAAAAAGATGGCCCTTAACTTCAGCTTCACTCCCAAGAATCTTGGAAAATATTTATTTTCCAATGCTATTTATCAGTACCCCAGATAGCTGGGTGAAGTTTGTATTCCCACAAACACCTATCAAAAGGGGCACTTTTGCCCAGGCTTCTCCCTGGTCCTTCAAGAGGATTTACTGTAGTCTCTCTCCTAAACAGAGGTCATACCAAGTGAAATCCACAAAAGGATTATTAATGACACCTGCCAGGACAGAGCAGAAGAAAAGAACAGAGGAGACAAAAGGCCACAGAATACCCTCACATGAACTTGTCAGGCCCATGAATGAAACAGCTCAGCCTCCTGACACTTCTCTGCCCAAGTGTGACGTTTTCAGTTGTTCCAGCTTCCTGGAATAGCTGCATGACACAGTGACCATAGAGATGACCTCTGTCTGGATTCCCAGAGGGTCCATAAAAAATGCAGACCTAGTGGGAGATGGTTTATAGGACTTTTGGCTGGTGAGCTCATCAGGTGAAGAGATGGAGGACTGGAGGTGGCTGCCCCCCACTGTTTGCTGGTCATTCTCCCACCCTTCCTCTTCTGCCTGAAGACTTCCACATCAGATGTCATGGGAGCACTCTAAAGCTCAGAGCTTTTTTTTTTGGCTGTGCTAATGCAAGTTTGCTTGACACTGTATGCTGTGTATTGAAAACTGCTGTATACCAGTTCAGGGACTTGTTTTTTGGCTTGAGTTTCAGACCTGTTTGCTTGCAAGGGATACAAATTCTGAAACAAAGAATATGAAATGATGCATAGTGCCCATCAAGTACAGATACCATTTTACTGTAGGTAAGAGCAGGTTAGAGAAGGGAAGGAGATTTAAGGCTAGGGTATTTCAGGTTACACAACCAGCTTTAGGCGAAATGTCTCGTGCGTGTTTTGGTAAAAAAATTCAGGCATTGCTGCTCCTTTTGTTAATTAGTATCTGAGTTCTCTATACCAGTTATATGTATGTTATTTCAAGTGTAAGTTCACAGATAGAGTTTGTTTGCATTCATTCTCATGCTTGCTCTGTGTCATAATTTTCATAGAGTTATAGGAATGTACTTGTTTGAACATTCCTAGTTGAGTGTAAAAAAATATTTTCCCATGAGTATCATCTTTTTGGCAAACACTTATGTGAAAAGGAACTGATATGGAGGCTTTTCTGTGTGCTTGGGAAGATTTTACTTTGAAATCCTTTCATAATGCAGAAAAAAAAAAATCAGTATCAGTCATGACACAGAAAGTTGGTGGAAATAGAAACTTTACCCAGCTATCTGGGGTACTGATAAATAGCACTATATTTTCCAAGATTCTTGGGAGTGAAGCTGAAGTTAAGGGCCATCTTTTTCAACAACATCTGAGGAAACTTCGTGAACTATTTGAACAACCAGGTTGTGCTTCTTCGTTTTGTATGGGCCAATCACATCTTGTTTTGTGATGATTAAGTAACAGGGAAGATTTGATGCTGGTTTCTTGGGATGGAAAGAGTTCTGCCAGGTTCAATTGTTTTATGCTAATTTTACTGATGTAAGAACTGTCTTAATGACACTGTCACTGTGTGATACTGTGACTGTAGCTGAACTCTGGAGTGCTTCTGGTTTTGGTTTGTCGGGTAACATCATACTGAGGGAAAGCTGCATTTTGGCTGGGAATCCTGACTGCAGTTTCCCCTGCTTAGTTTTTGATCTGAGGTCTGTAGGAGGTCAGTGGGGATGATGGCTGGGAACAAATGAAAGTGTGCCAGCACAGAAAGCTGCAGTGCTGTAATGGAGCATCTGTTGCTGTGATGTGTGAATGCCTGGCATTCTGGGAGCTGGGACACAGATTGTTGCTAGCTCTTCCCAAGGTTATTTCGGAAGTGCACAGAGCAGCTGGTGAGGTCTGGGGCAGCTTTAACTCTCTCATGGCTTCCCAAGTGCATGCTTCATTAAAAGATAAGTACACATCAAGAAGCAGTTTTTCTCAGCACACGATGTTATTTTTGTTCTGTAACTTATGTTTGACCTCAACACTAAATCCCTTGGTCACCATCTGAATCAATTGCATAACGTGAGACATACAAAACCAGAAAATAGAAAACTGAATAAGTTTTGATGGGGTTGGGTGATTGTTTATGAAAGGGGATTGTTGAGCAGAACTGAGCAAAATATTGAGATGTTTATTGGGAGCTAACATTATAGCCAGGCATTAACTGCCCTGGAAACAACCTGTAGGATGCAAGGAGAAAAGCTTTCATCAGTCATCACTGTGCTATCCAACTAGATAACTGAGGATACAGCTAGCCATTCTTCCTACAAAATGCTTACTCCACAACTGCGCACTGTCCGCTAATAAAATGTAGACTAGAACATCTTTTCCCCTAACACTTGATCTGAACTTTTTAGCTGTTTGGGAAACGGACTTGGTAGAATGAAACATTAATAGGCAGGAGAAAGTATCATTCATATGGGAAACGAAGTGCCATTGTTACTTAATATGCTGTTAGACCCCTCTTGTTCCTCTACAATTCAAATGTGGCTGTAGGATTAGTTGTTGAAAAGCTACAATGTAAAGTCATGGAGACAGACTGAGTGAGTCAAGTGAAATACAAAAATGAATAGTGACAGCATTTTTCATGGCCTCTTAAGACTTTATACTTAGCACCTTTGAAACTTGAAATTTCCTGTTTTAGTGGCATGTTTTTATTCAGGCAGAGAAAAACGGATGAGTGTGCTGAGTCACTATGGACATTTGCTGTGCTTAACAAAGAAGTTGCTCATGGATGTCCTCCCTTTGTTGCACTTTCAAATGGCTTGAGATGATCATTATGTCATAAAAAAAAATCTAGAGAGATGAGCAGATCAAGGTGTCTAGTTGTATATAGAAGCCAAGAGTCACTGCATAGAAGAGGTGAGGCAATCTTTCAGCACTCGTGTGCTGGGTGCTTTTTATTAGTTGCTTATTAACACAGCATTTTCTGCTGCCCAGTTTGCTTGGAGGCACAGTTGCAGTATGCCATCTAATCCACAAAAGGCTGTTCATGCTGTTCATTCTTTAATGTTGAATATGACCTTATTTGCAATGTGATTTTTTTTTTTTTTTTAATCCTTAGCTCAGTTTCCTGTCTTCTGATAGTATCTGTCTGAACTGTTGCTTGAGGAAAGGGAAGGCATCTTGGCTGGTAATTACTCTACAGTAACCAAAACTGATTCTCTGTAGGTGTTGCATACAAAATGCTGGCCACAGCAGAGCTCAGTTTCCCCATGACCTGGTCCTGTAGGCGTTTCTGTATCTGATGGAAGTTCTTACATCCCTCTGCTCTCCATTTCCCTGGTGTCTCCATTGAGATCTGTGCTGACTGATAAGAAGCATGCAAATAGTGTGGTGCTGCAATTACTTGTGCAGTATAACTGTTTATTTTTCACTTTTTCTGTGTCTAGGAGAGAAAGCTCCTTTCAGTACTGTATATAGAAACATCACATGTTCATTTTATGCCAAGGGTTTATTCTCTCCTAGATACTCTTGTTTGACATGAGACATGTGAACTGGATCCTCACATGAGGAATAAGTTGAAAGTATAAACCAAATTGTTCAGTCAGTGCAGGCTATGGTTTCTAAACTAAACTGAAACATGGTGGTGGTTCTCTGGTGGTTGATGAAGCTTTGTTGACTGCATTTAAATTTTTTTTTTACTTTTTGTTTTTTGCTGCTTTAGGCTCTATTTCTCCCTGCTCCCCCCGTTCTGAAACTTTACAGATTGCCTGTAAGTGTTTTTCTATGAATAAATTGTAGGTTTTAGCTAAAAAGAAAAAAGACAAAGCACAGTTTGTTATTTTTCCTCCTGCCTCTGCTCTAAGGGAAATATAAGCAAAATACACATTTTCAGATCACACAGTAATTGTCAGCATGTGTTGTCCAGCACCACCTACAATGAGCAACCCTTTGTCCTTTCATTTTTTCTCAGGGAGTCTCAGGTCTACCTTGCCAGACTTGAACACATTAAGTACATGTGTGATGTGTGAACATTTTGTATTGATATTCTTCCACAAAGTTGGAACTAAAAGAAATGCTGAGGTATTGACAAGTCTCAGAAGAAATTCCTATGTTGACTTAATGCCATGCTCAGTGACACAAGAAATGTTCCGGGTGTACTTTACATGAAATTGTGTACTGGATTTCTTTCTGTATGAACATGACAGAAAAGAAGAGGTTTTGTTTGCTAAAGGTCAGAGTATATAAAAAAGATGCACTGTTTTTGGGGGATTCTTCTTGCACATGTGCACTTTGACTGAGTCAGATGTGGGTGGCCTGCGTTGATAAAATCAAATATCTGAGTAGGCTGCTTGTGGATTGCTCAGTAAACAGCTCAAGTACTCTGTCTAGAAGTGCCTTAAAACACAGTCATGTAATATTTTTGTCTCAGTATATTGCAAAATCTTTGGTAGCTTCTTTACAATAATCTTTTTGCCCTAACCATCCTGTTAGATCACCGTAGCGTTATTAGAAAAAAGTCTCTCTGGTAACACGGAAAGTAATTTATTGTCTCTTGATCAACTTTTCCTTTCATTTGTATATCAAAACCTCTTAAAGGGGTCTCATGGGCCAGATTATCAGCATATTAATGCGGTGCTCTCCTTCCTAACAGCCTTCTTTTTATTTGCTGTACTTACATCTTTTTCCTCTTCTCATTCCCTGCGTGTACACAGGATGTTGCAAACAACAGGCAGCTCTATTTTCAGACACTGAAAAGTTTCACAGTTTACACATCTTTTTTTTCATGGTTCATTTGATAACTTGATGGTTTCAGGATAGGTCAAAATGCAGGTAACTTGGTAAGCACCTTTCTTTGTGAGGGAGGAAAGTACAAAAATGATGTTTCAGGCAACTGTGAGAACACCTGGAATTACTTTTATATGTATTGGGCATGTCTCTTCTAGTTTTTGTTTTGGCTTTGTGGGTTGTTCTTTGTTTGGAGGGTTTTTGTGGTTTTATTTGTTGTTGGTGGTTGTCTGATTTCAGGCATATGGATTTTATAAAACAGGCTGAAATTTGACTTTGAGCTCTGTGTTTGACCAGCTGCTCCTCCACAGTGATATTAACACAGTGGTGATGAAAAGAAGCATAAATTTTCCTTCCTTGTATATTAGCCCAGCACACGGGCCACCAAGTTAAATATTTAAAAAATTAACTTGACAGCTCACCTGCTTTTATTCCTACCTACAGCTGAGATGCTCTACATCTCAAGTGTTAGCACAAATCTGAACTAAAATATTTATATATCATCAGTGAAGAATAATCTTACTGGGTCTTTCACTGCATGCTTCCCTGCCACAATATTTTTGGGGGGATATTCTGTCTGGCACAGCAGTAGAAGCAGAAAGTCGAGACTGCAAACTAGGTTTGGTATTCCAGCAGTGAGAACCATGTGGCAGAAGAAAACAGGCACACTTTGTGTCTACTGAGTGGCACCAGCTGGAATTTGTTAGAAACTGATGCAGTTTAAACCAATCCTAAGTGGATTTAGGCACACTGATCTTAAGTGAAGATCAGAACTCCCTGTGTCACACAATGGTAAAGCTGGAACAGTTTATCTAGGTTCTTGTTTGTTTTGTCAGCATGGTGTTTGCAGCTGTTCTTGGTTTTCTTTATTTTACAATAGAGCTCATATTCAGCTGTAACAAACTTGATTCAGTGTGGTTGCCGTCTTTCAATTTTTCTTCCACTCACACCCATTCCTAGGCTGCCTCAGAAGCCTGGGCTAACTGGGGCTGTCTGCAAGGAAGGTGCTGTGAGCTTGAACAGGCAGGGAGAGCCTCCAAGAGGCAGGTGAAAAACACCAGCTGAGTTCAAAAAGCTCACAGAAGGCAAAAGTTTGGGCTGAGCCAGTATAAAGCTCTGTCTGGACCAGGATCACATCACAAGATTTCTGAACACATTTCAGCTTGTAATATAATGAAAACTCAGAGGAAAAGGAAGGGTTTTTTTAAATCTTTGTATTAATAAAATTGTTTCATAGGAATGTACCCTGGAGGTAGCAGCCACCAAGAATTAAAGAATTAAAAACAAACAAACAAAAACTGCAATCAATTTACCAGTACTTTTAGAATAGAAGCAATGAAACTAACCCAAAACCCATTATTTTTGATACAAAGTTGTCTGAGCCTTAGGTATGACATGGCTTAGTGTCATCCATGGAAATAAATAGGAAGTATACTTGTTTTCATCATTTGGGAAATGAATGTTATCAGCTCTGATTTTTCAGATCTTTTGTTCATCAAACACTGAGGCAGGAGGCAGGAGGAAATTCTGACTCACTGGTTAAAGCAGCAATAGCCCTCCCCATAGCTGTAATAATAAAGTTATTTTCTGATTTAAAAGAGCAGCATGTTGAAGCATTAAATTTTCCAGATGAAGAAAAGACATTAAAATAAATGAAATTAATTTAGAAGCTTCTGATTTATAGTACCAATTGGATACAAAGCTTTAGAAGAATGTTTTGTTCAGAAGCTTAGAATTAGACTATCGGTTTTATTGTGGGAAACTGTTTTTTGCAAAAATGAAAAGACAAATTCCTTACTAGTTTTATCATCTATTTGTTTTTCCTGTTATGATTCGGACAAATCAAAGGTTAAAAAGCAAGCACTTTCTATTTGACAATCTGAGTCAGCTCAATTAAAAAAAAAAATCATACATTCAATGAGAAATGGCACTCTAGACTGCCTTTGTTACACAGAATTCTTAAGAATTGCTGGTTCTTTTTACACATACACATGAAAATGTATCAGCTGGTATTTACTGTGCTTTCCTTCCAGGGCTTACTGACCTTCTTGTGTGTGTCAAGCAAGATTAACTTTTCCCACCAAAAAAAAGTTGTGGGGGCAGTAAGGTCAGCTGAACTGCTTGGAAGGAGGAGTGTCATCAGTCTTCCACTAAGTAAATGTGTCTTTAAACTTTTCCACCTTCACAAAGAGCTCCATAGGAAATGTACAGCACCAATTAATGGTATTTAGCAACTATTGCTCTCTGAAGAAATGTCCTGATTTATTTTCTGTGCAATCAGTTTCTCCACTGTACGTTTTAGTAGCATGTCTGGTTGGAATGAAATCTGTAATCATGTTTTCTTCCATTTACTAGGCAGAGTTGAGAGTATTTTATGAGCATGTAACTTATTATTTCCCTGTCCCTTTAGTAATGTGTATGTGCTACAATAAGAAACCCCACCAAAAATGATAAATATTAAATTAAAATATATTATGTGTGCTGGATTCCCTGGCATTCAATCTTCTGTGTAATGGAAATAGGGTTAAGTATTTTCTTTAGTAAAGGACATCTGTGTAGTTACATGTGCTTTATAAGCAAACTTATTCAGTTCCACTGATGTAGAGATTATACTGCTGCAGCAGAATTTTACAGTATTAAACATTGCTGGCATTTAGCCTGTAGAGGTTTTAGGGAATTTCAGATCCCACTTAAATGTATTTTTTTTAGAAGGTCAAAATAATGTGCAATTTTAAAATCTAAAAACTGTAGCGAGAACACAAAACACCAGTTTTCATTTCTGAAAGGATTTACACCTCTGAGGTGTTTTGGTCATTTCTTATAGTCAATTTTTACAGGTGAAATGACTGCATTAAAAGTCTAATGAAAAAACCTTGATACATTTCTGTTGTGTAAAGGTAAAGTGACTCCAGTATTTGCAAAACAGAAGAGAAATATTCTACCTAGTTTGTGATGAGCCCAAGTGTTCACCTTAACTGTTTAAAACTCAGTGTTACTTGATGGCAGTGATGTATATTTGCAAAGTCTGCCTCCCTATTAGAAATAATGTAGAAATTATTAGAAATAATTCTCTTCATATCCTTTCTGAGTTGTTTCAGAAACTGAGAAAACTGGGATCACAGTGTAACTCAGGCTGCAGATTAGTATCTAGCCTAGCTATAGTTCAAAGTTTATAGTTTATATAGTTTCCCTGGATTAAGTAGACCATGAATATTGTCCCATAGTGGCACACCCAGAGAACATTCCTGAGTTGTGTGCTCTACTACCTGAGGGCTGCTTGGTTAGGAGATGCAGGAGAAGTTTTTCAAGAGTAGAAATGCAAATTTGCAGCGTGTTGCCAGCTTTATTTGTGACCCTTTGTCTTCTACACTCTGCTCTTTCTGTTCTTATACCTGGAGAGTATTTGGATGTCTGATTTGGTGCAGGTGCTTCATGCCTGAAAGTCAATTTTGTGTAAGAGTTTAATTGAGAAAAAGGTTATGGAGAGGCTGCTTGAGTTTATGCCTGATTTAGGCGAGCTGTCCCGCAATTGGGAGTGCAAGCACCAGCCAAGGGGAGCCTGTTGTGTGCAGTTAAAATCTTTTTTTTGCTACCTTCCTGTTCTGATAAACTGAAGTAGCTCTGGCTGCTTGCTCATATGCCTCTGGAGTTTGGCTCATTCAAGACTGCCCTTTCTAAAACAGTTCATGATTTAAACTCTAGATACTGCAGTAAAAAGAAAAACAACCGAACAAGCGAGTGATAGATCCTGAGATGAGATCATTGGGCAAGATAATGAACAACTCCTTTCAGAGATGAAATAGTACTGTAATTCTAGCAATGTTCTGGCTATCAGAATTGAGTTACTATTGCCTTGGAGGTTTTGCAATCAGCCTGCTGGAGTGCCTGCTAAAACACTCCAGTTAAGTGACTGTCTTGGTGCAGTTTTGCTCCTTTGTCAGACACTTGCATTCACGGCAGGCAGAGATATGAGGGCAATGTTCTATGAGGGGATAATCACAACTGGACAGGCAAGCTAGTGCTCCTAGAGAAGACCAGCAAGTGTGGAAGGGTGAAAAAGGCTCTCATGAGTCCAGCTGAGTGGCTGCTTTGTTGCCTATCTCTGGACCTGCTCCAGAACCTCAGTTTTCCTTCCGGAACTCAGGGGCCCAGCGCTGGACGCAGCCCTCTGGGTGTGGCCTCACCAGTGCCCAGCACAGGGGGACAATCAGTGCCCTGCTCCTGCTGGCCACACTGGTTCTGAAACAGGCCAGGGTGCTGTGTCCCATCTCGGCCACCTGGGCACAGCTGGCTCATATTCAGCTGCTGTCACTCAGCACCCCCAGGTCCTTTTCCACTCATCCCTCAGACTGTGGTGCTGCCTGGAGTTGTTGTGACCCAGCTGCAATGTGGCACTTGGGCTTGTGTTGGCCTCAGCCCATGGATCCAGCCTGGCCAGATCCTTCTGCAAAGCCTTCCTACTCTCCAGCAGATAGATGCTCCCACCCAGCTTGGTGCCATATGCAAATTTGCTAATAGTAGACTCAATCCCCTCACTCAGATCATCATTAAAGATATTAAACAGGACAAGTAACACTGGACACAAGAACAGTGAAAGCTGTTCAAGACAAGACACAAGAAACTCTCTAGTCTTGTGCAATCTGTTGAACCTGCAGGTTCATCGGTGAAAAATCTGTGCTTGAAATGCTCATTTTTCCTCACCTAAAGAACCAGTGCTTAACAGTCCTTATGTTTTGTGCTCATACTTTGGTGCTGTGGGATGCTCTAACTGGATCCCTCATCAGCTCTAAAGTAGCAACCATTTTCTGTGTATGTGGTGAAGTAAGATTGAAGAAGTTAGATTACTAATCTGGACAAGGTTGAGGAAAAAGGTTATTCTCAAATTTTTCTAACTAATGAAGCTGCTGCTTTTTGTCTGTATGCTTTGGATGAAGGACAAACAGTAGTTGGTGGGGCCAGGCCAGGCCTGTAATAGAGTTGTGGAATATGTCAACTTGGAAGGGTCCCATAAGGATCATCAAGTCCAATTCCCTGCTCCTCAGGACTATTTAAAACTAAACCATATGACTAAGAGCATCATCCAGACACTCCTTGGACTCTGTCAGGCTTGGTGCCATGACCACTTCTCTGGGGGGCCCGTTCCACTGACCACTCACTTTCTCACTGGACCACTCTCTCAGAATCTTTTCCTGATGTCCAGTCTGAACTCCCAGGATGCAGGATCAGCAAATGTTTGAGCAAAACAACTGTACAGACATAAATGTGACCTAATTTAAAACACTCCTGTGGGTAGCAGACACACCTGCTGGGTCTCAGAAGTGTGTCTAGCTACACTTGTTCATGTCTATCTTGTCCTCACCAATATTGCCAATTGCTGTATTTTCTTTTAAAACAAGTTTATTGGTAAGTATTTCCTCTCTGATGAGACAGTTTAGTGTGACTGGATGTTGCTTAGTTTTAATTCTCAGTATGCCTTATCAAATGTTTCAGCTCTATGTTGTTTCCACTGTATTCTACTGTTAATATAGTTGTTGTGCAAGATGGTACTTTTTTCACCAGTAATTTGCTGACTCTTTTCCCAGTATCTCCTAATTTTTCTCATGGACTATACTTCAGAGACTGCAGGAATTCCTAATTATGGTTAGACATAGTGTTGAGTAGTTCCTTAGATGTTTCCAGGGTCAGCTCAGATGATTTTCAGCCATGCTCTGAAATATTTTTTACATTCTCAGGCTTCAATTTTTCAGCCAGTTACTTATGTTTGCTTTATTATATAGATTAAAGATTAGCATGAATGCAAAAGCATTAATGGTAATTGCTGATTTCTGTAATAGGGATGGGACAAGTAATTTTGAAAACAAAATGAAGTGAGCAGTTCAGGTATCCATGATGCAGGTCTACCTAAAACCATTTGGTTGTGTGAATGCCAGTCTTAGTGAGGCACTTTGTAAAGGATAAATCAGAACAAAACAATTCAACATACTTGAGTGAATTCTAGATCTGTGTTTTACTGCATCTTTTCAGAACTGTGGATGATCTGGCCTCCAGCTTGCTGAGGCACAAAGGTACTACTAATTACTGAGGAAAACCAATGTCAGTGTGTTGTTGTGAGCTAGCAAGACTTTCTAGAAGTAATGTTTGAACTGTAAGTTCTTTTAAAAAGATTTGGTTTACCCTTCTCTTTCCTTAAAGCTGAGGGAAACCTTTACCTCTTTGGAGACACTGATACAAAGGAGATTCAGGCTGTGGCTCTGATGTTGGTGTTTTGTCAGTTTTCTTATGTAGTCCTGTTCTCTTTGCATGAGTTTTCTGATCTGCCTGATCCTTCTGAAGTCACTCAGCTCAGAATGGCCAGTGGATGGATTCTCTTGGTGAAGTCAAGCAGATGAATGGCACCACTGCATTCATATGTGTGCCAGCAGCTCAGCTGAACTACCAGGCATCAGTATCAACCCTTAAAAGCAGAGCTCTGGAAGTGCTCTGTGTGATGGAGGGTGCTGATGGAGGGAGGCTTTTGTTCTGTAGAAGAAGTGGATCATAAAAATTACATGTGACAGCCAGTAGGGAAACTCTGCTGTTGCAGAGGCCCTATGCAAGGCTCAGCAATGCTGAATAACACTGGTGAAATATTGCTCTGATACAAACAAGAGGCCTGGAGGCTGATCTTGCAGATACTTGTCTGTATATTCTTTTTAATACAAAGAGGTAATTTATCAACAGGAGTAGCTTCAAATGTAGCTAGAAGAGCTCTGCAACAAATGGCCCAGAATCAGAATGTGTGGATGTGAATGTGTGCATGGAGTTTAGTCTAATTAGCAAACACAAAGTGCAGCATGTTAGTGCAGTTATTGTCTGAAAAAGAAACCATGGCCACTGAACTTTTTTTTTTTTTTAACCATCTGGAAGGTGGGGACATAATTTGAGCTATTGTTTTGCTAATACCTGTAAAAGCTAAGACAGAGCACATAATAAATGAAAATGATTTTGTGGGAATCTTGCCAATGTTGTCTGTTTCTTGGAAAATGGTAGAGAAGGAGTATGTTTACTTTTTTGGTAAGGGACTTTGAGCTGGGAGGAAAATTAGCTGTAATTTTCCATTAAACATTGCTTGAAATTGGAAGAGGAAAGAAAATGGAGAGTTCTAACATCAAGAAATGCCCAGATTGCATCATGCAGACTGCGAAGTTCTTAGGTTATTTTAAGTCATAAAGGGTTATTTAAGCTACATAAAATTATGTTCTAAGTCAAGCCCCTAAGATCAGCTATTGGAACAGGCTTACTGCTGTGCTACCACTGATAAGGCAATTTCCATTGGAGGAATCTGTACTAATTAAAGGTGAAAGGTACTGTGCTTTTAGGGGAGCTTAAATGTGGTAGAGATCCCTTATGGAAGAACTCCAAATAAGATGGTAATGATGGATCTAGAAATACAGAGATGAAGAATAGGTGGAAACACTTTTGATGGGTGTCTGAAATATTAGATAATTGTAGTTGAAATATTAGATCATTGTAGTAAGGGAAAAAAAGTGGGGAGGAGTATCTGTGGAGGAAAGATTTTTCTGCATTTAACAAATAACAATTTGTATGACACTCTGAGTATGGGATTTTCATCATAGCTAAGGCCAACTTTTAAATTGCTGTCAGTGCTATCAGAAATATGAATTTTTGGCTCCTCAGTGAAAAGCAGTGTCAAATGTTCTTTCTGACCACAACAGCTGTATTTTGGTGTTTCAGAGCAGAGCTTGCCTACTGTTCCAGTTGCACAGCAGCCCTGGACCCCAAGATCCTGCTTTCATTTTCTTCAAGCTCTGAACTGGATGTTCAGAGTGAACAGGATGATGAACCCATTGCCATTGAGTAAATGGACAACCAAATTATGTCCAGAACATAATTACATTGCTATAACATATGCTTTTATTTTAAGAATGGCCTTTTACATGAACTGCTCTTGTCATGACACAGACAGAAGAGGACCTTATCTAAAAGTCTGCATGATGCACTGAATTGTTTAATCCATTTTAGAGTGAGGGCACAACTGCTGTGCAGAACAGTGTTTTAGCATGTGGCACAGAATGTATGTATTGTTTTTACAGTATCTGTTGTAAGAATTTTGCTTGTTTGTACATTGTTCCAGGGTGGCACATGGCTAAAATAACTGTTTCCTATTTCCCAAAGCCCAAAAGCAGAAAAATGAAGTTTTTACTGAAGAGTCACAGCTGCACTTGTATTGGCTTTTAAAGCTGACTTTTCTGTGTGTCTGTAGCAAAAGAATACACTGCCTGTGTTGAGAGGGTGGCTATAGCATTCAGGAGGAATGCTGAGCTGTTAGGCTGTATAAATGAGTAATGTTTTGCAACAGTTGGCCTTGACAGCCTTACACTTTCTTAAGCGGATTTACAATCATCTAATATTTGCACACCTCCTTTCAACACTTAAAGCATCAGCTTCTCTTTAGTCACTGTAAATCTAGGGCTATTCTTTCAGGAGGAAGTTCCCTCCAAGTGATTTCAATGACTTGAAATGCTAAGTGAGATGGCTGCACCTTTAATGAGAAGGATATTTCTTAGTTCAACACCAGCTCTGTCATAAGAGAACATTGGCACTCTCATTTGGCCAACAAGAGTTTCATAATCGCAATTTCCAGATAGAAAAGAGCTGAATGCTGAAGCTTAGCTTTAATTAAGTGTGCTCCATCTAGCTTAGCTTCTCTAACAGGCTTAGATGAAGAAATACCAAATAATTAAAGGGATAAAGTAGAGCAATGACTAGGAGTTGTAACAAAGAACCAAGTCTGGTTTCTTTTAATCATGACATGTTTTTCTTTTTTTATGTGTGGACTTGAACATTTCAGCCCTTGTGGCTCAGTTCACTCAGCTGAAGAAAAAAAATTCTTATAATGCTTTTGAAGAAGTGAAAAATAGTTGACAGAAACCTTACAAGACCTTTAATTTTTTTTTTTTTTTTTGGATGTTGCCACAGAGGAAAACATGATACGGTGATGGGTATGGGTGAATTTTTGAAAGGTTAGCACTTACATGGTTGCTGTAAGGACAATTACAGTTGCTGTAAATCTTGAAATTTGTTATGGCTCTGTGACAATGAAAATTGTGGTAATCTGTTACCAGGATTCTCTCATGCTGTAGTTTTCACATTCACTCCTTCATAGTGCAGTTGAAAATTAAAAAAAAAAAAAAGTCAAACAAAAAACCTCCAAATGAATATCAGTTGTAGCCAAAAGCATCATTGAAATACTACAATTCCCAAGAATTCAGAGACCATGGAGCAACACAAATCAAACATGATTTGATTCAGACATTTCCAGACTCTGGACAGTGGATCGATTCCAATCTTTCCTCTTTGTTACCCAAATTTTAATTTCATGCTTTGTAAAGTTGCTGTGAGATGCTAATTATTACCTTGTGCTCAGCTTTGGACCAGCTCCTACAGTGCTGTGGTCCCAATGGTTTGCAGGAACATAAAACATACTCCAGTGCTTTTCTCCAACAAACTGAGTTCTTGCAAGGAACATGTCTGCATGCTAGTGCTCCCACTGTATTACTGTATTCTAAGCAAAAAAATCCCAAAGGAAAGCCACACTTCAAAGAAGTTGAGCAAGGGGAGATGAAACACAGATGCTATTGTAGGGCAAGGTTCCATTTAAAAAGAGCACCACCATCAAGAGAAGTTCAGCAGCACGGATTTGGCCTTTCTCTTATTTTTCCATCCTCCTGGTAGTGAAATAATTGCAGTAGCTATTTAAATATGTACTATGTCTTTCTGTCATGTCCTGAGGAGATTCTAGAAGGGTAAGAAACAGAGAGGGACAGTCCAGAGGAAAATGAACAATGGAACAGCACAGAGGGAAGTCACTGTCTACTTAATTTCACTCTGCTGCAAACTGCTGAGGGCTTTATAGTTTGACAACAATGACAGAGCTGTAATCAGTCCCCACTGTCAAACCTTAGAGCTGTAATCAGTCCCCACTGTCAAACCTTAGACTTGTGCTTTAACTAGTTCACCACTGGCAACATAAACAGGAGATTGTGATCAAGTAATGTGGCAAAGCTGAGGTATACAGAGCACTCTGCAATTGTACAAAGAATCATGAAAATATAAAGAAAAGGATCCCAGATGAAAATGAGGACATGTTTTTTATTTGCCTAGGAGTTGACTGTAGTTTTTTACTTTGACTTGTGTGTGGCTGATTTTAAATGCCCTTACACACCAGTAATTTGCTCAATTTATGGATCTGAAAAACTTAGTCATGTGTGGAGCTGGGAGTGGCCTCTTTCTAGTGATAGAATGGGAAACTTTGGTGTGAGGTTTTTCAGCACCTCAGGCTGAGATTGTCACTGGCGTTTGTTCTCATTTAATGAGGCATTTTGTACTTTATCACAGGAATGGGAGACTTGTGCACAGTTTGTACCACTGAAATAATTGTCAAATGTGTTCATGCTTGGCAGCTGAGTGTTAACTAGTGCTGACCTGTGCTGATGAAGCAAACAGCTGGCTTTGCTTGACATGCTGGAAAAGAATATATTTTTGTTACAGGTTCAGAGATATCAATTAAGGGTTGGAAATGTGCTTGAGGCTATGAAATGGCCACTTTGATCCAGGATTCCTGGTTGTTTGGACTTGTTCAAGTAGTGAAGTTTGGTATGGCTCCTTGTGGGGATAGCCTGAATAGAAATTACTGTATTTTTGACAACAAGTATTGTTTTCATCAATACACCTGATCATTGAGGCATAGGTTTTCACTTAGGTCCATTTCAGTGCTCTTGTCCTTTTTGCTTGGTCACTGGATTTATTTCACAAGGCAGAAATGGTAAAATACTTAGAGAAGTAATGTTACACACTAGAAACATGAGCTGTGTGGAAAAAGGCAGGAACCAACTGCCCTGAACATCTCAGACTGGCATGGCAATCTTGGGTTTGATGAAGGGAAGGTGAGAAGAATTGGAAAATCTTGAGTCATAGAAAAAATGGTATGTGATTAAGATTTTGAGAGGCTGTAGGTACGTAAGTTGTATCAGTGACTTATGTGGTTTCCTGGGATTGCTGCTTTAACGCCGCAAATCTGTAATTTTAGGAAAGAAAAATGGGAACTACAGAGAAAAAACTTGAAGAGAGGTGTGAAGGAAAAAAACAAACATTGAAAGGCTCCAGGTGACATTGTAAGCCACCAGACCATGTCTGAATGCTTTATCATGTCACTGAAAACTCCCCACTTCTAGTTTCGTTTATACGCTTCATGGAAATTGAAAATCTGGCCTTGAAATATATTTAGAAATCTCTCAGGATTTATTGTCTGATATTACAGTAATGTGTTTTCCCTGGGCTTGACAAACACCTCCAAAAAACCCCAACCCCTCAACCGCCTCAAACCACTGGAGTCTTTCCATCCTGTTCTTGTCAGTGAAATAAAAACCTTTTTATTTGACAGAAAAGCTGCTAAGCAAAAGTACCCAAAGCAAATCAATCCTTCCTAAAAAAATCTGGAAACAAAATAGAATTGGATATTGAATTGTGGCCATCCTGCCCATATTAGGAAATCAATTACAGCTTTTCAGAAGCCAATCTATTTAAAAGTCAATTAAATAGTTTACTTTTCTATCCAGGTCATCTCTTTCCTGTCCATTGCATTCTGTGACAGTTATCACTGGTTGCATTTCACTCCACGTTCATAACAAAATGTGTCATACATCATTTCATACACAAAATGTTTGGATTTTCCATTAAAAGTGAACAGCTAATATAAAATGCATGCTTGCTTTCAGCCTGCAAAGAATATAAACAATTCTTATTGACAATAATTTTCACAAAAGCAACTCACAGAATTACTGACATCTCAGCCTGTACCATCAAGGAGCACCCACAAAATGCTTGTGAAATGAAATTATCTACCAGTATATCACAAGGTAAAGATGTGGTGAGTTTTCCTTATGATCTGATGAAGTTTTCCTGTGGACTGTTCCTGGTAATGTGCATGCTAATGGCTGTCTTTTCAGCTTTGAATTACAAAGGTAAAGCAAGGACAAAAAGTTCTTCCCTCATTCTGCTAAAAAGATTTTCTTGCTCTATGATGTCACTGTAGTTTGGTTTGCTTTTTCTTCCCCAGGAAATGTCTAACTGATTAATGTAATTACATTTTACTAAAATCAACTGTGATTCACTTGTATTAGATTTTTGCTTTGCTACTTCATCATATAAAGCCAGAGCTTATAATTCACCCTCCCAGTTATTCTCTTTACCAGTCCTGTCTCTCTTATCCTGATGATGGCACATGTTCAGTGTAATTAATAGAAACATTTCCTGCTACAGAGAAAGGTCTGCAGGTGGTGTGTGAGAGCACTTAACCTTTGAGTTCATTGGAGACAGGGTGATGGATAAAGTGATTTAAAACCTTTTTAAAGTAGTATTAAAGCAGCAACAGTGCAGTGCATTTTGGCAGGAGACAGCAGGCCTATCTAGCAGTGCCTATCTGACTGAGCCGTAGTACAATGATTCTGCTTTGTCCTCTAAACCCTGATCTGTGCTGTGGATTCCATTTCTTCTTTGGGAGCCCCTTCCTATGTCCCTTTTGCCAATATCATTTTAATAATCAGGGTGTTGCTGCAGGTAGATGCCCACAGATAGGTCAGTGAAGCACTGGTGTATTTCAGTAGGATTTTTATTGCCCTCCTGCAGCATTTAGCTGGTTCATAGGCTTTGAAGGAGTTTAGTTACTGAGTCTACTTCTCATTTGCTCTTTTGAGACTGTTTACCCCACAAAGTGGGACCAACACTGCGTTACTTTTTACTTCCCCTTTCCAGGCCATCTGCATACCACCAAATATGGAAAAAAATGAGTTGTCTCTGATTTTTATGGTCTGGGTAAAAGTTGGCAAGGCATTATTTACTTGTGCTCTATACAGTTACTCAAAGATGCGTTGCCTGATCTGTTGAGATGGGATTCACAGTCCAAATTCCTCTCTACTTTGCTTCCAGTGCAATGAGTGGGTGACTTCATCCTGTTTCCCTGCAGCAGAAAATACAGAAAATAAAATCCTGTGCCAGAATCTTTGAGAACTAAGCCTGGGTATCCTATAGTCATGTTATGCATATAAGGTTTTTGTTGCTTCCTAATGGAAGAACGACATGACGGGCATTGTAGCAACAGAGAGTCATTGTCCTGGAGAGCTTAAGTTGAAACAGATGTGTTAAAAGTGGGGGAGGAAGAAGAAAGACAGAATAGCAGCATGGGTTTCCCAGATCGGCTTGGCTGGCAGAAACTTGGACTAGAACTCAAATCTCAAGGCCCCTAGCTCATTGCTTTTTTTGGGCTGGATCCTGCTCTCTGTTTATACCCCTCATGACATCTGTCTCATTTTTGAGACTTGCCAGGTAGGTTGAAGAAAAGAAATTAACGGGACATTACCACTGCAGTATCCCTAAGTTCCCAAAACCACAATCACAATTTTTTTTGAAGGGGGAGAAGTAACAGTGGTTTTTTGTTGGGTTTTTTTTTTTTTTTAGCATCCAGTTTTGCTGAAATATTCCAGTTACAGGATTGACTATGCATGACTTGTATGCAAGCATCAGGTAGGAATGGTTTTACAGTCTGGGATGCATTTTCCTACCCTGAATTTTTCAGCTCTGTTACCATGTTAGCAGTGTAGCAATTTGCTGGGAGTGGCAGGGAAGCCAGTCACAAGAGTATTGCATTTCCTGTTGCTTCTGGTCCCTAAGCTCTGGCAAGCAGGAAGGCTCAGATTGCTACAAAGCCCTGGTCTGTGTTTGACAGCTTGGTTCTGGCTGAGAGCTGGCAAGGGTTTTGGCAGCCTCTCTGAAAGGGATTTGAATCCCACTGTGGGCTTAATGGCAGATGCAGTGTGATCTGGTTCCTCAGAAAGTTTCTTCCCTTGTGTAACCAATTACATTTTCTTCCTACTCCACAGTCTGTATTGTTTGATCACAATTACATGGGTGATGGGGGCTTGAGTGGGCAAGGGGGACTTGGATGAAATAGGGCACAGTAAGTATTATCATCCCACAGCTCTTCTGTCACTTACAGGGACTAGACTGTCATTTATTTGTGGCTGATGGCAAAAGTTTTACCTCAGAGATTCACAAAATACAGCCTCCAGAACCTTTATTGTAACATCCTAGCCTGGGGCAGGGGGGAAGAGTTACCAGGAAAAAAGTTAAAAAGAGGAGAAGCTTTTAACCTGTTAGTGCTTGGAATTTCCTGTGAAAGGCTTGGTGTAGATGAGGCATATGATGCTATTTCCTCTATCAGCCATCGTTTGCATGGAAAACACTTCCTGCAGGTCTTGCACATGGACAATTTCTGTTTTCTGCTGCCTAAGTCTTCCAAAACTGCTTCTCCCTAAATGGAGATAAACAAACATCTATTAGCAAAGATAGAGGATGGGAAGAGACACATGAGGTTGCAAAGGTGGTCAGACAGAGAAGGAAAAGAAACCTGAAGGTACTTTCTGAAGTGTAATTTCTGCTTAGTATAATTTATCTGGTTGTTTAGTCTCACTTGCTAGCTGTTGGGATTTAGTTTGCATTCTTATCCATTAGTTTCTGCTCCCCCATACCTGATACAGACAGTGATGCAGGTGTGAATCACTGGGAGCCTCTGCCAGATCACTCCCCTGTTTTTCAGCATTTGCTGTAAATTCTAAATGCTGATATTGTGTATTGGCTTAAAAATGCTCCCGTCTTCAAAGAGTGAAAGGCTCAGCTTCCCTCACAATGAGAAAAACTGCATGACCAAGGCCTTCTGGGAGCAGCTTTGAGTTTCTTAATTTTGGAAATACCATGTGTGATTTCAGTTTTGCCATTTTTGGATCTGGTTGTTTGCCTCAGGAGCCTTCTTCCACAGCACTGAAGAAGCTGGGGAGCAGCAAATGTTGACTGTTTTAGCTTGCTTGTGAGGGGCAAACACTAACCTCAGTGCTTGCAGTACATACAGCAAAAATGGGATTAAATTAAAAAGAAAAAACCCAACATAACATTACCAGGCCCTTTACATATGTATTTAATACAAAATGCACCAGGTTAAATTGCCCAACGAAATGGTGGGGCCAAAAAATGAGGTGTTTGTTTGTCATCTGTCCTAGATTATACTGCATCAAGTAGTAATCCCCACTTTTTTTGTGATTTTAAAGCATTATTCTGAGTAATTAAGGAAGGGAAGCATTTTTTCTCATAGAAGAAATAGCCTTAATTACCTCATTGTTACAAGAAGTGACCCATTTCGTTTCTGTGGCTGCTTGCCTAGAGGAGGAGGTAGTTTGCCATGACACTTTGATAAAATCTCTGGAATTAAAATCTTTGAGTACACAGGTCATCAGGCATACATTAGGTTCTGGAAAATACTCATAAAACTAAATGAGGCATGTGGAGATGAGTGCAGCAGCCTTTATTGCCACGATTAGGTATCCAGTCATGTTGCTTCATTTGACTCTGATTTCATGTAGCCTCTGCTCATGGCATCACCTCCACTCACTGCATCTATTTTGTGTCATGTTGAGAAAATTGCAACAGGGCTTAAGATAGATCTCTGTGGCAAGCAGAATACAGATGCTTTAAAACATTCAAATGTAAAAATCCTGTTCTTGTTGGCAGGGTTATTCTTGGGTAACAGGCCTTGATGAAGAGGGGAAGAGGATCTCTTCTTTTTCTAAAGGGGAATAGAACAGATGACAATGGTATTGCAAGAGAAACCCAAGAGCTAGTTGAGGGTTTTTTCTGCTGAAAGGATTTTATTAAGCACCTGGAGGGCATAAAATACATCTCAGAAGTACCTGGAGTCAATTGACTGACCTTGAAAACAGCTTGTGTGTGGGAGAAGAATGGACAGTCACTAGAATAGCTTTTATGTATGGGATAGCTGCAAGAGGTTCCTATTTATGCTTGATGCAAAGGGAGGGTGCTGAGTGCCAAATGGGGCTTTTTGACTCTAAAGGTAAAAGCCTTACTTTTGCTATTAAAATCAAATGGCTTAAGAACTCTCTCTAGTATTTTGAAGTAAATGCCACTGTTTGAGATGGAAGTCTATCTGTCAGTCCTGCCTCAGGATACATCCAAAAGAAGAAAGGGAGAGAAATGACTTTGGACTGCTGTGCTTTCTGTTAAGGCTTAATCTGTTGCTAGAACTATCTGTCATTTGAATCACCTGTTGGAATTGTTAGGCTTTAATTGGGATATCCTCAGGCTTTCCTTACTGTAGCTTCTGTGAAATGCATGATGAGGAATGCCAAATGCTGCTGCAGCTCTGAGTGCTCAGCTTCTCAGCACTTCAGGGGTAACCAAGCTTACCATGAAAATTGGGATCAGCAATCCACAAGTATGAATGGGATTGTGTCCTATCTTTTCCAATGAGATAGATCTCACCTTTTGGCTTCACTCTGTAAGTCTCTGGTCAGATTTACAGTACTGTAAAACAATGCAGCATGCATTAAAGATGAAGTGCAGCAAGAACTGCTAGTGGGACTTAGGAAGCAAACAGCCCACTAGCAAAAGGCATCTGAGCCGTAATCATTGGAACTTCTATTTCAGTTTTTTCTGGTCAGAACCACAGTGGAACCAAAGCACTAGACAACCAAGTCCATGTGATCCATGTTTTGGTGAGGCATTGAACAATTCCTAACTGTTTCTTCCCCGGATGCCTAACTAGACTAACTGCACAAATATGCCTTAATACATGGCTGAAAGAAGTCCAGACAGTTCCTGATATCACCAATAAAATAAAACTTAAAAAAGCAAAATGAAAGAAAGCAACAGCAGCCTTAATAAAAGCATTTTCAGTGCTAGGGTAGTAAGAATGCATCATAACATTAACAGAAATGGCGAGTCTCCTGGAAGGATTTCGATGAAATAAATATTGTGCACTGCAGGTGCCAATCAGTAATGTTAACACCTCATGATATATTAGTCAATGGCACACTGACAGGGTAAACTATTCAGAGGGGTAGGAAATGATAACTTATCTGGAAACATTTGTTGCAGTAGTAAGATTCTGGGTGTTATTCAGCCACTGACACAGCCTACTTGCATCTGTCCTTGAAGGAAGTGCTGATGGATTTTCCAGGATCACACTTAAATTATTGCAGAACATAGATATTGCAGGCAATGTCCTGCAAGAAAATAATCTGTGGACTAACCAAAGGACTGAGGTTCCCCTGATATACAGTGTGTTGGTGATAGGAGGTCCAGATTTTGTGCAAGTACCAGATATTCAAGACACCCAGGCTGTGACAATGGGTATCATGATGATGCAGTAACGCTGGAAAGGATACTTGCACCTGGAAGAATGTCTGAGAAAAGGTGAGATTTCCACGATCTGGGAAATAGTATGCTCCTTTCTAAGGCCTTGTGCAAGTCCTGATAGTAGCAGTCTTGACACAGCAACTTTATTGGATGAATTCCAGATATTTAAGTGCTCCTTTTTGAATCACTCTTCAAAATAATCCTTTGGCA
Organism: Haemorhous mexicanus; assembly: GCF_027477595.1. Taxonomy (NCBI): domain Eukaryota; kingdom Metazoa; phylum Chordata; class Aves; order Passeriformes; family Fringillidae; genus Haemorhous; species Haemorhous mexicanus. The sequence continues at coordinate 20,556,208 of NC_082344.1, read as the reverse complement.
ATATGGAACAGAGTAATTTGTTTCCACCACTTTTGCTTTTGCTCACTAATGAAAGCTGACCCAAAAAAGCTGTTTGTGAAATTTTTTTACTGCCTCATCCAATTCTTCTAGAGCAAAATTTCTAATTTCTCCCTGGTGACTAAGCCTGTTGTCTTGTGCAGCAGAGTGTTTTGTTGGCAAATTGGGTAACAATTGTCTCCAGTTTTTGCTCTCTTGTTTTTTTTGTTCTGGTCATGTTCATCTTACCTCTGTTGCCCTTTGCACCTTAAATGATGCAGTTCATGCAGTGGAGCTTGTTACTTCAGAGCTTAAGTCCAAGAGGTTGGGACTGACCTCTGGGAATCTGTGTTGGGGTTAAACACAGGTTTTATTAGATCCCTCCTCCACACATGCCATCAGGGTAAAATATAATGCAATGGTCGTATTGGTTTTCTCAACTAAAAAAAAAAAATAGACATTTCCTAGTGCAAATTGTTTGAGACACTGACTTCCTGCCCCTCTGTGCTTGTTCTTTACTGATCTAATGTAGCAGTGACTGACTCAGAGGGTGATGTCTGGCTGCAGCTGTCAGCAGAAGTAACTGCTGTGATAGATATGGACTTGAGCATTTTTAAACAGACACAAATTGTGCCTTGTGCAATAACTGTACCTGTACATTTTACACAGGCTTTTTGTTACAAGAAAGCACAGGAAGGAGAACACGGTTGCCTGAGGAGGATGTGCTCTGTGGTGTTTTCATATTTCTCCTCAGAGATCAGCCTTGACAGGTGAATGAGTGTCCCCTGCACAGGGCGTGCAGACAGCTTGTTAGAAACCATGGGAAGTGCAAAGCACAGACCTAGTGGCACATAATTTCATTGTTTAGGGTTTTCTGAATTCTTTACCTGCTGCCTTAACTGTAAAATTCATCACACTTGATGCAGTCATCCCTGCGTGTTATTCCAGGTTCACTGTGGGCTGCTGTTTTTCCCTTGTAAATGTACTGCTGCTTTATGGGGTGGCTGTTTCTGTTTTCCCATTCAGCCTATTGAGAGCCCACATAAACTGGAGCTCCTGTTTACTGTTGATGAGGAACATGCACTTCTCAGTGGCTTGAGAAGATTGCTTGGCCAATGGTAAACTCCTCTGAGCTCTGAGAGCTTTATTTTTTTCCCCCTACTGCTTACTTTCTACTGCTTTTTTCCTACTAGTTTTCCACTGCAGCTGCTGCTATGTTGCTTATGAGAGTGAAGTTGCTCAGAATCTGCATCTTTGAGTAGAAGGTGAGACTATGCATTTAAACATCAGATAGCAGGAACATAAGTCTAAACTGAGTTCTGCTTGCATTCTTGTGTATATACATTTTAAGTCCATCACCAAAAATTAACCCTGACACCCAGTATTTTTGGGTTTGCTAATTTCATCTTGGCTGCTCCAGCTGCTAAATAGACAACCAAGGAGTTTTCTGTAATGTATCAAATGTATCAAGAAATCTTGTTCTGCAATGTCAGTGTTCCCAAGAGGTACAGGCAAAAACCCCTTTATTTCCATGTGAATTTCAGCTTCTAGGAAGATCCCATTATTTGGGGTTTTTTAACTTACTTAAAAAAACCTCAGCATTATTTTTGCATGGCACCAATTACTCTGCAGAATGCCTATTGTCAAATTTGGAAGAAAACACATATTATATTTGTATGTCAGAGGGTTTTACTTTCTATATAGAAAGGAACAGAAGTAAAACTTTCAGTTCTAAACTATTCTGTGCAAACATGATCCAGAATTTGCTGCTTTGAGCTGTGTCCTATAATAGTAAATCAAGATTCACTGATGGAATGACTACATTAGGAAGGGTTTTTTATTTTTATTTCTTCCTGCAAGGGATGGCAGCAGGTAAGGATATATTTGCTTGTGTTCTGTGCTTCTGCAAAGACACAAGGTCAGTTACCATCTGCCTGTCCTGTGAGTCTAAATGCAATTTGTTTTATAGCTGGGAAAGAATAGTATGTTTATACTAGTAAGGGCTAATTCCAAAGTAATCTTGGAGAAAAACTGGAAGATGTTTAGGAAATCAAAGCCAAGTGGTGTAATCTAATCTGAGATCCTGGCAACAGCCTTGTGAAAGAGTCAAGTCTTGTAGTGAGTGAGTGCTTTAACAAAAACATTGGTTTTAAAGCTTTGTGTTGATGTTCCTGATCTTGCTTGTCTTGTTTCTACATTTCTGCATCCATTTGACAGGCTTTATCATCACTTTATCTACTGAAGCTCTATTCTGTGCCTTCTAATACTTTCTCACTTCTAAAGAAATAGTAAAATTTGAAGTTTATTATTACATGGGTGACTGTCTTTTCCTCAAGTCAGGACACAGGGGAATCAGCTTCCTTCTGTGTGTCCAGAATAACCTTGCTTTGTTTTTCATAATAATTTTAGTACAACTCTAGACTCAACAATCTGAACTTGAAGGAAGTAGACCAGATAAAATTGTTTGGACTCTTAAAAGAGGAGGAGAAATTCTCTGCTGAATACTGACATCCAACTTAAACATGAGGTTACTCTGAGCATTTACACAGAAAGAGAGAGAGAGAAGTGATGAAAAGCCTTTTTTCTTTTTTTAAAGGAGTATTATCACAATTTTTTAGGATTTGATGTATGACACACATCTTAAGAGTCCTACATTAGTCCCAGTTATTTAGACTGGAAAACAGAACATGTAGCTACGAATTATGATATTGAGTGCAACTATTGTTGTATGTAAGGTTCAGTTGCCAAGCACAGGGATGGAGCAAGTTATAAGGCAGGGAAAGCAGAAAAATCTACAATCTGGTAAGGAATAGTTTGCTGCAGATGGGGGAAGTGGATACACAAACGGCAGGATGCCCATGGGTTATTTCAGATAAAATGATTCTCAGCTGGACAGCTAGGTTTTTGATAGATTTAAGACCAGAAGTTATTCAAACATTCTTGATGACTTTGAGTAGAAGTTTCCTGTATGTGGAAGAAAGAACTTAACACTTTTCAAATTATTTTCAACATGTAAGGTTGTGGTACTTTCTCTGAGGACTTGCATGTGTGTGCTTTATGGCTGTCAGTGTAAGCAGCTTTACTCATTTGTGAAACATCTTACAGAATCTGTCCCTAAATCTGTCCCTAGGAACAGTAAAGATTTAAGCCACTGTTCTGGGTGCTGTCTCTTAATTCTGAGTGTGGCTTCTCTTTTTCTTGCTGAGGACTAAAGATAGAGGAGTATATTTATTCAGTGAGCTGTAGTTGTGTCTTCTACCTTGTGGCCTTAAATTTTGATGACCCTTGCTGTTTGAAATTCCAGTTCTTTCCGTATTGTCAGCTGTACCATTGCACAAACAAAGGAAATCGTGGTAAGCCAGTACTCAAAAATATCCAACTAAAGTCAAAACACTAGTGTTAAAAAAAAATACTGCCTCTTCCAAAATAATCCAGGCACTGGGGGAATATGACAGAGTTTGTCTTTGAGTGAGTTAATAAGGTGAATTGATTTCCATGAAAATGAGAATAGGAAACGACTGTTCAGCTTGTTCTATTGAAGAACAGAACCAGTGAGAATAGGATGAGAAGATATTTCCTGTCTTCTCTCTTGGTATTAGACAACAGGGGCAGCAGATGCCTTCTGGGTTTAGTTACATTGAAAAAAAAGTGGTGCTTTTTCTTGCTTGCTTAGACTTTTGCCCACTTTGCTCACCAGACTGCACAGATGTCTTCAGAGAAGTTGTCTTCCAAAGACTATGTATATGGATACTTGTCTTAGGAACATGCTTGCCCAGAGCAGGGGGATTACCTTTGGAACTGCTTGCACTTGGCCAAGGGTATTCCATGGCTGAGCAGGGCCAAACTGTCTGTGACAAATGCAGATTTCCTCCTTCCCATTTGATTGGTAAAGTGTTTCTAGTTTTTGTCATTACGTGTTCTGGAAAAAAACAATGTGTTGTTCTTCCAGAGGCAAAATCTTAGCTCCCTGCCATCCAAAGGTCAAGCCTTTGAAGTGTCTCAGTCTCAGGTTTGGTATCTAAGGAGTTATATTGAAGCAGTTCTGACATGAGCTGATACCTACTGGCACCAAAACATGCTTTTCTTCACCTTAAATTGTGCAGAGTTGGATAAGCTGTTTCCAGTTATAGGCCTGCTCCTACTGTTTTTTCCCCAACATAGCTAATGAATGTCTGGATATTGATGCACATGTAAAAAAGACAGCTCAGGCTCAAGAATTTCAATGCCCATAAAACTGCAAATATGAACTGGTTTATGTCCTAAATCTCAACTTTGGAAGGGTACCAGCTAGCAAACCATAAACAGAGAGAAAGAACGAGAGCAAGTGAGCACCCATAAGCCAAGTAAGGAAGGAAAGTTGATTACAAAGAGTCTCTTCATTGTCATTGTTTGTAATTTTGTATTGATAGCCAGACTTCACATGTGCAGTTGTTCAAGGACGTGAGGGGCTTTGCAGCTCAGCTTTTGAAAGCACCTGCAAGGGCACAAGGCTGTGAGCTGCCTGCAGGAGCAGGTCTGGCACAGGACCAGGGGGTTTACTCAGTGTTTACCCAGTGCTGCAGCCAGCAGTTCCAGTCTGCCCTGCAGCTTGCTTCCTGTGTGTCCCTGTGCTTAGGAAGTGCATTGTACCACTCTCCTTTCTCTACGGTAGCTGGAAATTTCCCTGGGGTTACTTCTCTCTTAAGAGAACAGCACAGTAACAGAACAGTAATTTCCTATAATTTAAACTAGAGGTCTTGTGTCTTAATATGGCTGTTGTTCAGATAAAGGCAGAGCTGCAAAGATAAAACTTAGAAAAGTGCCTGAGTTAAATTTTTGTATAATGTTGATAAATGTGACTCATAAAGTGAGGCTGCCATATATACAGGCCCCTCATCTGAGCAGGCATGGTCCTTGATGGTGAAAGCCTTTCCAGCCCACTAAAAAATGTTTTTTCTAGTGTGTCATTCTGGCTGTTCTCCCTCTGAGCCTGAATTTGGCAGCCAAGCAAACTGAAGGCCAGCATAGGTATCGTGCTGTGCATGTGTTTAATTCTGTCCTCCTCACCATCTAAAGTTTGTGCACGTTTATTTTCTCTTCCTGAGCAGCCATGTATGATACACCCGGTTTATTCTTAAAAAATTATGTTGGCAGAGAGTCAGCAAGACTCAGTGGTTTTTTCAAATTGCTATGGCTCCTGGGAGAAGCTGAATTTTGGTGGGGTGCAGCATGCTGTTCCAGACGCTGAGGACCTCTGTTAGCCAAATCCCTCCATTTGGCAGGGAGATCACAGGAATGAGCTTGCTCTGCCTCCTCCTTGCTTTGTCTCTGTGGATTTCTTTTCCAGAGCCAGGAGCAGGGACCAGCCCTCATGCTTAATGGCTTGCTTAGCTCTCTTTTCTGGCTGGTTATCTCACGAAAAGCTGGGAAGCTGAGGAAAGTGTCTTGGGTATTCCCTTCCATAAATGTGTAGTGATACTGACTGCTGCAGGCTCTAGCCCTTCCTGCTTCATTAGTGACAAGCCAAGTTCAGAGGTTTGATGTAGTATGGATAACCAGGTACCTGAACTATTTTGTTTCTGTTAAAAGTAGAAGCTTCTCCAGTGCAGTGGTATCCCATTTATCACTGCTGCAAGCTATGACATGTCACCTGCTACACAATGTAAATATTCTTCAGATCTCATCTATTGAAAAACCTGGTAAATCTGAAGAATAAATCAGAAACCTGATGGCTTTCAAAAGGTTGTACCTATTCTTGTGATACTGAGGATTTTTTAGTGCTTTCACTTCGGGTGGAGCTGGAACCAGCAAACACAGAATTGGGAGAAATGGGTCATAGGAGGGAAGTCAGTGGGAGTGTGTCTACATTTGTCCAAGCTGCACTCATCAAATACTGAGATTCTCATGCAAAACTTGTTCTAGCTTCTATAGATCTTCCAGCTCCAGTCATTAGAGGAAAGCGACATGCCTGGTACATGCAGCTGAAAATGTGCAAGATTTTGTTGTTAGTGTGCACAGTCAGCTGAACCCGGCTTGGGCTTCAAAATGCGATGTTGTGCCCTCTTCAACTATCATTAGTAGTATTTTTTTTTTCCTATGATCTCATGGTGGTATTGTATTCGAAACTGCTTTTTGTCTCGTGATGGGGATCTGAAAGAAGAGACCAGGAAACACAGCATCTAGGGTTTTCCAAGAGAGGCTGTTTCCGAAACTAATACTGTGGAGTGGCAGAAGGGAGGACGGAGGTTCCATGTCATTCACTGCCCTCAGTATGGAGAAAAGCAGAGTGCAGCCCCATGATTCCTGAGTCACCCGGGAGCAGGCATCACTCCTGCCATCCAGGGAGCCGACAGCAGCTCCTGAAAGCCAACCAGGGCTGCAGTTTCCATCCTAATTCCCCCGATTTCTGCTGTGCACTTGGCTCGGAGCTGGGCCTTTGGACCCTCATTATGCGGGCCCACGGAGGGGTAAAATCCCGAGTCCTTCTCAAAGAGAGCTAAGCCGTGCTTAAGTTGCAGAGGTGCTGCTGGAAGTGGATGAGTCGGAGCTGCTCGGGATGTGTGTTCAGGCGACTAAAGCTGCGCTACAGGCGCCAAGGAGAAAGGAGAGGGGGCGGCAAAACTCTGCGCAGGATCTCGGCCTGTCCGCCTGTCCCCTTGGAGCGTGGCAGGGTTAGGGGGACAGCAGGGAGCCCGGACGGCTCCCGGCGGGTGTCCCGGCGCTGGCATTCCCAGAGCGTCTGGGAAGGCAGGCGCGTTCCTCCAGCCGCGCAGCCGGCGGCGCGCCCCGGGGCTGCCAGCTGCCCGTGAAACCCGAAACGCGGGGGCTGGCGCTGCGGGGCCGCCCCGGCCCCTCGGCCGGCGCACACAACACATCGCACATTATCCATCACCCTCGCACGCCGCCGCCCCTCCCGCCGCCGCGGGCTGCCCCCGCCGCGGCTCCCGGGGCACCGCGGCAGCCCCCGTGGGATGGTGCTGGTGGTGCTGGCGGCAGCCCCGCCTGCGCACAGGTCGCCTGAGCGCCTGAGGGAGGGGGCAGGAGGAGAAACTTGTGAGCGCAGCCGGGCTGAAATCAGCCGCCGCCGGTGCCGAGCGTGCCCCGAGCCGCCGCCGCGTGTATGGGGCAGCGGGGCGGCCCCGCGTGAGGGCGGGCAGCGCCGGGTGAGTACCGCCGGTACCGCGGGGACGGGACCCGGGCGCTGCCGGAGCGGCACCGCTGCCGGCCGGGGAGCGGTGGCAGCAGCTGAGTGCGGTGAGCCAGCGGTTCTTGTGTGCTCTCCGTGTGTCTGGGCATCTTTCGGTGTTCTTCTGTGCTGTTTTTCTTAGCAGTGCTAAATGCTTCCTAACAGGATCCGGTTTTGTTGGTTTCAGGGGTACTGGCTGAGTGTGGGTCATCTGACTACTTGTTGACTTGAATATAAATCAAACCCTTTTGTGCTTTCTGCACTTTTGGGTTTGTGATGGTTGTGTTAAAATCTTCCTCCTTCTACCTAAGTATTTGCTGAAGGATTTGATAGATAAGGTTCTCATTGGGACAGACTTTGAAATGAGGACTTCGCCTAACTCTTTAGTGACTACAGTCTTCCGTGGATTTTTAGAGCCTCTGAGGGGATTTCTTTTTAACATAAGGCAGTAGTTGTCGTGTCTTTTTCCTTCCCTGGGAAGGAAATTGAAGGTAATATTTGTCTCTATCTTCCTTTGCAGTAATATGCATGTATGTTGTCAGTTTGGGAGTTTTCTTCTTCCAGCAGGGTGGGGAGTATTAAATAATTCATGTTTGATGTTTGAAAAAATTCTGCAACAGATGACTGGAAGTGAACAGTGGGTTTTTATTAGATAGGTACCTTTGTCCTGTATAGGCAGAAATAAGAAATTTACTGTGTAGCACAGTGACTTCATAACACAGAATTTAGTAAGCTGAATTCTGTGTGTCCAGTAGCATGGCTGCTGAGAGAGGATGATGACAACTCTTAGATCAGCAGGTACTAAGATGCTGTTAAGTTCTTCTGTTGCACAGTAGTTCTGTACCTAGGAGGTGACAGTAACTTCTGTACATTCAGGATTCCTCCTGAGGTAAGAATTATGGGTGTGGGACTGAGCAGTACAAGGAGCACAGTATCTTGTCCTAGCTAAAAATCATTTAAGTGGAGTCTCTTGTCACAGAAGACATGCTGAGTTACAGGTAGAGGTAGAGATGAGGAAGGATTGAGAGTCAAGTGCCTGTTTCCAATCCCATGAAATTTTCGTGTTGTGGCAGGTTTTGTTATTGCAAAAGGCATCTTCTAGTGCGTGATAGAGTGACATAATGTTAAAAATAAATGTACTTAAAGCTTGTTTCCTTGTGCATGGTACCTAAAGTTATTAGACTGCCTCTTCTTTCATTGTTGTCCTGTCTCTCAGCTGCATTTTTCTTCCCCTGTTCCTTACTTGACTTTCAGTCTTCGATGAAACAAATTAGGTTTAGTTTGGAATAAATGGGGTGCCCATCCCAAAAATACCAAGTCAAACAAAAAAAAAAAAAACCACCCAGCAAACAACATGGTAATTAAGTAAAAAATATTAAGCCATGTAGAAAATTCAACTGAAAACATGATTTTGTGTGGAAGGCATGAGTTCTTTTGCATTGTAGGGGCAATGTGTTGCTGGGGTCAGGTGAGAGGGAGGCTGTGGGTTGTTCCTTTGATGTGTGCCTCCTGGGTTTGCAGACTGGTTCATAAAGATCACTTCTGTTAGTGGTTCGGTAACGAAGTTCATTTTTCTGAAGATGGAGTTTAGAAAGACAGAAATCAGGATCCCTTTAAGAAATGGACCAGGTAATGGTTTGAAGTTCTGATAAGGTCCTATCTTCAGAAGCAGCCAGAATCAGAACTCTGTGACCTCCATGCCTAGCTGTAGATCACAATCATGTCTTGCTACTTGATTCAAAGTTTAGGTGTTTTTTTTTTTTAAGCACACCAGGCAGAAGGAAAAAAACACCAACTAGTTGAAATTCATGGTGGGGAGTTTGAAGTGATTTGCATCTGCTACCTTTACCTGTCTTCTGTGTAGACTTTTTTGTGTTTATTGTGATCTGATGGTCTTTGGAAGTGTGTTTCATTCCTTTGGAGCTGTTAACTGGCTTTTTCTATATTGGACAGAGGGAATACGTGATACAATTTTTGTTTTAAAATAATCTCCTGGAACAGAATGTGGTACTTCATCATATTGGGGTGACATTTGTGTTGCACACTGTTTTGAGGGTGAATGTGTGTTAGATTTCAGCCAGGGAGGAAAACAAAAGGTTGTCTTCTCTTGGTGTTGTAAACAAGAGAAATATGGCAGGAGTGTATCTGGTACAGTTCCAAGTCTTGAACTTGGTGTTCTGTTATGTCTAAGACTCCAGACAAGGTGAGTGCCTGATAGTGTTGGATGATAAGGAAACACACATCTTTTAATGACATTAGCTACTTTGCTGCCAGTCTTGGGAGAAACTTAAAAAGGCAAAAGAGGCCAAATTTCCTGTTTAGATTCTCTTCCTTCATGTAAGATTGTAGAGAGTGTGAGTGATAGGATTTAGTGTGTTAGTTTCTATTGTTATGCTAAAGGAAGGATTTCAAGTTAGCATTGTTTTTTACAGTTGTTGCCTGCATTTTATTTAGAAAACTCTTGATTAGGTTGCAGTTTTTTAAATTGAAAGCACTCAAAAATACATGAAAATACCAGGCATGTCAAAGATGGATGTACTTCAGCTTCAGCAGCATAGCAGGTTCTTGTATGTTTCCTGACTCTTTCCTTCTGCTTCACCATTTTGCTAGTTACATTTGGGTGATGAAAGTGGGTATGGTAAGCACTGGAGTGAAGCTTTAAATTGATTTTGTATTTAATTGATTATGGATCCAGAATAAACCGTAATAGGCCTCGATTAGGTTCCATTATAAGCTAGATAATTTAGTTGTGAATAATACCCTGTTTTGCCGTCAAAGTCTTTTGATAGACTCTCCAATATATTCATTTGGTGCAATTATCATCAGTCAGCTTTACTTTGTGTTTTTGACCACCAGCTTGTTAGCTCTGGTTCTTATTAGCTCTTTGTATGTTTAAGAGCCTTCTCTGTCCAAATTTCTACTTTTTCTAGAGTTCCTATTTTATTCTTTACCTTCTCTTTTTCAAAGTAGAAAATACAGTTTCTTCATTTCTTCATTTTCTTCTCCCTTTCTCTGTTCCAACATTTTTTGAAATGGTTTCCAGAGAAGTTTCTCTCAGGTACTGTCAGTTCTTCCCAACCTGAGCACTTGCTGAGCAAGGAGACACAGACTGGTGCACAGACAGACAGACGTCTAGCTGTCAGTGGCCTTTCCTCTTTGTAATTAACAGCTTCTTTGGTATTTGTCACCTGCACAACTTTGCAGTCGTGATCTTTTTTTTTTTTCTTCTTCATTTTTCTTCCGAGTCGTTGGTTACACTGCAAAATAAGATAATTGCTTGGAGACTCGAAGCCACCTGCGGTGTGGTGCTTTTTTTTGTTTACGGTCATGGTCTTTGACTTATCTGTTAAATGTTTGAATTAATTTTATCTGCTTGGCTCAGCTCTAGTTTCACTGGGCTCTTCTAATGAAAATGTCATGCACCATCAAGCCAGGGGTCTTGGAGGAGTGCACAAGCTCATTGCTTTTAACTTTAACAAACTTCTATCGTTTACTGTTGTCCTTGTTAGTTTGGGGGGGCTCTCATGTTCCATTGCTCAATGAGACAAACCTCAGCGCACATTGAATTCCTTGGTGAAGTGTACAGTTTCTTGTCATGAAATACCTTTCATTTTCCTTTATTGAGTTTTGTGTAATTTTGTGTAATGGCAACTATGATTAGTAGCTTTTTAGCAAAGACATTTTTCATGTGTGTTACTTCCAAGAAGTAGTTGGTGTGTTCCCATGGTTCTTTTCTCACATTTACCTTTGCTTTTAGAATATCAATTTGTTAACAAAGAAAAGAAAACAGAGCTTAAATTTCAAGTGGACTGGTATTCTTGGCCTGTCAAATTGAACAATCATGAAGCATTAGTAAACCCCAGCAATTTGCCTCCTTGCAAAACAGGGAAATAGCTCAAAATAAGGAAATAGCCAACACATTTTGGCCCAGATCACACTAATCAAATATAAAGGCATGTTTGGTTCTCCCAGCTAGTGATATCTAGAAGGATCTTACTGCCTTCCAGGGGCAGGCAGGGTGCTCCTGCAGCAGGCAGAGAAAGTAGCCTTCCAGTTAATCCTTGCTTGGTTGACTTGACCTCAGCTCTGGCAACAGCATCCTGGATTTCCATAAGCTGCCTTTCTATAGCTGTATCTTTGACTTCCTCCAGCTACCACATAGTGTGCTGTGAGAAGAAAAATAGGAAGGAGGATAGAGGTGACATCAGGGGAGGAAGGTTCTGGTAATTGACAGCTGAAGCTGGAAAAGGTCTTGAAAAGAGTGAAAAGAATGGTCAAGGGCACTGCAGCTTCTGTGTGAAAACAGTGCAGCAGGAAGAAACTTTTCAGCCTGGAGATGAGATGGCTGAGAAAGCTTCACTAACAAGTGGCAAGAAAAGGGTAAACAGACGCTGCTTCTTCCTCCCTTATTTTTCAGTAGAAAAGTCCCAGGGTGTGTCCAGGAGTGACGGTGGCAGGCTCAAAACAAATGAAAGGGGGTAATACTGTGCACAAGATGTAAGTAAGGTGTAATTAATCAGTATTTGCAGTGTAGGGACTAGTAAAAGGAAAACCCAGTTTTAAGGGGTAGCTAGCCCAAAGTATTGCTGCTTGCTTGTCTTAGCTATTCTGTTTCCCTGAGGTTTTACTTCAGTCACAGTTGGAGATGGGATGCTGGGCTGGATGGGCTCTTTCTGTCCCATTGTAGCCATCCATTTGTTCAGTTCTGACTCTGTTGTTGTAGTATTCTTTATATGGGGCGAAAAAAGATCTGATATTCTGTTTGTGGCTTGATGAAAAGGAGCTGAATGACCTCAGCAGATCATGAAGGGCTGCCTTCTTCAGCTAGGAATATGTGGATATAAGGAAGGATGAGAGCTGCTGGTGCAAAGCGAGTTGTGATCTTTAAAAATCAAAAGGAAAAAGATTCATTACTATTTTGTTTCCCGGCAGTGCTGCAGGAATGTGTAGTCATGGTCTTATAGGATGAGTCTTTAGAGAATGAATAGCAATGGATCATATCAATTCAAGTGGAGCAGAGACCCCCTGAAGCCTGCTGAAGCTTGGTCAAATAAAAGCTTTCTCTGTGTACCCAGCTTGACAGCTGACTCTGTAGAGGTGGAAGATGAAGAAGCTCAAGTGCTGCCGTGCTGCAGCAATCCCAGTGTGCTAAATGACTGTTTAGCAAATGGGAGAGTGCTACAGTCAAGGGTGACTTAAAGTATGCTTAAAGCCCCTCTTGAGTTTCTTGAGAAAGAAGAATGATGCAGAGGCTGCAGGCAATTAACTTTGCTTCTTATTCTTCAAATCCTGCTCTGTGGATCAGCTGGATGAGGTGACTTCCCTCCATATTGGTTGATTATTCTTGTGGTATTTTGGAGGGGGGAAAAAAGGTTTCAGTAATTCCTAAACAAACTGTGCATTGTATACTAGCTTCAATTATCTTGTTGCTCTCTGTATTTAGAACTAGTGACTTTAATTTAGTTGATTATTGCTATAATGGAGTTTTAATCATATTTACCTTAGCTACTTGGGCATGGACTGAGAAATAAGAATTGTGCAGTTATCGATAAATAGCACAGAACATGATAAAACTCATTTTTAATTCTTCCTGTTGGAGCATAACAGATTGCTGCAGTTCAAAGACAAGTATGTGAACACAGACATGTATCTAGGAGATGAAGACAGACTTCTGGAAATCTTGTTTATTTAGTGACATCATTGCCTTATTTCAGAGTCTTATCTTGGAAAGTGTTCTGAGTAATTTGGGGTCGTAGTGTTGTTGTTAAAGGTGAGAGAATGATGAAGGGAAAAGCTGTGCTGAACCTTTGCTTATTATAAACTAGCTACCATGGAATTTCGATTGTCCAGAAGTTGGAGCAAGCAGCCTACATGCTGCATAAGCTTTTTTGTTGTGGAACCTCTAGACAGTTCTTTCAAGAGTTTGGGTTTCTGGTTGTTTTTTTCTGTGTGTTTGTATGCCTGTGGTGGGCTGGTGTTGAGCTCTTGCCTCTTACCCGTGATTGAGATCAAAATTGTGTGTCACGTGCATGGATAGTCACTGTGATTATCCACTACTAAGTGTTGCAACACACAAACCCAGAAATCCTGGATGCTGGAAAGAAAGAATTCCTCTGGCAGTTGCAGTATTTGTGCAGCTGTTCCCACAGATGTTTCTTCTTTCTTGGCTTTTATTTTTCATTTTTTAATTTCTCCTAAGAAGTAGGCAAACCAAGGCAGAAATGTTAAAGGGCCTGCCTTGAGAAGGAGAAAGAAAATGCAATACCTTTTAGTTTGGACCTAGTAATTTATGTTCTTTCAGAATGACTGTGAATTCTTACTTTGTTTGCCAAGTCCAAAGCCTGCTTATGCTCTGCAGAGCTGAATGGAAGTGTCCTAAAATGGGAGCTTTGCAAACAGACTTTGAGAGTGAGAATCTGCTTGGGCTAATTTGGGTTCTTAATAGCATTGATGGAACCCAAATGGACCCAACTTTGATTCAGTCTATTTTGCTCATTTTGGAAGTGAATAGGAAACAAACGTTCTGACGGAGCTCTGCCCTGTGGCTAGAAGTGAAATTTGGGAATGAAAACAACATAGCAACCCCCCCCCCCAGGCAATAACTGATTGCAAGATTGAGGACTAGCTCTGTTCATATGTAAGATGCATTTGTGAAGCTGTTTTGAAAAAAGCAAATACAGTTCTGATGTATGACAGTGGGAAGTCTTCAGGGTGCTATTTTAAGTACAGCTCAAGTAAAAATTCTTTAGAAGTCAATAAATTAATTGAAATGTAAAACGTTATTAACATTTGATGCGTGATGGGGTTTCACCATCATGAAGGGGTTTCACCTTCTCCTAGGAGAATACAGGGCTCAAACTGGAATCAGTTAACCACATCCCCCAGAAATGTTTAATAAATGATATTTAGGAAAATGCATATTTTTATAAATAGAAATCTATATCTCAATGACAGCAGCTTTCTTAGGTTGGGTTTTTCTCTCGGGGTTCACAACTGAGTAAGCAGGAAGAAGCTCTAAGAAAGCACACGTTGTAAGTAGTGTTTTTGAGTAATGAAAACCTATGAAAAACAATAAATATCTGTCTGCAAGTGTACGAGACCTGGTGCTTTTGGGTTGTTTAGTTTTCCATGTAACCTGGTGTATGTGTGATGGCTGCTGCCTAGACTTCACCAGCCATGCTGGAGTCCTCTCTCTTCAGAGAAACTCAGACCTGGCTTTGTGTGTTCTGTGAAAATGAGAAAGCAGCCTTAGACGCTACACATAAATATGTCAGGTGTGTAAACAACAGGGACAGAACAGAACTATTTCAGGGTCATAAGGAGTAAATTGGTGTAGCTGTCCATGAGTGTGCTGCAATGAAAGAAAAAAATTCTGACAGGGTAAGGAGTTCCTGGGAAGCCTTGTGACTGCTGCATTGGGGGTGAGGGGAAATATTAAAATAGCTGTTTTGATGATGTTTTTTCTGTCAGAGAGTAACTATGTTGCTGACTTCCTTGGGGGTTTCAGAAGTTAGACTTAGTGAGTAGGGAGATCCTTTCCTGTCCTGCCTGTTTGTCATATGTGGACAGCTGGGAAAAATAAGTCTGGTTCTGAACCATGGGAATATTTTACAAGTATTGTAGAATGTGCCAGGATAAAAATAAAATTGACATCAACGTAGGACCCTTATTATTTTCACAGTGATGATTCTGTCCTGCAATGAGTCAGCTATTAATTAATTTAATAGAATCATAGAGCTATTTAGGTTGGAACAGACCTCCAGTATAATTGAGTCCAATTTTTGAGGACCATCCACTCTGCTGACTAAACCACAACACTAAGTGCCACATCCAGTCACTACTTGAATGCTTTCAGGGAGAGTGACTTCACTTCTTTCTTTCCTAACAGCATCACTGCTTTTGAAGAATTTCCTAGGTTTTAGCACTGATGTTACAATTATGGCCTCTTGCCATGGTGATTCAGCTCCTGAATTGGTCAGCTGGTATTACTGGTAGGATTTACCACACTGGGAAAGGGTTGCTCGCTCTGCCCTTTACAGTGGCCAGTGGCTCTTTGTATGGGAGTAGTTGGTCCCTTGAAATGCTGCCTTCTGCCAGATGTGAGGGGAGAGGGACGCTTGTGGGCAGTGAGCAGGGACAGCTGTGATGATGATGCTGTGAGCTGAGGAGCTTGGGGGTTTCTCACGCACACTCTGCAAGTCTCTTGCGTTCGGTCTCCTGTTTGGTATGTGCTGAATTCCTGCCTCTTGCTGTCAGGCTGGGCTCACAGAGCTCCCAGTGCACTCAGCTGACACCAGGAAAGGACTAAAGCAGCCAGTTGGGCGTGCAGCACGTGGCATGTTCAGTGACAAGACTGTTTATCACGTAACGAGATTAAGCCTCTGTGCCGTACAGTGCATGTGGCTCTGACTCCTTTCCTTGGCAACTGAGAAAGTGCAGGAGGCGAGTTGGGCATAGGCGTGATCCTCTGCCAGCATTGGAAATAAAATCCTGAATTCTCTCTGACTCCCTTCAGATGTTTGTATCATGTTTGATGGTGTCACTCCTGGGATGCTGCTTTGGAGATGTTCATCTCCCAGCAGCCACAGGAAGGCTCTGAAACGTGAGTTTTACCATTTCTTACTTTCGTAGAGACTGCTAGAAAAAATGGCAGATTAGCCAAAACAACATAACAGGTCTTGCTAGTCCACATATGACTACGCAGTATTTTGTACATTATTTAGGTGTCTGGCAAGTAATGAAAAATATTGTGCATTACCTGTGGAAATATCCAGGAAAGGAAATAATTTCTAGTCTGGCACGGGCAGGTCTGTGCTGGTGGGCTGTGCACCAATCCTGCAGCCTTTTTGGAAGGGGAAGGAAGGATTCATAGCTCAGAAGAGATATTTTGTAGGAGGTTATGCTGCTCAAAATGCATGCAAAATGGGTCATGCCTTTGGTGTCCCATGAGCTTAGACTTCTGAGGAAAAGTTAGCTCTGTTTCACTGTGATGTACCATGAAGGAGCTGAATACCCTCCTGTGCATTGAAGCTGAGTGTCTTTGGCAGGAGGGATTGTACAGAAATAAGCCAAAACTCAGTGACTGAGACCTGTGATACCACTCAGTTATGAACATAAGGTAATTCATACTTAATTTTCTAATAGCATAAAATATCCAGCATCTTTCCACAACATGACTCTTGGGGGGGAAAAATATGGTAGCTGTGATAACAGTGTATTCAATGAGTGGTTTGGTTTTGAGCTGCCAGAGCATTGCTATTCTTTTTGTACTTCCTCCTTTCAGAAAAAAAATATAGAATTTTTCTTGTGAGTCGTGGAGGTGCCACGTGTTGGACTGTGTGTGTCACAAGTTTCCCCTGTGTCATGTACCTGAAAAAGAGAGTAAGTAATGTGTGTGCAGTGTCATGTTCTGTACTGACTCATATGGCTCATTCTTCTCTAGCTGAGGATCAGAGGTCCATGGCGAGAGATGCTTTGCAGGTATTTTATGCAAAGCAATCTTGTACTCAGAAAATTCTTGTGATGCTTCTTTGTGAAGTCTGCATCTTTCTCTCATGGAACACTTTTTGCTGTGTTACTGAGCTTTGTTAAGTATTAGGGAATTTCCTAGAAGCTTGAAAATCAAATAGCGGATTTGCATGGGGAGATTGCTGACAGTTTCAGACAGTATATCTTGCGTATTGTCCGTGGCATGACAATACAGCAGTCTTGGATGCCTGCTTGGAAAATATTTAGTGTCGAGCTGGTAGTAGCAAAGTCTTCTGTAAATTAATGTGAAGTTAATATCTGTGCTTAAAAAACAGGATGAGAACTTGAGCTCGGAAGCAAGCTGTATGTGCTGTTGGAGGTCCAGAAGAAGTAGATTTTAGCTTTTTTGGCATCTGATATATAGATTGCAGGCAATGAAGGGTTGAAGTCTTATCACAAAACCAGAGAGATGATTTATTGGAAATGTCAAGAAATCAATCACAGAGCCTAATAGACCAGTTAAACAAGCTTTTCAGTTTGGATTTGTTTAAAAGCAGGGAGGCTTGAATGGTTCTTGTTGATAAACTTGGATGCCTAGACAGATTGCTTGGAAACTGATAAGAGCAAATAGTTTGTTCTGAAACTCATTGAAAGTGAACAAGAAGAATATGTTTTTTTGGCTAGTCTGTCATTTGCAGATGGTTTTTTTTAGGCTAATAAGGTAGGAAAAAGTAAATAGTGTGGAAACTGGGACACGATCCTGTAATTTTTCCCCCTCTAGCAAGCTATTAACATTTGACAGAGCACTTTGGAGAATGTTTTTAAGCTCTAACTTGTCATATTTTTGGTGATGGTAGTGCTGAAACACCTCAACAGATGGTGTTCCGTCTCTACAGAAAAATGGATGTTAAGCTGAAAGCTTTTGTGAAAATACGTTAGTACTGACCAGGTTGTCATGAATGGGTTGCAGAATTCTAAGATAAAGATACTCATTTGCCATCCTGAGACAGAAGAGCACAAGGTAAAATTGCCGATGGCTTGGAGTGGTCTGAGTGTTATTTTTTTGCTGGCACTGTTTAATGGACTATATGACATAGCATATATATGTTAATCAAATTTAATTGGCTTAAATTACCTTTGGAATAATTAAGAAAAGCTTTACTATTAAGTAGCATCCCTTATTAAGACCTTTGGATTCCTTTGTAATGTTAGAATGGTGGTTCATTTTTCATAATAAACATGAATTTTGTGAAGCAGTAAATCAGGGATGGAAAAATTTGTCATAGTAGGTGTTCTAGAGATGAAGGAGTAATACTGAAGTACTCTCCTTTGAGGTAGGGAATGGGCAAGGAGGTTTTAAACATTTACAGAGGACAGGATTGAATAACCTTGATAAAGTGGTTCTTGTTCAGATAAAAAGCCCATGGACAAGGTGGCAGGGATTTTTGTTGCATGTTTTGTGTATTTGTAGATGCTTCAGAGCTACTTTGGCTTAGAGATCCTCAAAAGACAGTCCTAGATCTATTGTTGCCAGTTCCTGCTTGTTTCATCTAGGCTTAAATTTGGCTTTGTGAATAAATTACAACTTTTTTGTTTGACTTGGCTCAGTTTCATCAGCTAACAAATGACTTTCAGATGTTTGTGATTGGTTCTTCTTGCCATATCATTATATTTTTAGGGTTAAATATTTTCTTATGTGCAGTCTAAAAGTGCTTAATTTTCTAGTTGTAATGTTTTTTTACCAATTTATCTTTTGCCACCCATTGGTCTGCCATAGGCACTGCCAGTTTACTCTGGAAAAATCTTGTAAAATTACCTTGATTTGCAGAGAGATAAGTGAACGTGGCTGTCTGCAAAATTATGTGTAAGAATAGGGTTTTACAAAACTCTGCTGAAAATGAGTTGTGGAATCTTGAAAACATATTACAGGAAAAATAAGACACTTTGAGTTGCCTTCTCAAAATAGGTAATTTTTGAACTGTTTTAAAAATTGTTATTCTGGTTTGTCCATACAGATTAAAAATTTAAATGGAATTATGAACTATGTCATTTGCAGAGCTGAAGGTGGGCAGGAATCTCCTTGGTAGTGGAAAATCAGTAATTCCATGTTTTTTCCAGCTTTTGTGGCACGTGATTTCACCTTACTCAAGCTGGCACTTACTGCATTTGCTGCTTCTTAATTGTCATGCTCAATGTCATTTAGTAGTGTGAATGTGTGACTCCACACTGCTGTTAGACTTTTTAAGGCATTTGTGAATAGGAAATACTAAATGTGGACAGTTTGCAAGTGTTCCCTTGAAAGAAAATAAATTCTCTACAGTCAGCAGACGCTGTAATGTCATGTTATTGATCACAAACACCAAGCACGACCAAGCAAAATACTGTATTTTGTCTTGCTGTAGAACTTGGGAAAACATGGCATGGTTCAGGGTGGTATTTTACAGAAGTGCTTCATTAATTTGAGCATGTGGGATGGAGGAATGGAAAGTTAAATAAAGTGATTACAAATGATCTTAAGTGTTTTAGTGCCTTCAGAATTTTCTTAAATGTTATGGTGAGCTTGAAACTGCTGCTTTTTTTTGAGCAATGATGAAAATGGGTCCCTCGTTGTTTCAATTACCATCCACAGTTTCCTGTTACCTGTTAGGATATGGTGCAAAGTTTTAAAAGCCACATAAATAGACTTAAGCATTAAAGAAATTATAAAGTACATTATGAATGGTTCAGCACTTCTCAATTATTAATAAGTCTTCAGGATAATTTAGCCTTTTTTGCAGAGTTGTGCCAATTTTGTGGTGGTTTTTTGCAGTGAAAATGGATAAACTGTGTATCAGGAAAGTTTTAGTTGCTGTCAAAGTACAAAAAAACTCTTGTAAGCGGGTCTGATGGCTAAATACAATATACTATAATAGGGGCAGATTTTTATCATTCTTGGCTGGCCTCTTTGTGGGTGTGAAGGGCTGGCAAATGAAAAGTCTTCTGCAGATGACAGTGGACAAGCTTCCAAGAGCCTTTGTGTTTGTAACCAGCTGTGAGGGCTCGTTGGAATTGCAGCCTCCATGTATGATGGACCAGAAGAAATAATATTTCATTACTGGGTGTGTTCAGTCAGGTGATGTACTGAACACAGGTTTAGGATATGTTTTCATGTATGGTGGAATTGTGGGCCTTTTCCACTGAGCACCTCCTAGCCTCTCTCTGTAGCAGGATGTTGTGCAGTTGGGCTGCATTTGTTTTCAGACAGGTTCTTAAAAATTGCCAGAGACCTTAGAGAGCCCAGTGGCTGCTGTGCAGAAGACTGGGAACAGTTAGGTGTGGGTTTTTTTGTGTCTCCAGCACGTTTTTGGACTTACTGTTGTTCAGCATATTGACGTGCTGTAGAGGTTGGTGGCAGCACCTCCATGATCCGTGCCATTTTACCAATGTATATTGCCACATTTTTCTTTCAAAAAAAGCTGTCACCATTGGACTGAGTATTGATGTTATTATCTGAAGTGTTCCTGATGCTGTCTTGGTGTTCTTTTTGCATGAGGCATCTGGTTCATGACCAGGAGATCCATTTGCTCTGGGCTTTCGATAGCTCAGATTATTTTTCCCTAAAGAAAGCTTCCATTTATATTGTGTTCAATATCTGAGACCAAATAAAGAGGCAGAAAAAGTATTGCTGAGAAAAAAAGACAACACATACTAATAAAAGAAGAATCATGTAAGCAGAGTAAAATAATCTGAGTATTGAGTCAGTAGTGAGTTGAAAAATGTGCACAGTTTTATGATAATTCCACTTGTTTGTGACAATTTGCAGACTGAAAGAGGAAAACTTCCTGCAAATGAAGTCATGCAATTCATGGAATACAAATTATTTTAATTGTTCACAGGTAAAAATGCTTATCAGTCCTGCTGTTTTGTCTATGACACATCCACTGGTTTGTTCATGTTCTTGAATCTTTTGGTTTGACCTGTGCAGCGTAGGTGATGCCATAATACAAAACAGTATAAAAATGGGATGATTTCTTTCCATAGAGTGGAATTAATTAGTGAGCTGGTTTGTAGAATTATTACTGTCGGCTTTGGGTTTATGGAATTGTCATCTGGACGACAAAAATGTTTGAGTGCTACTCAGGGCACCTTTTATAGTACAAATGTGGATGCGGGTGTAGAGCATGGGCGAGCTGAATTTGTGTTGAATGGTGTACATGAATTTCTGGCTCTGAAGAAATTATTTGTTTTCAGAGGAGTAGTCCTCACTTGAACTCTCTTGGAGGCTTTTGCTGTGCAGCAAAAAGGTGGTGCTTGTTTTTGCACTCTGAACAAGGGGCTATTTGCTAACACAGTCTTGTTGTGGGAAGGAAACTTTGGTTTCTGTTGCTACCAGTGATACTCCTGATGTATTTCTTGAGCCACTGATGTGTGTGCCTTAGTGAGCTGACGTGTGTCACCCTCCCCACTAAAGTTGTTTTTGCTCCTTGCTGTTTGCACCCTTCCAACATTTGTGGAATGTTTTGTGTTCTTGGCTGTCAGGGTGTCAGTCCAACCAAATGCTCATCTCCATTGCCCTGAATGCCTGCCAAGCTGGCTTTGTTGTTTCCAGTGGAGAAAAATGGAACTTGGTAAACAAGATGTTGATGTAGTGATACAGCATATTATTTTCCATATTGAATTGGAAAGCAAGTTTGTAAATAACTTGTTATATATTGCCACTGTTAGGGAACTTAGTGCAGAAAAAAGATCTATATTTATGCTGTATTCCTTCCAGGGTATTTTTATCAGAGAAGATAGATAGTGTTTTTCAAATGTGAATCTTAGAAGAAATAGGTCAGAGTTGCAGTGTCTTCTCT
The DNA here is from genome assembly GCF_027477595.1 of Haemorhous mexicanus. NCBI lineage: Eukaryota > Metazoa > Chordata > Aves > Passeriformes > Fringillidae > Haemorhous > Haemorhous mexicanus. The sequence continues at coordinate 20,534,743 of NC_082344.1, read as the reverse complement.
GTTTATTCTGTCCTTCAAATGTGATTTTTGCAGTCCTCGTGAGGATCAGATTGTCTTTAAATCTTAAAGGCAGGCTGTCTATCCAAGAGCAACCACCTCACCGCCTTGGGATGGGGGGCAAAATTCATATTTGTTTTGACAAAATCCGAGTTTTTCAAATTTTTCCATCACGTCCTAATTACTGCTATCTGAACCCCCCCCTCCCCCCTTTTGTTTTTTTCCTTCAAGGATGCTAGTACAGCTTGTTGTGGTTTTCTTTGCAGATTTGAACTTGAATGGGCTGCTTGAATGGTAGGTTCTTCTGGAAACGTGGACCATGTGGCAAATTATGCCAGGATGGCCCCAGGTCCCAGACTTGAGATATCTTTTGGGAAACCCCAGTTTCCTTGGCAGTCTCTCAGGAAATGTCATGGTGCTGTGAGAGCTACTTATGTCCTTCCTTCCTTACAGGAAAAATAAAGTAAAATTCTCCAGTGAACTGTAATAAAGATGATAAAACCAGCTTTGTTCTGGAAGGCTGTGTTGAAATCTTACAACTGTTTCTGAATTTTTAAAAAAATTCCATTGTGTGCTGCGCTGCTTATCATGGGATTTTGTTTTCCAGCAGAAAATTTCTCTCCTCTCCTCTTTTTTTTTCCCCTGGTTGCGTTTTTTTGGTGTGTATTTCTAAACTAATCAAAATAACTTGGGATTAGATTTTAGGACATCCAATGCGTATTTGCCAGAGAGAACTGGAAGTCATGTTAAAAATATTTAACTTTCATGATATCCAGATGTGTCTAGACCTTCCTTTGTCAATCAGCTGTGGTGACAACATCTGTTTTCTTCTTTTCCTTTCACTTTGTGTTCTTCAGAGTTGAGTAATTCAAAGGATAAATTGTGGCTTAGTCCTCCATATAAACTGTGGCACAGGGATGTGGTCAGGTTCCTCTCTGCATCTGCTCTGAGTTGAAGCTGAGTTCTGCCTGCACAGGGGAGCTGCTGTTAAGTGTGTCACTTTTTCATGCTGTTGGGTTCCTGTTGGTGCAACCCCTGCTTGATTCTGAGAGCATGTTGTAAACTAATGTAATAAATAATGTAGTGTGTGTTCACTTTGAGGATAATGGAATGTATCTGAAATGATGAGGTTAAATGAAAAATAGGACTCAGATTCAATTTTGAGATGAGAAAAGCCTGAGAAAGGTGAGGGGGGTTCTTGACAATTTTCTAAGGCTCAGTAAGAATGCAATAATAATTGCACTTTAAGTCTTAAAATTATCTTCTTCTTAAAAGTCTCATCTTCTCAGGAGCTCTTATGTGTACTTGAGCTTGTATCTGGATTTGGCAGTAATTCATACACAGAAATTTACTACTGGGTGATTGCCACGACAAATATATCTACTTCTTTTTTATATATTGTTCTTCAGTTTCTGTTGTGCCATTTTCTGCCTTAAATTGTGTACCCATGACTGTGGTAGATATTGTCACTCTTATTACAAGACTTGCCCATGAAAATGGCAGCAGGTACAGCAGGCAGGTTTTTTTGGTTACCAAAAATATGCATTCTTAGCTCATTACCCTTTGTGGAGAAATGAACCACTTAAGAGTGGACAGGAGGATTTTCTTTCTGGTGTACAGGTCTGTGAGGAGATGGGGACAGAAGGTGGAGTGGTTTTAGCTTCTCTGGCACTGTTTGAGAGGAGCAGGTGGAGCTTTAGCCCTACCTCCCTTCATTTCTGTGTTGTGGAACCAGGTGTGGAGCTGTGAAGGGCTGAGCACAGCTGTGCCAGTGTTATGCTTGGATCCCCTGCGTGGGTGTTTGTGCAGGAAAAGCTGTGTGACTGAGCTGCAGGAAAGAGCAGTAACCAAATAATTGCCTAGTAAATTCCTGGGAATGTATTTCCCTTGTACAAAAATATTTATAAAGGGAACGTTCATTTGCCAGTTTCGAGAAGGAGAAAATAGATTGAGGTGAAATTACAAAAGAACAGTTTGAAGGGGGGGCAGGGCAAAAGGAGATGCTTTGAAATCAGTCACACACACTCCTCTTCTACCTGCAATTCCTTGGATCTAGAAAATGAACCCAGGCCTCATTTCCATTCATCCTAGTTTTTCAAAATGGTTTTAGAATAACTGAAAAAAACCCTCCCAAAATGAACCTACCAAAACACTCTATAAAACTATTAAAAATAGTTTTAAAAAAGGAAGAGATTCAAACTTCATAGGTTTTTCAGCAAGCTTTAAATAATAGTGTGAATTATTGTAAGTGTAATTTTTAAATTATTTGCTTGGTGAGTAAAAGACTTTTTTTTTTTTTTTTTTAAATTAAAACTGCTTACTAGATCTTTTCCCACTCTGCCAGAAGAAAACATTGATTAATTTCAAGCCTAGGGATAACTTTGGTTCAGTCTCTACAGAGATCTGATAATAGTGATGGAAATTAAGTAGAATTACCTTAATGGTGATTTAGTCTCCCTGTCTTGCACTTAGCTGTAAAACTGACTGTATTTTTCAGTGAGTTTTGGTGAAAGTTCCTGATGAATTAAGTCATATCTGTCTTGTCACTGGAGTTGAGAAGGAGGAAGAGTTAGCAATGCACAGATAAGTTTTCAAGGATTTTGGAAATAAACTTACGCGACTTCTTCATTAGCTGTCTGAAATCTGTCTCAGTGTGAGCAGGATTATCTGTGGGGCTAAATCAGTAATACTAGCCGTATTAATGTGCTTTGGCCATGTGAATTGTCCCAGTGAAGCGTATATATGTCTGATAAGAAATATTTGACACTCTAAAAGCATCAGAGTGAATGTGTTCTTGAAAATGCAGTGGTAATGGATGAACTTTCCGGCTAGTCACAAGATTTTTGTGCCACTGAAGCCAAAAATAATTGCTCCTGTGGAGAAGTTTAAAACATATTCTGTGTAAGGACTAAAGCATCAACTCCTAGCACGGATAGACAAAATTCTGAATAATCAGCAATGTATCTCATGAAAAATTTACTTCTGCTTCCAAGTGTCAAAACTACTTCCTGCAGAGCTTACAGATAAAACTAGTTCCTGTCAAGCTGTGTACCAAAGGATGGAGCACCAGTAGAAGAATTTGTTCACCATTAAATAACTTCGAATGTGTAGAAATACTTTCAGAATATGGCGGAGGGGGGAAGCATAGGAAGCAGGGACTTAACTCTGCTTCTAATGTTTAGGTTCGGTTGTGGTGGTCACTATTATGTTAGTATTTGAGGACAGACTAAACACTGAGAAAGCTAAACATACATTCTGCCTGCAACACCAATTAAAACAAGAAAGCCACTTGCACTGGGTGGAGGGAATCTTTTTCACAGCAAGAAGCAGAAGTTGCATTAGCAGTGGATGTACAGAAATGTTTTTTGCTATGCTGTAACTACTCAAAAAATAGAATGAGTGAAGTTTATGTACTGGTGGCTGAGAGCAAGGACTGCAAATGCGTGTGCTTTTGATTTCTCTCTTGGTTAAACATCTTGTAGGCTTGTCTGTCCTGAGGGTGTTGGGAAAGGGATGGATTTAGTCCTTTGGTCTTGGATTTCCTGGGGCTTCCAGTACTGAGAGGTGTACATTCTTAACCCTTTTGTCTAATTTCCTCCCTTTGAAGTGGAGATCAGGCTTCCATTGAAAGCAGAGGTTGTCCAGATATATGGCATATGAACATCTGACTTTATTTGAGAGTACATGAAAGGCTTTTAATAGTTTCTTTTAACATTTCTGTCTCGTAATTTCATCTTAAATCACACTCTGAAATGAAATCATAATAGTTGCCGCCTAGATTCCTTGTTTGTTGTAGAAAGCTTAATGCCTTATGTACAGGATCTCTCAAGGCCTAGCTGAGATTTCAGCTGCACTGTCTTCCATATGTTTGGAAAAAGCCCTTCGTCATCTGCATCCAATTTAGCAGAGCTGGAATGCTGGAAACATGTTTTAGTTCCTGGTGAAATAAAACTGTGAGTGCTCTGTGAGTGAAAGCATCACAGTGGAGTTGTTCCTCTGTCTGTGCAAAGCAGAGGTGTCCCAGTTTAGCTGCTTTTATTTATTTGTAGGTTTGGGTCCATCTCCCTTAGATGTGGGCTGAGCTGGAGGGCGGCAGTGAGCCCGCAACGAAGCCATTGAGTCAGCTGTGGTTCCACTTAGCTCTTGGTGTGGGGCAGAGGAGCCCTGCTGCTGCTTCCCTGCTCCTGCTGCAGGTATTTCTGTGGGGATCTCACGTGTTCTGAATGAGCTGCTGCTCCTGGAGCTTCCTCCCAGATCCTGGCCAAGGATACTTGGTGATGGTTGATACCTCAGTAGCTGATACTTAGACTCTTCAGCAGGCCTTGGTGCACAAGGTAGGTAGGTGATGCTGCTCTCTCACAGTGCCTAGTCGCAAATAGCAACTGGATTAGCAATTTTCTTGTTTGTTTTGCTGAAACACGTGGCAAATTTCATCATCCTAAGAGGCAAAGTGTGTCGGTGCTTGTAGGCATTGGTGTGTTTTGTATGTGCTTTGTCCTGATTCCTTTACCAGCCTGTTGCTGTGAAGCTGAATGCCTTCCACAAACAATCGCTGGCATCTGTTATCTGTGCTGAATTGTTTTTCTCTGTGTCAACTTGAAAATTGTATGTATAAAGTGGTTTTTTTTTATTTATTTGAATCTTCCAGGGCATTTGACTGTTTTGTTAGGAAATGCAAGGTCAAATAAATGTTTTTGATGAGTCTTGCTGTTTACACTTAACAGCAGTATTATGTCTTCAAAAAGACAAAGGCCTTAGGAATAATTGAAAACAAAAAAGTGAAGAATTAGAAAAGCTTTGCCAGAGCTAATATAAGAAGAGAAGTCAGGTCACAAGACAATAATCAGGGCATCTATTCTGCAAACTCCCAAAGTATGAAGTTCTTTGTGGTTTCTAGAAACCCAACTGTTGCTGCAGTGTTGTCTATTCGCACTGGCTAATCTATTTTGTTAAAAGGTTAATTATCTTTTTCCATTTGTAAAGGTTGAAATATTGTCTTGAGAACCACTGTGTCTGTTGGAAGAGAATCTGAAGAATCCTATTCCATCTTCATCTGTTCTAATTAAACGTGGCTCCTAAATTTGGGTGAATGATGGATCAAGCTGATAAACCACACAACTCTATGTAAAAATTGCTTTCTGTATGGTTTATACCTAGAGATTTTACCTTCCAACTTAGAAGAGCAGAGTTATTTTTCAAATCATTATCTGATCAAGAGAAGATGAAAAAGTAAGGGTGTAGTTAGGGTTGCAGATAAAGAGAAAGAGGCAGTGTGAAGTTACTAGGAGGCTGGATTAATTTAGTTGCCTTACAATGGCTTTTCTGCAGCGTCTGTTCTAGAGGTTGGTTGTGAGTATGATTCCTTGGGAAAAATTGTCCGTAACTGGTAGTTGTAAAACAATAAAAGTCACAGCTGAAGCTTTCACCCAGCTCTACTGAACTGGCTTTGCAAATGGAATAAACTGTGGTGCTGATTGTTTTAGCAGTCAACTCATGTAATTCATACTTTCCAGAATTCACCTTATTCTGCAAAAAGAAATCCTCAAACAATCTGTGCTTTGGCAAAGAAGGAGCTGCTTGAGTTTGTGAGACCCTGATTTAAACTTCATTTGGTTTCCTGCACTGATGAAACATGTTGCTTTTGAAATGCAGGATGGTGTTGGTGCAGGTCATAGATAACCTGAAGGTTACATGCAAGGCAAAAAAGGTGTTCTTTTCTTCTTTGTGAAAATAAAGAACAAAAAATCAAGAAAGCTACGTTGCAGAGCCATGATGGTCATATGGAGACAGGTGGGGCATTTTTGGGGTTTGGATGGCAAAGCTTCTCTGCTGTTTTGACTACAGTAATGTGAAATAGTAAGGCCTGTCTGACTGGAGGTGATAACCTCCTTTCCCTTGGGCATGCTGATATTCTCCTGTTAAGATTGTCACTTAGATAAAACACAGACTCTCCTTCCTGTGGAGGGAGTTAATAAGAAAAGGTAGATTTTGCGGGTTTGTTCTTGATTCTATTTTATGCTATTAATGACCTCTGTCATTCATACCAGAAGAAATTTATATTCTCAGGATACCTTGCCTCTCTTAAATTAGAGAAATTGAATAAATGGAACTCTGTAAACATGAACATGCTCAGCACAGTCTCAAAGTGGCTACAGATCCAGGACCCACTATCTTTGGATTATTTTTCTTTTGCTTTTACATCTATTTTTCTTAAGTGTTAGTCCTAATTAATGTCAATTTCTCTTTTTGTAGCCTGCCTAAAACCTGGAGAGTGCCCCAGTGTTGTTTGCTACTAGCTGGTGCTTTTTTTTTTTTTTAAAAAAAAAATTCTAAACAATGTTTTTCTTCAGTTTTATGTAGGTAAGTAGCATATACATGTTTGCCGGTTTTGAATCTTTTCAGGTGAATAACTTGATTTTCCTTTTTTCATTTTGGGTGCAGCAATGTCAGCAAAAGATGCTTACATGTTTTTAGCTGGCTTTCAGGTCACTGAAGGTAAGCAGTTACTTGCTGAAGTGTTCTTGACTCTAGTTCTGCTTCTCCTTCAGCTCACATGGCACAGTAGTGACCAGAAAGAGACACATGAGCATAAAATTCTTCTAGGGAAGGTGTGCTCACCTTTTAACTGGGGGTTATGATGGTGGAGTATGAAGACTGTGGATACAACACAGCAGAGTTGGCTTTGCTCTTAAGGGTTCCTTTAGTACAAGCTGGAAAAGTAGATGTTAGCATCCATGCACAGGTTGACCTTTTAAAGGGTAAGGACCCCCTGAATTTATTCCATTCCCCCACATGAATTCATTTTAGAGTCAAAGGAAAGTGTTGGTTCTGATTTAGGAATTTGGGGACAGTATTCACATAGCTTAGAGCTTTACTGGAAAGGACAGTACCACAATGGTGTTATTTTTCATTTACTAATACATGATAATTTTTCATTTACTAAAACAATTTAGGTGGCATGGATACACACTGCTGCTTTCTGAAATACATAGGAAGGATTGTGGACTCTATTTTTCTGATGTAAGCTTGGTCTTACAAAAGTGAAATGTTAGTTCTTTAAGTATGAATTAATGCTTTTCCTGGGCAGAAGATGGAAATGTCAACTGCAAAGTAATGGTGCTTATTTAGAGTTGGCTTTTTCAGTGGAAAGACACACATCTGCTTTTTAAAAAATCTGACTATATTGTCTCCAGCATTCTAGCATGGAAATTTATGTCAGTATGGTTAATGTTTTTAAGTGACAGATGCAATTACCATTTACATAAAACATTTCTGAACAGCATTAAAAGTATACTGATTCTTGTTTAAAAGTAGGTCTATTTAAAGTTTAGGTCCTGCTGGGGTTGGCACGCAGAGAGGACACAAATCTTGGCTCTGGTACTAAGTTTAGTAGGAATGGAAGCAGATGCACCTCTGAGGTTGCCAAGTTTGAGCCTTTGGTTCTGACTTGCCCGTGTTTATTTGAGTTGGGACAGTGTCAAGATACTCCCTGATGCTGGGTGGGTGCTCACTACCTGTGTACAGTATGTGCCTACCTGCTTAATATCCATGTACTCCTCTGCATGCATACAGGACAGCTGGGAAATGAGCACGGTAATTCTGGATGCAGTGTAGGCACTTGCTATAACTCTGTCAGTTCCTCTGATAAACTGGGGCAGGATGTTCCCACATGCACATCTGTGATGCCATGATCCTTCTGGGGAACACATGGAAGTGGGAGAGATTTGCTTCAGAGGAATCTCTCAGCACATCACCAAGGGCTGCTGTTACTTGAACTTCTTTCTGCTGACAGGGATAAACATTACACTCTGCATAACAAATCCGAGGAAGTAATTTTGCATGAAATGTTCATAGCGAATACGTTCAAAATAAGTGCATGGATTTCTCTTTGTCAAATGTGAACTAATAAAAGACTTTAAAGGTCATTGTGGGTTGAGTTGAGGTGGATTGAACCTTCCTTTGTTTCCCCTGAGGCTTCTATAGAGGCACCCAGGAGATAAGGTTCCTCCTGCTCTGAACATCTGAGCATCCGGAGAGATGTTGCCAGCCAGTACTTGGCTGAGTTAATCTCTTGGCCAGAGTTGGGACTTTGCTGGGACTACATTTGCTCCGACCAAGAGAGGAGTTTGAAGTGTGGTGCAGACAGCAAATACTTGTCTTTCTTCCTCCTGCTCTGCAGCAACTACCAACTCTTCCTGCAGAACCTGTGAGCTCCTTTGATTTGTAAGTACTGCAGCAGATCTGGGAGGAGGCTTTTGCTGCCATAGACAAACTGGAATGTATTTTTGCTGCTTGGCAGCATATTTAGTGAATGGCATTTGTAGCATCTTAATTCTCTTGATCAGTTTTATAAGGAATGTGCAAGGTCTGAACTGCTGTGAATTGGACAGCATGGAAAGTCCTGTTGTGTTGGATTTCCTAAAAAAGCCTTCAGCCTTGTTTCATTCTCAGTGATTCACTGTCAGAGGGCTGCTGACATCTGTACCCAGATGTTTTTTGCCACCAGTCTTTGAGAAAAAAGAGTGGTGCTAGAGATGATTTCTATACTTTGAGAGATCATCTGTTGAGATCATGCTTGGGCACAACTCTTAATTCTTTTGTAAGTGGCAATTAAGTTACTTTTAAGCTGTCCTTACTACTACTATCTCCATGTAGAGTATGAAGCTGTAAACAGGGTTTATGTATTTCCAGTGTCAGATATTCAGAGGCAGTGTTACCCTTTGGTTGGAAGAGACATCTGGGAGTTGAAATGTCTTTCAGCTGTTCCAGATGCTGCTTTTGACTTGCTCCCTGACCTTTTCACTGCTCAGTATTCCAGCTCCTGAGACTTGTCAGCTGTTCCGCATTTTTTTGTCTCTCTTGCATCACTTGACCCTTTCAGCTATCAGAGGCTCTTTATTGCCTTGTCTGTAGTTTTTTTAAGCTTCTCCAGATAGGTACAGCTGATCTTCTGCTATATGCAGTTTACCTCTAACATTGCCAGTTGTGCAGAATAAGACACTTGAAATGGGAGTCTGGGTAGAAACCTGGCAGGTTAAGGACCACTCCATTCTAATGACAGAACAGTTTTGTGGTGGGAGGGACCTTTTAAAGGTCACCCAGTCCAAGCCCTCTGTAATGAACAGGGACACCTTCACTTTTCCAATCGCTTTGGTAGCAGCAACCTTGTCTTGCAACTGTGTGCTACCACGTGAGAAAAAAACTGAGGGGATGTATACATAACGGGTAGCATGCAAAAAAGCATAACAGAGATACTGTTATCCTTGGAAGTTGTTGCTGAAATTCTTCAAAAGCCTTTCCTGTGCTGTGACATTTTGCAGCCACTCCTAAATCAGGTATGGTCTATCTGTACCTGAGAAGCAATACCCAGACAGATTGTGTGCAAATGTCTGTCAGATACACAAGTCTTCTACAGGTGGAGTCCATCTCCACCCAAAAAAGTTAGTGGGATTAGGAAGTGATGGTTAGGTGTCCTTTCTAGGTGCCAGGAGAGATCTGCGACCAACAAAGTGCTCTTAGCTTTGCAATTTTCTTATGGCTCCTGCTGCCACAGCAGTGGTGGGAGGACAAGAAAGGAGAAAGCTGCTGTGTGGATTTTTACAGAATAGGACGGAATGGCAAGGGCAGCAAAAGTAAAGCTGTGAAAATTATCCAAATGCTGATCTGAGAATGTGATGTGATGCTGCAATAACAGGCTGCAATTGATTTGCTTTTACAAAACTATGCACATATTTACTAACAGTAGTCATTATCACGGAAAATAAATATACACATGGATGTTTTTCAAAAGTGCCTGACCAAATGTGTTAAATAATTCCTGTTGTAATTCACAAGAAGTTGAATGTCTTCTTATATTCTTTATAAATCCTCAAGTCCCATTTTATTTGGGCTGTTTATAGCTGTGTTTGAATTGTTGTAAGAAAACAGTAGGCTTGTAAAGGTTTGGCTGGTCTAAGAATGTGTTTGAAAATTCTAACATGAAAATGCAGATGAGGTACTAAAGAGTTGTATTTGACCAAAGCCTCAATTTTCTGGCAAAATTATTGGGTCTTGGTTTTCGAACTGATCCCAAAATGCATTGAAAAAGTAATGGATGTGTTCCCCTCAGCTGTGCCAGGAAGTGAATATCACACCTCTCACAGTTTTTCATTGCCTAAGGAAAAATTATTTAGGCCTTGGAATTAAAATTCTTTCAAGCAAAATATATTCAGGCTGTCGGTGTTAGGACAAAAGTGAGAGTGAGGAATGCAGAGCAGCCAGGTGATCTGTGCCTAGGAACGTAACTGCCAGTGCTTCAAGAGGTTTGTTAGATGTCTCAGAAAACCTTTTGGATAAATGTTCTAAAAGTTTGTGGCAGAAAGCCTCTGGTAAGTGCACTGCTGCAGGTTTTGGAAAAGAGCAAGAGAGGAATGCTGTAAAATCTCTCCTTGCAGTGACAGAAACTGAGACATGCTCCATGCAATGTAAAAATGCTAAGCACAAACAGAAAGTTAGTTTAGAAAGTTATTAAGTATGTTTTTACCTCTGACATGTTTTTCCTTCCATGTGCAGTATCCCATTGACACAACAGATGAGTAGCAACTGATTTGCAGTATCCTGATGGTGGGAAATAGGCCAGTCTTCTGCTTCCTGCAGCAGTTGCTTACAAGCTCATGCCTCTGTAGCAGCAGAGATTCAGGTGTCTTGGGATGTCTCACAAGCAAGATGAATACTGACAGTGTTTTCACATACTAAATGATTTTTAAGAAGTTGCTACTCAGACTAAATCAAAAATAAATTGAAAGGAAGCTCACTGGTCAAAGGCAGCAATTCTGAACCTGAAAGATACCAATAAACTCAAGCACACTGTGGATAGCTTGTTATAGGTAAGCTGAGGGAACCCAAAACTGGACATCACCTGGAAAGAGGTGTAAGTGTTGAAGTATTAATCTAGTTTTACATGGCACTGTTGTGTCACAGAGACTTTTATGAATTTTGTGTGTGTATATGTATTTGGTAGATATGTTCATCAATAACCAAGCCTGTTGTTGCTGCAAAATTGCTGCCTCTTGCTGCCTGTTTGTCCACGTGTTTGGTGCAGTGTTGTGTGTGCCTGCTCTTTTTTGCTCTTTTTGTGAGAGAAGGGAATTAGATGAAATAGGCTGAAAGAGTATGGATCTGGGGCAGGCACTCTGGCAGCTTCCCACTTTTATCCATTTTGTGGTAGGCTGACATTGGGCTGCAAAAACCAGCATTTGAGCAGTAGCAAAGATGAAGAGTTACTGGAAGTGAACTCTGCTGATGTTTTGCATGCTTGAAATGTGCTATCTTGGCCATGAGAAATTTCAGTGAGAAGAAAAACATTGACTGCAAACCACCAGGGTTTCTTGCCAAACAGATCATCTTCATGCAGTCCTGTGGCTATTCTTGTAACTGGATTTGGTGTGCTTTAATGAGTTTCTCTGACTATTTCCTGGCAAAATGCTGGGATCTGGGGGAGATGCCCAATTTAATAATTCAAGTATTGAGTGAGTGGTAGCTGAGGAGAAACACTTCTCTGCTTTCTGTGCCTTCCACACTGGCAAGGAGAACATAAGTGTGGTTAGTTGCCTTCTAGACAGACCAGTGAGAGAGGCAAGTGGCTTTATGGGAGCAGAAAAAGGTTGGATTGAGGCCAGCAGTGGTAGATGGTGATGGTCTCCATGGGCCAGGGGATGTTGATGCAGAGCCAATGTGTCAGGGAACATTTCTCATTTTGTTTGCTTTGCACTCCCGATGTCCAGGCAAGCCCAGGAGAGTGAGCCCACAGGCAGCCCCAAATGAATATATTGTCTAGAATTTATTCAGTTCTGGTCATTACCTAAACTGGAGGCTGGCCAGCTCAGTGGAGTTGACTCTGGCAGCAAGTACAAGTTGTGTTTCCTGTTGAGAAGATGAGTTTGAGGAATATTCTCATTTAGTGCTGAAAATGCATGGCTTTCTGCCTCCTCTTATGAGACCAAGAGGACTTGGAGTATGTTGATGTAATTCCACACTTTGTCATGTGTTGTTTGCATACTGTTTGCACCTCACTGTTCTCTGCATCGGTGCCAGCACCCTGATATTTCTGCAATTTATTTTTATGATCTTAGTGTTGAAACAGCTGTAAAAACAAGTAGTGAAAGTGAGCCAGCTGCTGGAATTTCTGATTCCAAGTCTGGTTTGTCGTAGGCAGACATTAAAAGGGAAGGATATATGAAAAACAACAAATAAACCTAATCTCAGGACTAAATGCAAACAAGTTAGGTGGCTGAATTTTTTACTGCTGAAGAGAGTTAAATCACTAATGAATGAAATAATATAGCCTTTTTTTGTACAGAGCATGTCTAAGTATATGCTACTGCTTTAAAGGAGATCTTACACTTTCCTGTGCGGATGTGGGAGTAGCAGACCTGTTGTCTCTCCTACACCTCATTTAATATTGCAGAAATAGACAGAAATTTTACCAGACAAAGAGATGGAGATGTATTAACATCTTCCTTGACTAAATAAAAATTTACATTCTTACTTTGTACACTGATATCAGCGCCATTGGCATGTGACTACATGAAAGAAAATAAAAAGTTGTCTTTCATCCAAACAGCTAATTGGTTTTGACTTTGGTATTTAGATTCTTGTTTATGGTCCAAGTGTAATAGGGACCTAATGTCTTTAGCACTGCAGTGATACACGTAGATACTGTGTTTAAACTCCTTTGTCCCTGCCTTGAGGCTTGCCCAGGCAGCAGAGATGAGCTGATCAGCTTAGCAGTTGTGCACCAAGGAGCACAGGGCAGCCTGTGGGTAATGATTTTGTTCCTTTTTTCAGTTGCAGTAATTCACCTGCTGTTTACAATGCTTTCCATAAAATATTTGCTAATATTCACTTTCTAAGGGTGTGAGTTGGAGGGCTGCTTCTTGGCATCTACGTTGGTCCAAGCAAAACCCAGCAGCATCCAAGAGATTCCTGCTTGGATTCAGAAAATGCCAGTTATGAGTTGGGTGCATTTCCTTTTGGAGAGAGGGCAGTGTGGTCTGAGGACCTGTCAGCTGGTTCATTTTTGTTCTTGCAACTGTAACCACAGGCACACAAAAAATAAAATCTTTATCTGCTCTGCAGAGAGCCAGACACGTTTGTATGTTTTGTGGTGCCACTTGGCTCAAGTAAATCTCACAGTACAAGTGTTCTGGGTGACTCTAGTGAACCCTGAAGAGACAGGAGAAAGATTTCCTTTCTCTGAGAAGAATACCAAGTGATTTAAGTTTTGATCCTGCAATTTGTACTTTGCTGAAACCTGTGTGCTTGTGCTGAGGCCTATTAACCTCAGTGGCACAGGGCAGTGAGGAGTTGTAATCATGGCAAGCAGATCCCAGGATCAAGCCCAGAGCAGGGACGTGAAAACAGACTGTGTGTGGGTATTTAAAGAGAAAAAGCTGTAAACACACAACAGAGGTGGCAGCTGGAGAAGTTGTTCCAAAGGGGATGTGTGAGCAGTAGGAAGAAAGGAGCCAAAGGAAAAAAGAGCTGAAAACCTCTTCTGATTGGAATCTATTGATTCCTTCTATTTTTGTGATTAATTTTATGGTGATGTAACACTATGTATTAATTGTCAGAGGGATGGCCTCATCTGTCAAATGAGTATATTATCTGTTTCTAGTCTGCCTTGGAAACTGAGTGCATGCCTTTGCAGTGGCAGTGCTGATGCCCATTCATGATGTTCAGTGAAGATCATCTTCTTGTGTAGGGGACCCCGAGCAGGAGTGCCAGGCTTGGACTCGCTAACCCACTTTGCTAAAGTGAGAACATGAAGCTTCAGTTTAGATGTTCTTAGTCAGAGATGTCTGCTGCCTGCAATGTCAAGAATATTTCATTCTTTTCCCAACCTGATTTTTGAAACAAAAAGCTATCTAAGAAGCCAACTTTTCTGGGCCTGAACAGCTGTGCAGGCTCCTGGTGAGGCAAGAGATTGCCAGTGGTAGTCTGGAAAGAAGAGAAGCATGTTGTTCTTCAAATGCTTACAGTGAAATTTCATGATTGATTTTGCACACTACTGTGCTTGTGGTCAGAGTCACATTTTATTCTGTTTAGGTATAAACTCTTTGGCACATGTAGGTTTTGGTTTGATTTGTATTTTAACTGGAAATACCAGAACTTGCAACTCAAAGTTGTGTGTTTGTGCTCTAGACTTACTAGGAGAGCAGGAATACCTTTTTGACTATGAAGATTAAGCACGTTACTACATGATTATGTGTACAAAATCCATCAGAAAGGTAATGACTGTCCAGAAATGGTTAAAAGGTACAGTTTTAATAAAGCCAAAATGCCACATGAAACTTTGTCAAGTTTAGTTCCACAGTTCTGCTCTAGTTTTGACACAGTTCTTGTGCCTTAAGATGGGCCAGAATTCTTCGTGGTTTGCCACATGTCGATAGCAAGTGTCTGGGCACACACTAACTTCAGTCAGGAGTTGCCTGTAAAGGAGTAAAAACAAAAATAACAGAAAAAAACCCCTGCTTGTCTGGTGGGGTAAAATTAAGCTTTGGTGAAGCAGAGGCTTTTTTAACATTACCTGAAAGCCCCAAGCCTGCCAAGGAATTTTAAAGGGGGTCCTCCAGTAGTCAGCTGCTTTCTTTAATCAGGGGAAGTACAGTAAGTTCATTCCTTGTTACTGCCTGTAACCCAGCAGAGCTCACCCTAAAAAACAGCTGATGTCTTCTTCAGTGCTGGCCAAAATATCTTGTGCAGCAGTTGACATACTTTTGCCTGCTTTTCAGCAGTTCATTATTATTTTATAGGTGAGTGGTAGTTCTCTCAGCTGATGGGGTGCTGGTATGAGAACAAGCAGGCAGATGGCAAATGCCTTTCTAGCACACTTCTGCAGCCAAGGTGTGTTTCTTCTCCAGCTGTGTTGAAAGGAGCGAGTTATTGCCTGGATAATAATCTAATAATTTTACCTTTTCCTCTTGCTTGCCCAACAGGAGAGTTGCCCGTTGCCAGTATGGAAGAACACAATGGCTCTTCAGAGACTCCTGCCCTGAGCCCAGGGCAGCACGTTGCCATCAAGTGTGGGTGGCTGCGGAAGCAGGGGGGCTTTGTCAAGACCTGGCACACGCGCTGGTTTGTCCTCAAGGGAGACCAGCTCTACTATTTCAAAGATGAAGATGAAACCAAGCCCTTGGTAAGTGAAGGGAGGAGATAGGATGGGAGGTCAGGGAGAAAAGTAAGTTAACAAAAGCAGAATTGTCGGGAGCGTAAAGCACCAAACTTCTCTATCTCTGTCACTGGCTCAGTGTTGGATTTGGGATTTTGGTTACACTGAGTCAGGCCATGGCAGTTAATGTGGTTTCCCCATCAGACTCATTTCTAAAACTTCCTTTCCCAGGTCAGGTTTTCTCATTTCTGCATTTTAAAAGGAGAGGAGTATACAGGAAGTTCAAGTAGCAAAAATCATCAGTCAGATGGATTTGACTGAGGCCGATGAATAAACTGTATTTGAAAAAATCCTGCTTTTTTTTTTTTTTTAAGTTTTTTTTTCTGCTTACTATGCAGAGTATCCCTGCTTTGTGTCTTCCCACATAAGACCGTAGCCTGAATACATTGCCATCTGTAATATGGAACAGACTGGTGTGTGCCTGGCTGGTTCGGTTGTAGTGACTTACTGCTCCTTACCCCTCATCTCTTTTCCTATTTATTTAGCTTTTCCATCAGCATGTTTCAGGGCTGCCCAGCCCCAGAGTGCCAGAGGAGTAGAGTTAAAATAGTGCTGCCTCTTGGGTCAGCCTCTTTGATAGTAAGGATCTCCTGCTAGCACCTACAGGGGTATGATCGTCTCATGTATTAACGATTTTCCAGATGTTTGTGACTTTCAAAAGAAGCTTTGACATCTGCAAGTTACTTCTGTGCAGGTACTAAAATATGATCATCACACCCATATTTCTTATGGCTACTAAATTCCTGATGGTATACCTTTTGTATGGAATTTCACAGGGAGTTCTCAGGGATGTAAAACCCATCTAATCCAGCTTCCTGTATGGAGCAGGCATGACACTTGGCTGAGCTTTACAGCTTGCATTATGGTGCGCATGTTAAGAAAAGTATTCAGTCTTGAGGAAATGGTTTCCGAAGTGTGAGTTAATTTCTAAATACCTATTTCACATCTTGGTAGCTGTTTTCCCATAAAATTTTCTCAGATAGTATAGGTTAATCAAGTAACACACTGTATATTTACACAAATTATATAATATGATGACTACTTTGAGTATGAAATAATTAATAATTTCTGGGAAATACAGCATATCTTTCACTAAATATATTTTTAATCAAGAGTGTAAAAAGCAGCCATCAAATTAAAATGTTTGTGGGCTAGATTCTGGGTTTCCAGAATATAACTCTGCTTCCTAGTACTTAATATCTGCTAGGATGTTTGCGTGCAAAGACTTTGTGGCTTTTTAAGAGGTGGCATAATGCTGTGTTTCATGGAACCTTCTACAGCCCAGAGCCCAAATTATCTTCTTGTCCATCTGCTACTGACCTCTGGGATGGTTTCAGAAATATCCTGTTGACTTTGCTGCTTCCCTTTTGTCAAATAGAGGTGGTGATTCTGATTCTGATAGATTAGGTAGCAGCTTGTGAAATAACTAGAAGCTTATTTGAATTTTCCACTTTGGTCTCAAGGAAGTTCATAAAGAAATATAAAGTAGGATGGGAAAAGTGCTGAGAGAAGTGTAACTTAAAATATGCTGATGGGCTTGGAAAATTAATGTGCCTGTCCAAGTTAGGATCAGTCAATAGCTCACCTTGGTGTAGCTTTTGAAATGTTTCCGAAACAAACTGCGCAAGTGTCAGTGCCTGAAATATGTCCCAGGTTCAATGCCATATACAGAACTATTTTTTTCCCATTACATTGAAGGGTTTGCTGCATTAACTGTGACAAGAAAATCACTATGACCTTCTGGGAGTCCTGTTGTTCTTTCTGTGGAGAGCTAAAGCAAAGAACTCCACTGATAACGTGAATTTTCGGTGCATTGGGGTATTAGGAAATGGCAAGCATGTTTTGTTATATTGGATCTGTATTTAGGATAAATACCTCTTTGTTTACTACTGGATTGTACAGTCTGTATGATTTACAGATGTACAGTAATTCTTTTACACAGTAATATAATGGAAGAAAGTTAATGAAGTTTTGTTTCAAATCAGATTTTATTTTTATTTTGCTTGCTGGTCGGTTGTGTTTGGAGGGAAGCTGAGAGCAGTGATTACTTGTACTGAGGAATATTCTAATTGCATGTATATATATAATAAATAAAATTGTGTGTATATATATTTGTATATATTTATAGAAGGTGGAAGAACTATACTAGGAGAGGACAAGACAAGCCAGAGGGCTTATGTTCATAGCTTATATTCATGTTAATGTGAATTAGAGAAAAGCATAATCCAGTTTCCGGTGCAAATTCAGCTGGTGTCCTGAGCACCAGTCTGCTTAACATTTGGGCTTGGCTTCTGTTCAGTCTATAACAGATATTATGCCATGATGTTTGTGTTTTTGAAAGTGAGGGAGATGTGAATGGAACCAGATTTTAGAAAAATATTCTGATCTGTCAGACTTTATTCTCCAAGTGACTGTGTATAATGGGAGTAAAGAGAAGGAGGAACATTTTGTGTCTAAACCATCAGTAAATGCTTTGGAATTCCTGGAGCAGGCTCATTTCCTGCTAGTAACAGAGATGGGTACCACATATGCTTTAGTCAGTGTGTGTACATCTCCTTGGCGTCAAGGCTATTAAATTTAAAAGTCATTAACTATCAGTGTGAGAGTGGGGAATTGCCTCTGCCAACCTGTGCCTACAGGCACACAGAGCTAGTGAAGAACAACAGAAGAAAAAGCAGTGCACAGCTGTTACAGTCAAGGTCAGTGAATTGTCATTGATTCTTTATTATCATCAAACACATGGATCTTTCCCTTGTAATGTTTTATCAATAAATTAGCATCTGTCGTTTGCTCTGATAGCCCTGAAATATCTCTGAGGATCTGGCAGAGATGGCATTTCTGTTTACTGAAGATGTGTGTTTGGGATAGCAATAATCTAGTTAATTCCACAGGAGGAAAAAAAATCTAACAAATAAGTGAGCAAACCATGTGAAGGAATAAAATCTGATTTCTGATAAATCTGTGTTATCTCTACTGCTTGGAAGTGATACTGGATTTTGCTTTCTTAATTCTTTTTACTGTTTTGTGCTTTAGAAAGCTAGTATTCGGCAGGATCTGAAGGTCAGCTCTTCAAGCTTGAAATGTGGGCAGCTGAAAAATCACAATTTAGCACTCCCTTTTCCACAGTACAGCTGTTGTTTAAATGCAGCCCATGAAAATTCATTTCTTCTTTTCTTCTCTCCTATGGTCAGCCTCTCCAGCTCTGTCATGGTTGACATGGTCTTGACTGAAGCCAGGAGGAGCAAGTCAGTGCTGGCCCATGAGACATTCTGCTTTTTGTGGGGTTCTGTGAGCAGGAGAAGGGAGATTTGGAGCATTGTCTCCTTTTTGCAGTTTTGCTGTCTCACTCTCCCAGTGTTACTGAGGAAGGGGGGGAGCAAGGCTTGGTACCTTGTACTGATGGAAGATCATTGGTATTAGGTTCTAAATTAACAAGAATGGACAAGCTCATCCAGTCTAAAAAGCATTTGAATTTCAGGCACCTCTTTGATGTTGTTGAGACTCAGCTTGGTTTATGGACTTGAATTTGAGGTGTGTACAGAAAAGACATGTTGAAAAGCTATGAATTAGCCTTCAGGAAACACTTTTGGTGTAAGTCTGAAAGCTGACAAGGATCTGCTGTTTCAGTTTGTATCCTAGTTTATAAGTTTATGTTCCAGTTTGAACAGTTTGCCATGCAGTTTTTCTCCTCAAGATCTTTATAAGCTCTCAACTGTTCAGCTTAAGTAATGCTGGAAGGTATTCAGTGGCTCACAGTATCTTAGGCAGGCCCTTGGATAGGACAGGGGATTGAAGTGGAGAAGTGTCAGTCTTAAATGTGACATTTGAATTGGTTGTTGACTGAAAGTGAGTTAGTGGCAACTGCAGTCTTAAGTACTGTCACTGTCTTAAGTAGGTCACTGTTTTGTTTGTAAGGGAAAGATGTTCTCTGATGTAGAAAAAGAATATATTTTGAAGTATTACTTTCTGGGAAAATTGTAGAATGAATCATAGAATGACCTGGGTTGGAAGGGACCTTAAAGATTCACAGTTTCAACCTCTTGTCACTGATGTCCATTGGGACTCAGCCCTTGACCACCACCCTCTGGATCCAGCCAAGTCCTTATCCACCTAACAGTCCCACCATCAAATCCATTTATCTCCAATTTAGAGAGAAGGATGTTGTGGGGAACCATGCTGAACACTTACGGAAGCCCAAATAAATGACATCTGTAACCCTCCCTTGCCCACTGATGGAGTCACTCCATCACGAAAGGCTACAGGGTTGGTCAGGCAGGACTTGCCCTTGGTGGAACCATGCTGGGTGTCTCAGATCACCTTCCCATCCTCCATGTGCCTTAGCACAGCTTCCAGGAGGATCTGTTCCATGATCTTCCCAGGCACAGAGGTGAGGCTGGCAGGCTGGTAGTTCCCAGGATCCTTCTTTCTGCCCTGTTTGAAGGTGGGTACATTTCCCTTTTTCCTGTCATCTGGGACTTCACCTGACTGCCATGGATTTTAAGGCATCATGGAGAGTGTCTTGGCAGCTGCATCAGTCAATTCCCTCAGCACTCAGGGATGCTTCCCATCCGGTCCCACAGACACCTGTACATTCAGGTTCCTTGATGGCCATGAACCTGATCTCTGCTTACAGTGGGAGAGACTTTGCTCTCCAGTCCCTATCCTGCTGTCCCTCCACTGCAGAGGTGTGGGAAGACAGATTGCCCCTGAAGACTGAGGCCAAGAACTTGAGTACCTCAGTGTTCTTGTCTGTTGTTAACAGTGTACCAGTGTTGTTTATTGGGGTGGCTACACCTTTTTGACTTTCCCTTTTTGGTTAACATATTTGTAGAAGCCCCTCTTTGTTATTCTTTGTGTCTCTGCCAGATTCACTGCTTCCCGTTTAATGCAATTTGTGTAAAAATTTCATCGACCGATAAATCCATTTAACAGCATTAATAGAAAACTTGATAAAGTGCAGTTGTATTTTTAAATTAAAATCAAGCTTCTAATGAATGTAAATAGAAAATACTATGATAAATACATATTTTGTGTCTTAGCCTGTCAGGGAAAATCCTTCAGCATTAGTATTGAATATGATTAAAGATTGATCATCATGGTTTTAAATAAGTTAAAAGGGAGTGGAAAACATTTCTTTGTGGAGGGCAAAAACCCAATTATACATGCACTTGAGAGCTGCATCACAGGAACTGTGATCTCTCCTTGCTGCCTAGAGCATTTTCAGTCAAGGGAGATCAGAGTATGCACTCTGGTCCTTGTCTCTGGGACAGCTTTTGTGTAAATACTGATGAGCATCACAGCAAGTGAAACAGCTTCTCAGTAGATTTTGCTTTAATTTTTAAGAGCATCCCTCTCTGTCTTGCTGAGGGAAGGATGTGAAGCACCGAGTTCACGTTTGGCTTCATGGGCCTTGCTTGAAAATCCATAAATCCAATTCAGGGACTTGATGTGAAAAGAGCAAGGAATGTCCGAGCCACTGATAATGATATTTCAATTTTTCCATTTCTAGGCAAAATGTTTGTTATTAATCTAGTAAAGTTAAAACAATTTTGGGATGGACATGTGCTGCAGGGTGAACTCTTGCCTGTGTAAACCTATTGTAAACTTTAAAGGGAGTATCTAATCAAATGAAATTATGCAGGTGTCACAAGGGGGGTGAGGGTGGGGGTTTGATAGAGAAATGTTTCTCAGGAATTTCACTAGAACCTTAGTATTACTGGATGAAGTTAAACAGGATTTTCTTGACATCAGTACTGATGTTTGCCAGAAATCAAACTATTTACCGAGGAGACTTTCTGTTACTGGGTGGTGGTGAATATGGAACTTAAAAACCAAATAAAAATCCTCCATGAAAAAATCCATCAAAAAGCACACCTTAAATGGCTCATGTGAATGCAGTGGAGTGGAAGGTGAAGGGAAAGGCTCGAAGCTACTTTGGCCTCTTTTATTGGGTGTTCCATGAATGGCTCCTAAATTATATTAATTTAAACAGGTTCTGCGACTAAAGCAGTGAAATCTCTGAAATACAGGGAGGTTATCAAAGGATAAGTCTTAGCTTTTATGTGTAGTAGAAAGTTCTGCTATTTCTAATACCTTTATAAGTTTTTAGATAATTTGCTGCTGCAGGTTTCAGCAACTTACTCCTAGAGACACATTTTTTTTCTTCATTGGCTTATATAAGTGCTTATAAAGGTGTAATACACTTTGTTCAGTAGATACCCTTGGGAATTTTGTACATGAGAGATTAGTGTGATAAGACTGAGTTTATTTGATACCAGGGTACTTTTAGGGCCATTATTCTGTTGCTGGGGAAAGGTTTCTCAAATTCACAGGACTGAATTTCTGTTCTCAGCCCAAGACAAATAGCAACAAGATCCATCACTGAGGTACTCAACTTGGAGATGATCAAATTCCAACTTTAATCCCCTTTTCTACTTCTTTCAGATCAAAAATGCTAACTTGAATTTTCAGTGGTTGTTCTTTGTTTTGTTCCTTTAAAAAGTCTTTGGGCTTGGCCCAGTAGGAGTCTTACAGATTTTCACAGGAATTAAAAAGGTTTTTCCCAAAGCATTAACTACCACTTTAATTACAGGAGTGTTACTAAATACTGTGCAAGGAGTCTGTGCCAAAATCAGGAAGTACTTGCTCCATGTTTTGCCCCAGCTTATGCAGCTGAAAATGCAGTTCCCCGTGAGGATGGTTTTTAGGTTTGAGTGCAATGCAAGGAGAATTCAGTGTCTCTCTTAGTCAGACAGGCATGTAGCAGTTGTGTCATTGCTGTGACCGTACTGGCAACATCTGCAAGCTGCTGTGTCCTGCTATTATACCAGTTTGTTTAAAATTTGTTTAAATCTGTGCATGCTTCATTCCCAAGGGCTTGAAGTCTTTTATGCTACCTGAACTTGACTGAGTTTTCAAAACAGCTCTCAGGTGCAGTCTTTGTCTTTCTTACATTGCTGCTGTTCTCTTTCTTCAGATCTAGCTCTGTCTTCCACTTCCCCCAGTCTTCCTTTGCCTCTGAATACACAGGCTAGTTAAATGACCGTGCCCCTCTCCTCTCCCAGTGCCTGTAACATCCATAAAGGTCTGGCTTATGTGATTGTTGCTCCCTAACATGGTTCAGTGTCTCCATCCCATTTGAAAACTTGGAAAATAACAGATTAAAGGATTGCCTTCCTGTTCCCCATGCCCCTAGCATGCTGGATGCCAGGGTTGATCTTCAGTTTAAACTAAAACTAAAAGTAAGTTTGTTTTTCCATAATCGGCCTTTCTAATGCGTTTTGACACCCACCTCCCCACAACCCTGGGCCTGGATGCCATGCCAAGCTGAGAACGTGTCTGTCTCATTCTGGACCTCAGAAAAAACATCCAGTGACTGAATTTCAAAATTTACAGAAATGAGACAGCTTTGTAGGTGGGAAATGTGAACCTTCTGTGGTGTTTCAACTTGTGCATTCTATGGGGAATTTTTGTTGTTATAACCAAACTCAAAATGCAGGGTGGTAAAGAAAATGTGATCCCGCGTGAGTCTGCCTGCTTGTGTGGCTGTCAGTACTGCCCCAAGTCCTCAATCAGAGCTGTTTGGGAAAAATAAATACACGCTCCCAGACTTCTGTTTCTTTAATCAATCTAAAGTGGGAAATTAGTTCCAGTAAATATTTTTATAATAGAACAAAGCAGGAATGCCTCGTGGCACTGACTGAAAGTGCCAGCAGCATTGACCCATGTGTGTGCGTTCAGAGCTGAAGCTCCCGAGTATGATGCCATGTGTTGTGTAAACTGTGTGTGTCATTAGACTCAGCCAACACCTGCTGGTAGATTGGAAAAGAGAGGCGCTCTAATAAGATGTAAACTGGCCAACAGCTTAATTTTAGATCTTGGCTGCCAATGCATCTGCCTAGTCCAAATGTTCAAAGGGCTGCCCCCACCTTTCTCTTCCTGGGACCAGGGAACTGACTTGTTTGAAAAGCTTGCTAATGCTGACTTTCAGCCCTTGGTATGCTTCCTTGCGTTTCTTGGATAGGCAGGACTTCCAAATGTAAGAAGCTGCTGCATGGTACAGAGCTGCTTTTCCATCGTGGTGGGGCTGCCCAGTCTGTAGCTGTTTTGGAGCTCTATATTTCCCTTTATGCTCACACCATCTCCCCCTCCCTCCTTTCCTCTCTGTTTCTGACTTGTGCCAGGGTTTGGGACAGGGAAGCAAGGGGAAATACTGTCTTTTTCTTTTCTCTGTTGGCTGCCAAATGAAAAGTGCATTTCTGGTGAATGCTAATGAATGTATATTTAATGGATTAATGAAGTTGTGTGGAGAGGAATAAGGATGGTGTCAGGCTGGTTAAAAAATATACCTGATATTATGTTGGATGGTTGTTATTGATTATCTTCTTACTGCCACCATCTTGTCTCATCTAAATTCCTAATCCTGTTGGTGGTTTATGAACTCCAGTGAACTGTGCAATGCCTTGTGTCATATTCAGTGAGACAGCAGTGGTCTGCTCTTATTGTTCCTTTTTAGATTTGCTTGCTTAATAGAAGCAGTAAAGCAACTAATGTGAATACTGATACACAGCACATGTGAGGCCATAGGATGAAATTCTGTGAAAATCAGCCTCCAGATTAATCTTTAAGTAAACTTAATGTTTTTTCTTTCAAGCATTTGTAGAACCTTAACCACTGTAAAATTTGATTTTTTCACACTCCATTAATTTGAGTAGCAGAGGCTATCTGGTAAGTCTCTCTGATTTAAAGGAAAACATGTGGGGTAATGCCTAGATGAGGATGTTTTCTTCTGGAGCCTGACAGCTGAAATTCAGTAACATTTGATCAACTCATAACCTAAAGTTGCTGTTGATAGCTTTTAGTTTAGTATATGCTATTAAAGAAGTTTGAGGAGTGGCAAAGTTCATCTGGTTCTGTTACCTTGCATAGGCGACACTTAATGTCCCAAAATAAAGAAATCCTAGGTGTGTTTGCTTATTTCCTTGCATATTGCTAAGGGATTTACTTAATGTTGTTGCTGCAGTAATTGAGAACTTATTTAGTAATAATTTTTAGCAGCATTCATACAAGTCCACTGATTTCATCTTGATTCAGCTGTACTGCATAAATGCTTTTACATGGAAAATGAGAAGAATCCTATACAATTTGAACACGGCAATGTGGTGAAGATGTGCTATCTAACATGGATGCTGTGTGCCAGAAAAGCCTTCCTGTGTCTGTTGGTTGTTAGAGCTTTTGGGCTGCCACGTGTTCCCTGACGAGCTGAGCCAGACATTTCAAATCCCTTTGCGTGGAACAAGTTTATGAGAATGGCCTTCACAGGTGGTATTTGTGTTGGCAGCCTAAGAAGGGAGTCCAGGGGTTGAATAGTAATAGAAGCAGCTAAATTAACTTCTGATGCTGGAGGGACATCCTTTCCAGTAGGCTTGCAGCACAGAAGTTGTGCTAGCAAGAACTTTTCTCTTTTACTGCTTGGACTGCAGAATGAAATCCATTAAAAGTCTATGCAACTACCCACAAAGTGCTCCTGCTTTGAGTGAGTAATTGCAGTGTTTCCACTCTTTTACTCTTGAATAATAACCACAAGCAGTTGAGGAGTTTCATGGACACAGACATGTTTTGGAAGCTGGCTTACATGAGCTGAGCATTACTGTAATGATCTGGTCATGCAGGTGATAGAAAACAGACACAAGGCTGTATTTTTAAGGATATGAGCTGATGCTTTAGTAAGCCACTATATGTGAATTTGCCAGAGTACAGTGGGGATCTCAGAAGAAACTTCTTGAAAGAAATAGAGAATTATTTACATATTTTGGAGCCCAGTCAAAATGAGAGACAGTTGCAGTTTTTTTCCCATTTCCTTCCTTTCCTTTTCCTCACTTAAAGAGCAATAAATAATGCTCCTCATCTGAAGAAGAGGTTTAGTATTCATATGGAAAAAGGATATTATTAAAAACTTCAGCCTGTCATTCTTATTAAAGTTACTGTTTGCCATAAACTGCCTAGTCTTCAGATGCCAGATTTCCCAGTCCTCCCTGGACTTGGAAGTGATACTTATCCCACTGTGTACCAGCCATTACTGAAACTGTTGAGTTTTTGCAAGCTAAACATGTATTTAGCAAATAATAGATATATTTTGTTTCTCCCGATATCTTTTCTGCAAATGAAGTTGTTGCTCAGTACACTTCATTATAAAACCTTTAATTTCTACTGCATAATACTAACAGTATCTTGGAGTGAGCTTCACTCCTTTTCTTGATATCTTTTGTTGACTGCAGTAGTACCTCTTCATCTGCATGCTCTCAAATCCCCTGTAATGATCCAGGTTTATGTGGGTGAGGCAGATGATGTGCTACGTAAATGAACTTTTGCATGTTACAGAAATAATCCCTTTCAGCAGGGAAAACATTACCTAGACGGACTTCTTAAGAAAACACCCCATGAGAAATACTTGTGTGATTGGTGTTTGGTACACGTCCTGTTAGCGCGTCTCTGAAAAAGATAAAGAGAAAAGGCAGACTGAGATCAATCTGTTTTCACAATTCCTTACATAAATGTTTAAGACTAGAGAGCTTGGCCCTGGGAAGAGCTTGGATGAGGCACACAGAGGTGCTGGGAAAGGAAAGGAGATGTAACACTGTGAAGTTTGCTGTGCTGTAACCTTCTTCCTACATCTCAAGAATGCCAGATGAATCTCAGGAGCACCAAACTGGCTTGACTTCCTTTAGTGACTTTGTATGAAATTACATGCAGTATCCAAACTCTCCTGCCACCAAGCGTCTTTCCTCATGAAAAAGAGTGAAAAGCTCTCCATGGGGGTGAGGCTTAGCAAGGTCTGTGTGATGGTGGGCTCCTGAAGTGATGTTGTTGGCTTGAGGGTTCATGGGTTAGTCTGGAAGAAGCCTGGTGTTAGATTTCATTCACAGCCTAGGCTGTAAAACGCATGTTGCATTTAACTACCTTCGGATCAACAGAAGATCTTTTTCCTTTTGCTTCATGCATTTGATTGTTATTCCAGGTGTGTTTCTTCATTTTCTCTCAGTATTTATAGAATGTCATTTATATAACCAACACTATCTGGGAAGAAGTGCGAGTCGTAACTGAAAAATAAAACACACAGATCCTATGTGTCAGGTTTTTTGATGTGCTGAAGTTTTTTGACTTTTAGCTTTCTGGCCAGTTCCCTTGGTTTTTAATGGTGAGCCTAAGCTGAGGGTGGAGGGTACAGAGGAAAGTAAATCTTTGGCATTTATAATGTGACAATAAGAAGAAAAGCATAAGGTAATTTTCTACCCTCTGGTTCATACCAAGGTGAAGGTAAGGCATTTTATGAGTCATCAAACTGTTCTGAGCCAATTGGAGACAAGGATTTGTGTATTTTGTGCTGAAGACATGCTAGAAAGGAAATGGGGAGGTTTTTTCTCTAAAATTGTCTTCAATTTCTATTAAAGCATTTGTTCCAAAAAAAACCTAAGTCTAGCAGATGTCAGTGCTATCACTGGTGGCTGTGGAGCAATTTTCACTGGGAAGATAAGGCTCAGTCCTTCTCACTTCTCCTTTGCAAGCTGCATGTTTATATTTCCCAAGGCACTTGTGAGTTTGGACTGTGAAAACATGGATTTTACTCAAGTGTGAAATCATGATTTTAGGACCAGTGCATTATGACCCTTGTTTTTTTCTCACAAGGCCTGTTTGTGATTCCCAGAAACAGACTACAACCAAGTCTGAAAACAAACAAGTGTGCCTGATGGCATTTGTTTTAACCTCTTTAGTGTAACAGTTGGTTTAGTAAGCACAGTGGTTATTTTGGTATCCTTTTGCTACGCTGGAAAGAAGCATCCAATTAACTGAGTGAAAAAACCTCATCCACTGCTCTGAATGTTACAAAAGGCTGACTTAATTCTCATTCTGAGAGTATTTAACATTGTGAGTAGAGCTAATTAAGCTGTTAAGCTGACATGAGGAAAACACAAAACCAAGATTCCCATTCTTGGCTTGCATTCACAACACAGCTGTATTCTTGGACTTTTTAAATAAGTCAAATAAGAATCATAAATAAGTACATAGTTTTTCTAATAAAGTGTTTAATTAAACTGGAGGTCTGCTAGGTTAAATTGTTGGTGCTTTTCTTGGTCTCCCAAAAGATGACAGCATTGAGACTTTTTATGGTTATGTCCTGCTGAAAATATCCAGAATAGCTGTCTGTGTGAGTGGTTGTTTGACTTGAAGCAGTGTTGTGTATGGAGTCTGTACTACAGATGTGTCTGTGTCCTCTCCCTGGCTGGGGTCCTGCTGAGTTTGCTGCCTCTGGATATAACTGAGTTATAAAACCAACAGTACCAGTGCTGCTGTTTGAAATCACCAGTGTTTCAGAAGTTAAAAAGGTTTCATTACTTGAGTGGTTCATGTTTGCTGTATTTACAAAAATAATAATAATTTCTCTCAAATATTCTAATATTTCTCAAATATCTTCATGAATATGCTTAAGTCTGAGACATTTAGTGCAGCTCTCAAAAGTGGTGCATGGTTGCAGCTGTGTGATGTTCTCTGTAGTGGCAGCAGTATGACTTGGATCCAGTGCAGGAATAGCAGTTGTTTGTCTCCAGTATGCTACAGGACTCTGAAATACAAGATGCTTTCCAGACCCTCTTCTCTTACTTTGAAAATCTTGAGTTCACCACAGGTAAACTTGTATCATTCCTTTTAAAGCTCTCAGATTGCCAAAAGGACGTACTACTGCTGAAGTGTACTTGAGTGATATGCAGTCTGCTAGACAGTGTACATTCTGTAGTTTTGTTTCAACTTATATTACTTTTTTTTTCCACTTCAAACATTCACAGTGTGCTGCTGCTGCTCTCCTTCTCTGTCCCACTGCACTGTGCTTTGGGAGGGGAGCAGGGCTGGGGAAATAGGAGCCAGGCAGGAGTGAAGGGCCCTTAAGTATTGGTCACCCTTTGCTTCCTCTGGCAGCATCCAGGGGTCAGGACTGAGACCTTTTACAGGGCATGGATGATGGAAATCCATCTCCCTGTTGTGCCATCTCTTTGCTGCTGGGAATGGAGTCCTGGTGCAGAGACAGAGGAGATGCTGCCCAGTAACGTGATTGCAGCCATAAAAGTGCTTTGGGGATATAGTAGCTCAATGTGAGCTAGTCAAGCTGTTGTTTGTAGCTTACAAACCTGAGCTGGCAGGGTTGAGGGCGTGCAAGCAGGAATAATTCCAGAGAGAGGTTAATACATGCATGTAAAGCTGTGCAGTCTCTTTCAGATCAGGGGCTTGAATGTGGTGCTGTGGGAGCTTGGACATGAATGTAGCATTTGACCTTGGGAGAGAGGTGAAGTGGTCAGAGGGGGCTGTGGGAGAAAATTCAGCTGTGCTGTGTAGGCTGGAGGAATGTAACCAGAGCTCAAGGGAAGAGCGTGTTAAATGAGGGGCTGGAGAACTGCACCAGGGCTTCACAGCAGGTGTGGGGAGGAAGAGCTAAACTTCCAGATCTAAAGTGTTGGCAGGACTTCCATTAATTTGTTATCCACTACTCTTCACATTCTCTGTTTTCTTCAGAGGATAATTATTTGCTTGCATTATTCTGCTTGGCTCACCTTGTGAGCACAGTGTGCATCTGCAAATAGCATTTAGGTTCAGCATTTGGCTTGTAGTGTTTTCCCACAAAAGACTTCAGCTGTGTTGTTTTTAAAACCTTCAGCAGCTCACAGTAGAGCCCATGGACATATCCTCTGTGGAAGATACAGGGAGAAGAAGGCTTTTTTGCAGGATGATCTCTAAGTCTTGCTGTGTAGGCACTTCTAAATGAACATTTGACAGTAGAAAAATATATTAAAGCAGACAGTAAAATGAGTTTTTAGAGTAAAACCCATGCTTCTCTCAAACTGGTAGTATTGCCAGCACTGTTACATGAGGCTGCTGCAGAATGAAACCAATGAAACCAGCTAAAGGCAGCCCTGCTGCCAGTTATCCAGTGGGCTGCGTCCAGCAGGTCCCCAACGCGCTGCAAACATTCAGGAAGAGCATAAAGGCTTTTTATATAGGGTGACTGTGAATAATGGATACTATCCAGAAAAGAATTGCTGTGCTTTGTGGAGTTTGCTAATGCCTGTGTAGTCAGCAGGAAGGTTCAATGATAGATTTCTCTATTAACTGCTTACACAGTTAATAATCCAACCACTGTGTGCACGGCAGGAGCGAGGTAGTAGAAGGTCCCTCCAGAGAGAAACTCTGATCTGCTTTGGGAGATAACATGGTCGGGGTTGGGAGAGGAGAGAAGGAGGTGTCTGCAAAAGTAAGTACTGTGAGACAGCCTCTGACTGGACACCCAAAAGGTGATGTTGCAGGAAGGTAGGGTTCCCTGTATCTGAATCTTCACAGGGAGAGATTACCTAAGGGGTACGATTATCTGTCTGAAATTTTGGAAAGCTGACATAAATGACTGCATTTCTCTCAAAGAGTAGCAGTGTTGCAGGCAATGCTGTTATTGCCTGCCTGCCTTCTTCAGGGCAGTGCTTGAAGGAAAGGGGGGAAGTTTTCAGAGAGGGTTGCTGAGCTCAGACTGCCTGTGAGTCTGGCTGGGTTTTGGGGTGAAGTTGAGCTGGGGAGGAGGAAAGAAGCTGTGCTTGAGAGAATAGCTCTTATGTTAAGGACTGTCTGAAAAGAAAATGCTGAAAATATTGATTTAATGGAAGGCTGTTGGAGATGTGTCTTTTGATTTCTTAGCTGAAGTGAAAGTGATCCTGTATCATGCTTTGCAGATCCACGCTTTTGTTACTTTCAGAATGAGTCCAGTGGTTTTGTGGGAAGCCTTTCTCAGAAAACACAAATTTTTGGGACAAGCCATTTTATATAGTCTAGTAAAAAGACTAGAAATAATATAAGAACAGAAGCTCTAGGAAGCAGGTAGGTGAGAAAAAAGCTTTGGGTTTTGGCCTTGTATGCATAAAAGCAAAGGGAAAAACTAAGAGACACAAGTAAGAATGGGGGTGAATGTCAAAATAGATCACTACAGCTTTTCCTGCATTCCAGCAAAGGGGCTGGAGGAGTAACCACTGGAAAAAGTCATGCTTCAGGTGAGTGTGAGGAGAGTGGTCCTCTTTTCATGGTCCTCATTTGTCCTGAGTGGCAAAAACTAGAATGCCTTCGTCATGTGTCAAGTCCATTTTGAATCTTGCACAGTGATGGAAAGTGTGCTCAGGATACAATTAGGTTTTACCATATAATTACTCCAGGTAACACTGTCCTTTCATATTCTTCCTATCCTTGTGTTGTTTAAGTGGAGTGGAAGGACAAAGTGCCAAAAAAAGCTCTTGGGGTTTGGCGAGTATTGGGAATGTTCATAAAGAACAAAAATGTCATGGGAGAGAGAAGGGCAAGAAGCCTAAGGGAGTAGATCTGGACAAGTGTTCATCCTTAAATGACCATCTGCCCTACCAAATCCTGGCAGGTATCTGAATGAACAGCAGAGTTTCTGAACTGTAGTTTCAAAAAGTTTTACCTGTTTTTTGACTTGGAAAATATATGAAAACTTGTGCAACCTTCTCTGGGGAGGAATTTGGTATCCCAAAAGGAAAAGCTTAGGCATGTGGTTTTCAGATATTTTCAATTATCCACAGCTAGTTTTAGTGTATGGATAATTTAATAAAAACTTTTTAGCTTAAAAACACTGCAAAATTACTAAAAGCAAGTAGAGATAATATTTTAAATACTATTTGGAAAGAAAATTCAATTGCATTTAATATCTTGAAAATACACAGACATTTGTGAGGGACTTGTAGTCCCATTTAGTTCCATTTGTAGATTATGTGCACAGTAGGATGTACACATTCGTGCACTGTGTGTGGCAATGACTTTTGTTTAAGAAAAAGCTGTGGACTCTGTCAGGGGCATGCTAAAACTTAAAGGTAAGAGCTCTTCAAAACTGTCAGATGCATAAATAGAAAAAAATAGGTCACTTAAGTCACTGGTGTTATAAAAGCTGAGACACTGATTTTTAACCTAGGTTGGGATGTCATTTCAGGAGAAATTGCAAATGGTAGGCTGTCTTCAGCAAGACAGACAAATAAATAGCTCTGGATTTTTTTTTTTTTTGTTTGTTTTTGTTTTTTTGTTTAGCAGTACTTTATAGTGAATTCTGGGAATTACACTTTTTGTTCTTGTTGTCACTCGAGGCCTGCCTTTTTGTGGAAAGTAGAGGAAACATGCCTTCAGAAGAAGGAATGAGAAGTTTCATGTATTCAGCTCTTGCGTGCTTAAGCAACCTAATGAGCCCTGTGAAAATGAGCAAAGCAATGAAGATTTTTTTATTCACATGAAAGAACTTGGGGACACTACAGTTAGCTTCAAACCCAAGGAGTGTGTTTTGTAAGGGACAAAAAGGGTTGAGCTCCCTTTGGTTCAGAGAATGGGGGCAGTGTGTCACATAAAGACTCAGTGAAAATGGTAATTATTCATTGCAGCCTGGCTCTTACTATCCAGGATGTCACCATGGTGGAAATGGCCTTTGTAAACTTCCTTAGGAGTATGTGGATCTGAAAGTTAAGAGCTTGGATGTGCTTTGTTGACATCTTTATGTTGACTTCAGTGTGTTCTTAGTGGGTTGGGGAGAGTGCCGGAGCTGGGGAAAACAAGTGGGGTGAGTTAGTGCTTTGGGATAATAATAACCTCTTCCACAGCAAGATAGGGTGGCTGCTGGTGGTGGCAGTTCTGTGCCAGCCACCTGTGAGGAGAGCTGTAACCATTTCAAGATGAGTAAGGTGCTCTCTGTGTTCTCTCTAAATTAGCAGTAAGTTGGATATAAACACAGCTGGCAGGAATCTGTATTATTTGAAGATTTGTAGTTCTTCACTAGAACACTTTCCTGTCTGATGGTTGTTTCTTTGGTCTCCATTGCTTACATCACTTACCTGCAGAAGGAAACCTTAGGCTTTTTGTGTGGGGTTAACTGAGAAGAAAACCTACTGTAAACTTGTTATTTCTAATTCCTTGAAAGAAACATTAACTGCCCTGTCTTAAATAAATGAGTAAGGGCCCTGTACCATCAGCTGTGGGGCAGTAAAAATGAAGGACTTGTAACTTTCTCTGAGATGAGAAATGGTATTTTACTATGGAATGTAATGGTGAATTGCATTGGACCTTACACAGTGTGTCATGGAGGGAGCTTGTGACAGTGAAATAATACGTGTATCAAGTGTTTGCATATGGGCAATTATGTGAAGTGTTTTTCTAAGAGATGACATCTGTAGGAATTGCATAATAACACTGGGATGAATGCAGTCACTTAGCATCAGGTGAGGCCCATCTGCTCTGGTTTTGCCTCCTAACTTTATTGGTGGCTGGGTGACTGACTCTGCCGGTATCATGAGGTGAATGGGCTAGGAAAAATCACATGAATGTAATGGAGCACTGCCAGATCCCTTTCTTTGCCAAATGTATCCACTCATTTGTGGAAAAATGGGCTCTCCTTGTCTAAGCCTATGTCATAAATTAAAATGAGCCTCTTCTCATATGCATGGTTTGATGGATATTAGCACTGTGATATTGGAGACTGATGGGTCTTCGGTTCCTGTAGATTTTCCCATCTTGGCATGTACAGAGAATAATGAGTATTGTGCAAAAATGCTTTTGATGTAATGCTGAAGTAAAAGGGACATGGCTTTGGGGTGCTGGCATGTCTGGTGCAGGAACCTGCCCACTTCTTCTTTTCCTGAGACTTGTATTACCACTTCTCATCACAGGATTTTTCTCTGTTTTTATGTAGGCAAATACTGCTGCTGTGCCATTTTATCAGATTGTGAAACTGAGGCCTGGTTTCTGCTTAAAGAGAGGAACAAAGATTAACATTCAAGTTTATTAGCCATTTATTCCAACCCTAAAATTCTTCATAACCTTTATGAAAAGGTTGTCTATCACTTAAAAGGATGGAACAGAAATTTCACTGTTGTTTAACTTGTGGAAGTTTAATGACCTCCAAACATTTCTCTAAGGAATATATCATCCCCTGTTGAATTCAGTGGAGTAATTTAATCCAACCATTAACCACAGGATTTTTACTAGCACCTGCATGAGTTTTTCAGAAGTGTCTCCCTTGTCCCATATTACTAGCACATAGAAAATGAGTGAGCAGGTGACAGCTCCAAACAGTTCTGGATTGAGAGAATAACAGTCCCAATAAATTAGAGATGACTTGTCGCCATTCATCATCCTCAATATGAAATGAAGCTCAGTGGAGTAGAAGGGATGTCCTTGATTGTGGTGATGAGGCTCATGGCAGGATTCCTAAGATAACAAGGAAGTGCTAAAAACAAGGGGAGCATTCATCCACGTGAGCCCCCTGCCCTGTGTAGAGGCAGCGCAGGCACTTGGCCAGGTCAGATCCCTTCTGGTTGGGTAACCTGAGATAACACTGTAGGCTTCAGACAACAGTTTGCAGACTGTGGGATGACTGCTGGTTTTGCCAGACAGATTTTAGTGGGTAACTTCTATCTTTTATAAGACAATTCTGATTTTGCTTCCATTTCTGCTGCGCACCAGAGGCTGATGTTTTCTCACTGACTAATGCTCATTTCTTACTATGTTTACACTGACTTGTGCAAGACTACCTCAGTAGCTTGTGCATTCAGATTGGGAGTCAGATTGCTTTTTGCTTACTTAAAATTACTTACCTGAATGTGCAAATGAAATTTGGGAAAAACTTATGAGGGCATGGTTGACAAGTTTTCAGTGTTTAGGTGAAAAGAGACTATATGGAAAAAAGTGTCTCCTTTCTCAGACAAGTTGAAAAACTAAAACTACAGTTCACTGCTTTATCATCTCAGTCCTGATGCTACAGCAGATAATTAAAAAACCTCAGTAAGTCTTAATGATGAAAAAAATACTCTTGGTTTGAAGAAAGCACATGACCATGTGGAAATTATTCTACATAAAACTGAACTAGCAAATGCTCAGGGTCTGCTGAGCTGCCTGTCATGCTGGCTGGCAGAGAAGAGCTTTAGCTTCAGCAACGTCTTGGACTTGAAAGGGGGTCTTTCAGACATTTGGATTTCCTTTTTACTATTTCTTGATAAGATGGACATTTCTGAAAATGGTGGCTGTGTAGTAGTAGCTTTAGAGTCTGAGGACTTTGCAAAGAACTTTATTATAGTTTATTTTGCTGGGAAAATGGATGGGAGTGGGAATGAGATGAAGCAAAATTGGTTTCCAGGCTGTGTGGAGCAGCTGAGGTGAGATGGAATGGTGGTGCATTTCTGCCACTGGCCATCACTCTGCTCTCCAGTCTGTGCAGACATCCTTCACAGGCTGCCACCTATGTGTTGTAAACAGCCATGAGGAAAACAAAAAGTGGCTGAAGGATTTCAGGTGTCAGGACTGAGCTAGCAGGAAATCACATTAGGCTCAGAGAGCCATTTTGTCATGGCAGAAGAGAGAGGGGGGATCTAGAAGCACTGTGCCTTATGTGCTGGGCTAGCATTACATGAGGAACAGCCAGACAGAGCTAGAGGGGCACAAATCAAATAAGAGCGACGTGGGAATTGGAAGTTTTATTTTGATGTCAGTAGCATGAAGTGCAGCACTGAATCATGGTGCCTTAATTTGATTTTTTTTTTTTTTTCTGTGTTTGTTTCATGTTTTCAGTAAAGCATTAAGAAGTTTTAGCAGCAGCCCAGGCCATATCATCACTACCTGACTTCGCCAAGACTTAAATAAATTTGTTTGGTAGATGAAGAAATAGAATATAGCAAGTGCACAGATATTGAGAAAATAGTAGGAGTTTCTTCCCCACACAAAATAAAGGTTGTCTTCCACCTTGCTTTCAAAGACCAGAAATAACTTTCTGTCTTCCAGTGGTTAGCAACTCCCTTGTGTGTTTTAAGTTTTTAAAGGTGTGATGGGAGGGTTGTGGCAGTGAGTCTTGGGTGGCCACAGGGGAAGATACAGTGGGTGTATCCTCACAAGGGCTCTTTCCCCAGGTGACATACCAGTAACAGTGGTGCTGTTCCTTGTAATCTCACATAATCTCTTGATCTTGTCAGATAGGAGCACTTGTGCATTAGACTAATCATGATCAGGTCAATATGAGTGGCCTGAGAAAACCAGAATTCAAGTTTGGTCCATCCCACAATCAGTCTCAATGCTGTAAAAATTTCCAAACAATTAGGGACGATAAGCAGTTGTGTGATAATCAGTCTTTTCTATAGCTTGACCTTTGTGTGGGTGATGGGCTTTTGATGATCTTCCTGTTTTCCTGTTGAAAGGGAATTTCAGCACTGTAGGAGGTCTGTCTCCATTAAAAGGGCCGAGTCATGATGACTTTTTTCTTCCTTCCTTTTATTTGCTTGGATGTAGTACAAGTGTGCATGGCTCATAGAAGCAGCAAAATGAATAGCTCACAGGAGAGCCTCATTAGGCTTGAAATTAAAATAATTGAGTTCTTTTAGCGTATTAGTGCTTAAGAATAGCCTTCTCTAAGTCCATTACCTCTGGGATAAAAGCCATATTTGCAGCTGAACAAGCAGCATGTACAACATGACTTGTTGCTAAGGGAAGAGGCTTTCTTAGTTCTTTGACAGGCTTGTGTAGTAGAGAAAAACTGAATGACCTCAAACTGCATTCCTGAAATCCTCTTTACTCTTCAGTTGGCTGTCTGAAAATATTTCTGTAAGTGCCTCTGGCTTTCTGGAGCTGCTCACAGTCCCTTTCCAGCTCGGACAGTCAGTGATGTGGGAAAAGAAGTTCCTTCTGCCTGCTGAGTCCAGTTCTATGATGGCAATGCTCACTTCTTTTTAATGGGTTGAACCCTGGTTTCTGGAGTCATTGATACAAGCCTCCATCGAGAACCATTCCAAGTTTCTTTAAATAGTCAAAACGAGTTAAAAATGTGTTGAGGGGAATCTTGCCTGACTGCCTTTAAGCAAGACACTTGATTCTCTGTCAGCAGTGAAGCACATAAAAAATAATTTTGCTCTTTTAACAGCTGAAGTTTATGACAATTGTACAAAACACAGTGCAGTAGAGAAGAAACTGAGATGGTGCTGTACTGGTTAGTACAAGAAAACTTGAATACAGGAGTCAATGGCATTGTCTTTATACAGCTTGGGTTTATCAAATGAGTCCTTTTTCTGCACTGGGAATGAGGGTAGTTCAGCTTAAGAAATTAAGATTAGCAAATTCAGGAGTTTATAGTGGATGGGAGAAACAGTTTTTAAACGTTTAAGTGCAAAAAGGGTTTGGTGGTTATTTTTCTGACATCTGCTGTCTTACTTTCAAATGTCTGTTTGTAGCAAAGACATTGCACAAGACAGCAGGGACCAGGACAGACTGCAATTCCCTTGATACTTGTATGATATTAATAATGAGGAGGGACAGAAGCCCCAAAATTCTGACAGTGTTTATCACATGAGACTGTGTCCTTACCCATCCTTTGGATAGATGCTGTAACTTACGTAACTTATTATTAAACTTCTCAGTTTAGTAGTAGAAGATGAGAATCCCTCAGGGCTGGTGGTGATTGTCATTTGTTTGGCTGGCACTCGTATTTAAGAGGCATCTTGGTCAGAAATGCCTGAAGTCTGGAATAACTGATACACACAGAAGAAGTGTGTATCAGTTAAAAGGCCCTGAAACTCAGTGACAAGGACTGTGGACTGAATGTTGGACAGGAGTGTTTACAGGCTTTGGTAGTTGCTCTGGTGTTCTTAGATCCTAAATCCATTTGCATTCAAAAATAATTTTATTTGTCCTCAGTTCTTCTTAGCACTCAAAACTTGAAATCTTTGTGTGAATGGGAGTGCAAGCCTTAGAGTGAGGTTGTTAAATTGTGGTACAAATTTATATTTCAAAATGAAAACCTGCTCAATCCCCTGGAGTTGGAATATTGTTGCATCAGTTGATCTTCTCTCCTTTAAAGGGGAAAGAGAAAAGAGATCTGGAGCAATTGTTGATAAAAACTCTCCTTAGGAGATAGAAAAGGAGATGGCTTAGACGTGGGTTTCTAATTCAGAGTAGTGGAAAAACTTTTGTTCATTAACGTAAACTGTGCTGAAAAGAGATGGATTCTGTGGCTTCAAATGAACTTGCTGCTGTTTGTGTTTGAGTGACTGTATGTTTATCATCTTGCAATTCAGAGATCTCAGACTGGAGAGCTTTCTTGTTCTGTTTTGCTAAGTGTGTTTCACAAGGTCCCTGTTCTTAATTGGTGCTCTGACAGTGGATCACAGCAGTAGAAATTTTGATAATTTGCTTCATTCTGCATAGCCCTAAGTCTCACTTCTGACATCTCTGCTGATGTAGGCAGAAACTTAATCTGAAAGTCTTCTCTCTTTTAAGTTGAGGCTGTTGCTCAGTGGCACTCTCAGTTGGACTGGATGTTTGTAGTATATATATTAAAATGTTTTTTGGGCTGAATACCAAATCTTTGTGAAAAGTTCATAGCTGGATGGATGGGGTCTGGGATGTGAGACCCTGGCTTTTGTGTATCTGAGTGCCTACACAAATAAGTTGCTGAACAAAAATGGAAACCATAGCAATGTAATTCCTTTCCCTTCAGACAAACGTTTCTGAGGACAGCTGCCAAATGAAAAACCTTGGAATGGCTGAAATCTTGCCTTTCCATGAAAACAGCTCTTCATTTCAATCCCTCATGAAACTCCCAAAACCTGCCTGTGAGTCTAGATGTTTTTTTTTTTGGGTTGCTATGAGACAGCAGCAGTGTGCCTGCTGTCTGCTTTCCCTGGGGTGTCTGTCCAGCCATTTTGAATGACTCAGCCAGTTTGTGTTCAGTACTTCCTTGACTGTTGTAGATCTAAAACGTACAAAATACCTAAGTTGGAAGGGAAACTAATGGAGAGAGCACCAAAGCTATAAATATGAGATGCTGTTTGTCAGAGTTGATGCTAACATTTTTACAACAGGATTTGATTGATGTAACACTTCAAACAGCAGCCTTGATCAGGATGCTTTTGTGAACAAGATAATTTATCTCAGCAAATGTGTTCACATAAATGTTTTAAAATGAAAGGCATGATAAATCTGTCTAGAGCCTGCACACAATAGAGCTGCCAAACCTGCCACCTGTTAAAGCTTTTAATGAACTATTCTGTATTTAACAGAAAAAGTGTAATTAATGTTGTCACTTTCCTTTGCTGAGATTTCCCTTATCTCAGGCATTCTGAGACATCATGTAGCAAATGCTTCTGAGTGGAGCAGCTCTGGTGTTGCTGTGGTGTTTTAATTAGAATTCAAGCAAACCAGTGAAGATGCCATTAAATCTTAAATCTGGCTTTTGTGCAGCACAGCCACCAGGACATGGGCCTTTGTCCAAAGCCACGAGGAGATCGTGTTTTGTTGGGAGTCAAAGGATGCCCAACCTCATGTTATGTTGTTAGATTAATGGGAAAGTAGTTGCTCTGGATTTTCTAAATGGAAGAGGATGTTCCTCAGAGTAAACCAAAAATGTACCAGGATGTTATGTTTCCATGTGTGTGGTAGAAAGCCTTTGAGTGCATTAAGACCTCTAATGCATTAAGACTGGTTGGTGGAGGTTTTTCTGCCGCAGGTGGGAAAAGT
Organism: Haemorhous mexicanus; assembly: GCF_027477595.1. Classification (NCBI taxonomy): domain Eukaryota; kingdom Metazoa; phylum Chordata; class Aves; order Passeriformes; family Fringillidae; genus Haemorhous; species Haemorhous mexicanus. The sequence continues at coordinate 20,495,970 of NC_082344.1, read as the reverse complement.
ATTCAGAAGTCTTTCTCCATTTCTCTTGTAGACCCTATTTAGGTACTGCAAGGCTCCTAGAAGGTCTCCCCAGAACCTTCTTCTCTGAAAAACCCCAGCAGGATGCTTTTTCCTATGTTCTTCAATGAATTCTCACTCTTCTTTTTTTCATCCAGGAGCATACTGGATGCTTGCTGTGTAGGTCCTTGATTGATTCTGATTTACTATGGATGTGGAAGACATTCCTGGCTGAGTAAACAATACTCAGCTTTTCGTTAAGCTGTGCAAGGATCTGACTGAAGCTCAGTGATGTTGCAGGAGGGATGTAGAAGAGCAGAAAGGAGCTAGAAAAAGTAAAAGCAGTGCATAAGGAGGTAAAATAGCAAGGGGAAAAGCTGTGTAGAGATTTGTGAGGTACGTGGGCAAAGTTAGAAGCATGATCAGTAATAGCCATTGGTGGAAGAACTGGCATTGTAAAATTGTACCCTTTTAAAAATAGTAATGAAATGTTGTTGATTACCTTCATTGTGTGTTCTGGCTTCAGAAAGCAGCCTATGAAAGCATCCTCAAACCAGTGACTCAAGTGGATATTAGAATTCAGAAGTTTTTCTCTTTTTCTTTTGGCTCAGTTATGTTTTGTCCCATGAGATAAAATAGTGTGGTAGTTTCCACAAACTATGATAAACTTGAGACACACACTTCTTTTTCTTGCCACGTCCTAATATGGACGTGGTACCTGGTACCTGGCTTTCCCATGATGATCCCAGCTCCAGCTGGAGCCACTACTCTCTCTAGCTCTGAGCATGCCAGAAAATGGGGCCACTTCTGGTTCAGCTCCAGAGTAAAGTTTTCACTTGCATATTGGTGGGCTGACTAATTTGACATGTTTGCCCTGTGTTTTCACTTTGGAGAAAACAAATGTGCAACAGAAATAAATGTGCATCTAGAAATGCTTAAAGCTTCTGGAGCTGTCTCTCAAAAAAGCAGATTCCCAAGTGTTGACAGCAGATGACTGGTATGAACTACTTTTTCTTAATAGTTGGAAGAAAGGCCCGTTTTCAACAATAACTCCAGGCAGGGAGCTGTTCAGTGGCCAAAATATTCCTGTGTTTGCCAGAAAACCTGGAGCTTTGTTTCTTTTCACCTGCTGTGTAAACACTGCTTGGTTTCTTCTCTTCCATAAACAGTATTTTGTCCTCTTGCTTTTGTAAAGGCTTCTGTAGTTTCTCCTGCAGACCGTGAAGGCCTTCATGGTCATTTATATTTTGATAACTTATTAAAATAGCAACATGGAATCTAAGGTATTTATATTAATACTGTTGGAACAGAGCAGCTGCTGGAGTGCAGTTAATAATGCTGGCCTCCAGTCACCCTGAATCCATTTTTATTCCAGACTGTCTGGCACTCTGCAAGATACACCCCCCTCAACAGGTCTGCAGAAAGCTTGTCACGCTGTCCTGTGGAAAAGCAGATAAATGATGGTTTGATATATAAGTCTATAAAATTTAAAAAAGCTGTAGTAAGCCCAAGTACATTCAGTTGTTCTTGCTGTACGTTTACAGAATGTTGCAAAATACCTTCGGTGGTGGTACTCAGAGAACAGTGTAAAAGTATAGATTATGAGACTCTTACTTATTCTCAGTGAAGTAAGTGCTATTTTGAGACAGCATAGTCTTGAAAAATATTGGCTATTTTTAAAAGATATCTCTAATTAAAAAGGTCAGCCTCCCTACAGATCCTGGTAAGGTGCAGGAGCAAGTCCTGCTGGAAACTTTATATACAGAGGGAGCAGCTCTATGGCTTGGCTTTGGCTTTGGTGTGGTCTTACATAGTGTCCTTACAGCCAAACTGCTGAGATAAAAGACAGAAAAGTGGCCTTTTTTTCCTCATGGTTATCTTTTCAATAGGGATATCTGTTATCCTATGACTGTGTGATTTTCATGCACCTGGTAAATTCCTCCTGGAGTAGCAAACTGTCAAAAGAGACATCCAAGGAGAAACAATAGGTCAATTAAACTGGCATTGAGAGGATTTTTTGTTGAGTGGTTGTTGCCTTACCCTAGGTTGGTTTTGTGGGGCACATCAGTTCATGGAGTTGAACTGACGTCAGCAACTTGCCACAGCTTGAAATAGTTCTGAATGCACATTGTGCCAGTTGGAGATTATGAAGAAACCACATGTTCACAAAAACCCCTCACCCTAACTTGTGCAAGCAGAATTGCAGAAATGTGCATGTATTCTGTCCAAATGAACTGGTTCACTGGTATTTGACTTGACTTAAACCAACTCCTCCTAAACTCTGCCTTGATTTTATAGCTATTTAAATTGGGGATTATCTGGCACATTTTAATTTAAGCCTTGTCCTCCAAAAACATATTACTAATACACTAATAAGACTAATAATGAACAGCTAAATCTCATACAAAAGCTGTAAAAGTGTGTAATTCTGATCAGTTAGAAAAATGAAACTATCCTAGGATTCCAGTTTCTAAATGGAAACTGTATCACAGAATGAATGAAGCAAATGAAGATGCTGAACTAAAAGTAAAATGTGGAAATACCTACTGCACATAAATGGTACTGCAGGAGAAATAATTTGTAATCAGGGAATCAGAATTTTCCAGTTGTGCTAATTGTTTAGGTGGCACCTATTTTGTGTAGATAGCACAAAAGACATGACCCTAGTCTCCCCCTGAGATAGGATCACTGCTACTAAATGTAATCCCTTAAACAAATACCAACAGAGTACCCTACACAGATGCCAGAAAGCTAAATGAACTGTTAATTCTGTGTAATTGTGGTATTTGTAGTGTAGCAGCACTTTATAAGCTGTGCTCATAGAAAATTTACTATATAGATTAAGTATAAGCAATGTATATAGATGCTAAAGCAACAGGCAGCATAGTCATTAAAAAACCTTGCAGAACAAATAGATAACCCTTGCCATTAACATCTGAAATTTTTCCATGTGAAACTGAATTTTTTTTCTTCCCATAAAAAACTGCAAGATAATAACTTAGATAAGTTAGGCAGATTTCCCTGGAATGTTCTTGCTAGACAAAAGCTGACAGGAGTATTTGCACAGGAGAAAAACCAAATTTGGTGGGACTGTGGTCCCATTTCCATGTCTCTCTGCCACCTTTTTTATGCTGTAAAAGTTGCAGTTCATGTGTAATTTTTAGGAAATCTGCAGCAACTTCAACCTTTACTTTGACATGGAAATTAATTGTCCTAGGTGGGACAGTTGGCCATATATAGATTTCCTGGAAAAAACATAGAGTTGGCTTTGTCCCATGGATCTAGCCTGTTTAGATCCCTCTTCAGAGTCTTCCTACTCTCCAGCAGATAAACACCACTTGTAGCCATCTGCCAGCTGGATTTAACTCCATTTACACCATTCTCTGTGCCCAGCCATCCAGGCAGCTTTTTAACCCAGCAAAGAGTGCCCCCATCCAAGCCTGGAACAGCCAGTTTCTGCAGGAGAATATCGTGGGAAACTCTGTCAAAGGTTTTATTAATGTTTTAAATAAACATCCACAGCCCTTTCCTCATGCATTAAGGGGGTCTCCTTGTGATCAAGAGAGGGAAATCAAGTTAGCTGACCTGCCTTTCATAAATCCATGCTGTCTGGTTCTGTTACCAAAGAAGGGATTGAGTAGATCAGCCTTCATCCTTTGTCACTATGTTTTACCCCACATCCAGTAAAGGGTGGAGATATTCCTTAGCCCTCCTTTGTTGCTAATGTATTTATACCATCATTTTTACTGTCTTTTACAGCAGTAGCCAGATTAAGTTCTAGTTGAGCTTTGGGCCTTCTAATTCGCTCTCTGCATAATCTCACCACATCCTCCTAGTCCTCCTGAGTCGCCTGCCCCTATTTCCAAAGATCACAAACTCTCCTCTTTCCTTCTCTGCCAAAGCTCTCTGTTCACCCAGGCTGGTGGTCTTCTTCACCATCTTGTCTTTTGGCACATGGGGACAGCCTGCTTCTGCATCTTTAAGATTTCCTCCTTGAAAAATGTCCAGCCTTCCTGGACTCCTTTGCCCTGCAGGAATGTCTCACAGGGGACTCAGGTCAACCAGACTTCTAAACAGGCCAGTGTCTCTCTCACAGTGTTGCTGTATCTGTCCATACTGTCACTGGAGAGCTTTGTATATAAATGAGAGGTCATATTTGAAATTTTCCTCTTGTCAAATATTGTCCTTTTGGGGAATATTTGCATTGTTTTGACCCATGTGTTCTCAGGACTGGAAGCTGGTAAATTTCCTTTGCAGAAGAGATCTGTAAAGCAAGACTTGGTGCATTGTGTGGCGGTGCTGTATTGGCTTTTTATCTTGGGAAAATAGTTTTATCTAATTAAGAGCTGAATTTCTTACTGACCAGAGCTATTGAAAGTATTTTTCCTGTAATAAAAATACCTAAAAATTCAGTAGTGCCCAGTTCCATTTTTGTGTGTTGATCAAAATGTAATGACCATTGCGAAGCCTAATTTTATCAGAACTTCCATGTGTGCATGTAATAATGCTCTCAGCTTCTATTCATGAGTTCTTAAACTCAGTGCATTCTCTGAATTTATTTATCAATCTTATTTTTTTCTCTGCATTTGGAAAATACCAAGGGACATTTCTGCAAAGAATATACAAACTGCAGAGTGGGATCCACAGGAAGGCACCTCCTGCCCCTGAACTCTGTGATCTGTCCTCTTCTCTTACCTGAGCTCAGTCTTATCATAGCTGTTCTTCTCTCTTGCCCTTACTAGAGAAATCAAAACCGTAGGCATGCAGTATGGATCCAGCCTCTGGATTTAGGCAAACCTAATTTTTTGTGCTGTCAATAGCTTAACTTGGCACGAGCTTGCTTTCTCTTATGGGACAAATAAGGGGGATTTTTGCCCAGCGGCTGCTCAAGCCAAGATTGCTTCATTCTTCAGGAAAGAAGTTTCTCTCAAGCACAGAAGCACTCAACCATGAAGTGAAATGTCTGGCAGGAGAGAAGGAGAAAAATCTTTAAAGAAACTGTAATCACATAGTAATAAAACTGTCAGTTCTGTCTCTTATGTCAGAATAAATGTTTTGGTGCTCCCTATCAGGCAAATGGTAGAGATGCTATTCACCACCTTGGGAAGGAATTTACCTTTTTTCTTTTTTTTTTTTTTTTAATATTAAGCTGTCAGTTAGGTTTGAACATTGCTTTAAGTAAAGGAAAAAAGATCTCTCTAGGCTCCTGTTTGCAGAGTTTCTGAGAACTAAACAATAGTTCTCATTCTTCAACAGTAGCAAACTCTAAAAATGTGTTAACTTAGTGGGACAAGAAAATGTCAAATGCAATGGTATTTATACCAGAAAAATGTATGCTGTGTAATGGCTTAATTTCATCCAACCAATCCTGGTTTGTTTTTTTTTTTTTTTTTTTTTTTTTCCTTTTTGGAATTTCTCTTTCCTTCTCTTCATTCCTGGCATGTTACCCCCTAAAATCTGAAAAGTCACCCCCAGCCATTGTTTTCTCCTTGCAAAACTGTAAATGGTTGCAATAACTACAAGCCAAGGAGTGTATCACCTCCTGCAGTAAATATACTTCTTCCAATGCTTTAGTTCCTTAAGTAGTATAAAAATCCATTCTTATGATAAAAATTAAAAAAATCTCTACTGACCCAGGGTTTAGAGCCAGCTGGGGAACTTGCTAAGGCCCACTTTGAAATACAGATATTTCTGTGTAGGCAGTCAGATGAAAGGGCTGGCTTTCAGAGTTGCTGTGCCCTTTTGCAGCAAGTGATTTCACTGGGATCTTGGAAATGAATTGTAATGGTGGAAGAAGAGTTTTAAAAAAACCCCTGCAGTCAAACTGCTTGTGGTGAGCATAGTGCAGGTTTCATTCATTACTGACCTCAGTAAGAGTGGATTTCTGTCTGTAGGCTCTTGACAGTGCAGAGAGCTCACCTGGACTTGAGATCTGTTTTTGTGGTAGCTTAAAAGCAGAAACAGCAATGGGAGGAACAGGAATTTATAAATAGCTGATAACTTGTATGTTCTTTTTCCTTCTTTGCTATGCATCACTTAGTTATGAATTCACAGGTGTGCATGTCTGTATACAAATGTAGAAATATACTTGTGTCATGTATTTTATTTAATTTACATTGATTAACAGGCTTCTCTGTGAAATACAGCAGATGCCTTTCTGGTGGTGACCTTGTAAATACTAGTGATGTTGAGAGGATTATTCACTAAAAGTAGTATTTTTCAGTTCAAAAGTAATATTTTTCATTTTTTTCAGATGGCATTTTTCAGTTTCAGATGCCATCTGAGCCTAAGTCCACTGTTGTTTCAAAGTTTGACAGCCCAGGCTTTGCAGAAACAGCAACAGTGACAAAAGAAGCCACAGAACACTGCTGTGTTGGATGTGGCTGTGAGTCATACAGAAGACACAAGTACCCTGTGATTCCTTCTGCCTCTTCATCCCCTCCATCAGCTACCTCTTTTCTGGATGATGATCTTCCTGCCTCTCTGAGAGCTGATGTGATGAGTTTTCCATGAAACCACAAAAACAGATATGTAAATAAAAAGCACCTGACTTGAAAGTCAAAGTAGAGTTCAGTGATCTTTGATAAATAATCAAAGCTGGAAGGACAAGAAGAACATCTGATGTAACTGCTGGTACTCTGTACTCCTCATCCTTTTTAAAGGGGTAGCAGGACAAACTACAGCAAGCAAATAGTCCTGGGGAAGTGTATTAAGATAAAACCTGAAAATATTATTTTGGCAAGAAAGCACTTAATTGCCTCTTGTCTCTATGTGCTTTTTGAGTAAAATCCATCCAGAGATATATTTAAAATCATGTATTTGTCTTTACATTTGCCAGTCAGCATCTTCAAAGTGTTGGAATTCCTTGTATCATAAGCTTTCTTGGGCAAAACCTGGTATCTCCTGGACAAGGTGGTAAGTCTGCTTCAGAGAACTGAGTTGAAAAAAGGCAGGGGAGAGTGTACCTAGGGAAAAGTAATGGAGCAGAGCCAGCAGGAAGGACAGGGTCACTTCCCTGGTGCAGGGTGTTGCATGGAGCATGCAAACAGAAGCACCATCTGTCAGCTGCTCCTCATGAAGCACTTGTGCAGTGGCCATCCTGTCTCCTCTTCCGTGCTTCCTCCTGAAGTTCAGCTGCTGAATGGTGCTGAAAATGTTTTCAGGGACCAGCATGGGCTAAAACATCTATTTGAGCAAGACTGTGTCATGCTGTGAGACTAATCCAAAGTAAATTGATGTCATTCTTGCTGCATTACAGTGTTTTGTCAAGCACTTAGTTAACGGAACAGTATTTTTTTCCTCAAGTTAAATGCTTCATTTATGCAGATTTTTGATTTTAGCAAATGTGTTGCTCTGCTGTTTAGGAGATCTTTGTTTTGAAGCAACAGTGTGCTATAAAAAAATCTCTGTGTGAGAATCTCCTTTGAAAGTGGGCTGGTTATTCTGTTAGGGAAAAGGCCAGTGCTTCTTGAGCAATCCAGATTTCTCCTGCATGCTGTGAGCCATCCTGAATGCTCAGCTAGAGAAGCAGAACTGCCCTGGTAAGGACAGAAGTGTTGGAAATGGAAAAATAACTCGGGCACACTGCAGCAGGAGCTCTGCAAAACACTGCTGTTTTAGTGGAGGCACAGCCTGCAAACAGAATGGTAGTGGGAGCCAGGAGGTACTTGGGTCAGGGCCACATTTTTCTCCCACTTCCCTTTTTCCTGTATTTCTATAGACTGTATGTCTTGATTTCTGCTTTTACCATGCTGGTTTTTTTTTTTTCTTTTTTGAAAGCAAAATATTAATCTGCTCCAATCTGCCATCTTGGATTGAGATTTTTAAAAGTATTTTGAATGATCTGAAGACTTTGATATGAAGAAATGTGAAGCTGCCTTATCATGGAACATTTGCATGCACACATGGCACTGGCAGCCAAGTTAAACATGTATTTCCTCTGGAAATCACCTTCCTCTTTAGTATGCAAATTACTGTCTTGTCAGGTGTCTAAGGCTATCTGGTTGGTTTTCTCCTACTTCCCCCTGGAATTAGGTACTCAAGGCAGAAAGCAGAGTTTGAATTTGTTGAAGCTTTGCAACTAACTGATAGTCCATACTCATGGGACTCTCCCGACTGTAAGGGTTGGGCCTAATGTTGCACCTTAAGGACCCAGAAAGGCAATTGAGGAAGGGGACCAACAGCAATTGGGGACCCCGTTTGTATCAGGTACCCCACAGCTGGGGCTTTGTTACAGTACAGATGTGTTCCCTGGGCATCAGCTGCTGAGAAACTCAGCCAAGGGACACTCCAGCCAGCCTCAGTGCAGTTATGTAGACAGCTACAAAGCTTAGCAAGGGGGAAGTGTTGCTGTGTGGTGAAGGCAGACAGATGGGTGTGAAAGCAGACAGAATGGGAAGTGAGAGAGCTGCGATTGCTCTTCTTAACACTTTCTCCACTAGAGTTAGGCACCCAGGTGCGTGTTGCACAAACAAAACTATTTTTTTAATTTTAAAAAAACCCTCACATGTGTATATTGAAGTATTTTGTGTGCACTGATGTTTGCAATAATAGTTCTGGAAATAGTGAAATGAAATCACCACTTGAGGACATTTTCTTTATAAACTACAGCAATATTCTGTATGGTGTTACTGTCTGGTTTCTCTTCATATTAACTTAGCTATTGTGTGTGGCTTTAGGCTTTACATTTTAGTAGATGGAATAGATTTCATCTATGAAACAAAGGCACAAGTGTTATAAATAAAACACTTCTGTTTCTATGTTCTCAAAAATCTGTCATTAGGAGAGCTCCCTGTAAATGGTACAAGAGTTTTGCATCAAAGAATCAGAACATCACACTGTAATGAGCCTGCAGCGTGCCTGTTGCTGTTGAGTTGACAGCAAAGTTCAATGCAGTTTTCATTTACTGTCTCATGAATTGATTTTTGTTTACAGTGCTGTAGGCTAGGTCTCATTAATTTTGTATTTTTGTTTAATTGAGTAGCAAGACCTGTGATTGGCTTGAATATGTTGTATGCCCTCAGTGGTGCAAGCTCCTGAGACAGTGAAACTTAGCATGAAGAACTTCAGCAGTATGCTCCACCCAGCACACTGCTCATCCAGTGTGCTGGGTGGAGCTTCTTCTGGGTAAAACCAGCTCAATCTGAGAGTGGGAGATAAAGTCTTATACCAGTCTAAATGGTCTGTTACATGGGACAAAAATGCATGTAGTTAAAATGCCTTTTAGAGATTCTTACTCCAGGTGTCCCATAAGTCTCAGAAAAAATGTATTCCTTATATTTCCTCTTGTTTCTTTAGGTGTTAATATGAGAATTTGAACTGTATTGTGACTTATGTTTTCCTGTTCACATAATAATTTTTGTTTATGATTTTTTGGTTGCCTAATAAGATACTTCACAGAAGACTTCGGAGTGTGACATCTATTAAGGGGTGCTGCCTGTGGCAGGAATGAAGGAAGATCACTCTGAATGGGGCTGTTGGACCAAGGCACTTAATGCTCATGATACATTAGTGTATGCAGTGAGTGGGGACATCTGCCCACGACTGCCAACACCTGCTGCTTGTTCCACCTCAGCAGAATGCTGTGCTGCTTCATCTGCTTTCAGCAGCAAGCACCACAGTGTTTCCTGGAGGTGATTCTGAATGTTCTGAGGAAATCGCTGTGCACTCTCTTTGCCTTCCTGTGATGACATTGTTCTTGCTGGCACACAGCACTCACAAGTTGGTATAGAGCCCAGACTGCACATCAGCTGGAACAAATAATAATTTTGTGAAACATTTGTTACCTATTCTTTCAGGTGGCTTTTTCCTGTTGGTTTGTAAGGATTCCTTTGTGAGAAGACCGCAGTGTTTCCACTTGTCTTGACTTCCCAATAATTGTAAATGGTTCTGCTTGTAATGAAGGTTCCAGGTCATAACAATGAATACTGGATAACAAAATTGATGTTTTTCATGTACAGGGATATCTTTAGGGCTGTTTAAATGAGGGGTCTGACATATTTGGGCATTTGGTTGAAACTGCTATGGAAAATAGTGCTCCATGTTGGACTCAGTGATCCGTCAGGGGATAAGGACCTTACTTGAGGTTCTGTGTTTAAGATGTGTAAGTTATATAAGTTGTTTACTTTGGAGATGGGTGCCCCATTATGTCATAATTGGAGAATATTACTAAGTAGTGTTATCTCCTATTAAAAATGGTGTGGATAGCTTGTACCTAATACAATTCCTAGGATGTTGTTCTGAAAATTTATCCCTGGACAGCAATCCCAGCATAATTTCACTGAGGTGTGCCTGCTGCACTGAAGTTGGAATGGTACTAGGAGGAGCTGTAATTTCTAAAAATGAAAGAGAGCTCTCAGAGGAAAGGGGTGGTCTATCCGTGCCACGTGTCAGCAGACGAAAGGAGAGGGAATAAGCTGTGTCTTCAACACAGCTTTGAGAGTTACAGGGGTGGTTTTTGTCCTTGGGTGTTACTAGAAGTATGCCCACCTCTCTCAAGGCAGTAAAGTTGTAATAAAGGTTTTTAATGCCCATCACAGAGATTCTCTGACATCTCTGCCTGTAGCAAACACATCTTTGGACAGGACTCTCTGTGCCTGCTGTGGCTTAGCACCAGCAGCCCGGACGCTCTGCAGCCACTGGGTGGGAGTGGGATGTCTTCTCTCTATTTCTTCCCTGGGATGCTATGGGAAAAGGGTCCAGAGCAGGAACTGGGTATGCACCCACGCACTGAGGGTCCTATCCACACCCCCTTTGGCTTCAGCCAAGAAACCTGGCTGGTGAGTTCACCAGCCTCACACTTGCAACTTCCTACCTCTTCACTACCCCTTGCTTTTTTGCCTCGATTTTTCCCTGCAGAACAGTGGGATTAATACATGTGATAAATACAAAACTCTGCATGGTGTCAAATACCCAGGAGATTAAAAAACTTAAAAGCTGTTGTCAAATGCCTCAGTTAATTAAAGTGATCTGTGATGTTGGCTTTTGGGATAATCCCTGCTTAGTCTCACTTTGGAAATCAGCTGCTTAGGTGTTTACAGTGAAAAACTCATGTTTAGTCCAAAAAGGAGAGGCATTAGTCTGTCAAAGTACGGTAGCAGTTTTAATCCCATGTTTGTTGTTACTTTTTTTCTTTAGGGTACCATCTTCCTGCCTGGCAACAGAGTAATTGAGCATCCCTGCAATGAAGAAAGTCCAGGAAAGTTCCTTTTTGAGGTTGTTCCAGGTAGGATATTCTACTCCTTATCAAAAGCCTTTGCAGTTTGTCCTCAGTGACAAATGGCCACATCTGTTCTGCCAGAACAGAATTAATGATTCAATTTAAGGGACAAAAAAAAAAGGTTTAATTTGTTAATATGGTGGTTCATAATTTTTTCATTCACCCCCAGGCAGCATAGGAAAAGGATGTGTATTTTATCTGTCAGTGTAAACCAGAATTCCTCAGGGCAAGGAAGTGCCAGGTCCTGCTTTTGGATCACATCTTGGATTACAACAGCTCCATGTGGCACTGTGGGTTTGGCGGCAGAGTGGCTGGAAAACTTCCCTGCAGAAAAGGACCTGGGCGTGGCTGGTGACAGTGACTGAGCATGAGCCAGCAGTGCCCAGGTGGCCAAGAAGGCCAATGGCATCCTGGTCTGGATCAGCAGTAGTGTGGCCAGCAGGACCAGGGCAGGGATTATCCCCCTGTACTTGGGGGGGGGCCACACCTTGAGTGCTGTGCCCTGTTCTGGGCCCCTCCCTAAAGAGTTGCTGAGGGGCTGGAGTGAGCCCAGGAAGGGCAGCGGAGCTGGGGAAGGGTCTGGAGCACCAGTCTGAGGAACAGCTGGGGGTGGTTTAGCCTGGAGAAAAGGAAGCTGGGTGGGGACCTTATTTCAGGTAACAAGTGACAGGATTAGAGGAAATGGCCTCAAGTTTCACCAGCAGAGATTTAGATTAGATATTGGGAAAAACTGCTTTATTGAAAGGGTTGTCAAGCATTGAGACTTCCCTTGTGGAAGGGAAGTAGGGGAGTCAGCCATCTCTGGAGTTATTTCAAAGATTTACAGATGCGATGCCCAGGGACACGGTTCAGTGGTGGATGTTGCAGTGTTGAGTTAATAACTGGACTTTGTTTTAAGCATGTTTTCCAAAATGAAAGAATTTTGTTTCCATATCCAGTCAGCCCAGTGTATTTATTCAGTATGTTCTATTAATCCCAGTATTACTTTTCAAATTGCCTCCTATCATGGCTATTTGGAAGGACAAATAAATGATAATGTTTGTTGTTCTTGATTTTAAACTGTCTTACTGTCAGGGCACAAAAGTAGTTGTGTTCACTGATGTACCAAGTTATTATAAATTGTAAAAGTGTGAGAAATATGAAGTAGAGTTCAAAGCTTGATTGTGAAAGCCACAGGCAGCAAAGGATTATTATGCAAAGACAGCCAGTGTAGTATCTCTGAGGTTCAACGCTCACCCCAGTCTTGAATCAATCAGATTTGAAAAGTTTCTCACTGTCTCTCCTCAAAGTTCCTTTTTTATATGTTCAAAATATTGAAAGAAATCTATCTATTAGCCTTGCAAGTCTGGAGTGGACTAAAATCTTGTTTCTGTTAGAAATTAAGAGGATTTTCCACATGTCCTGATTTATATGACGCCTTAATCTGTTTGATAATGCTGACCCTGGGGATGCTTATCCTTCATGCCCAAGCTAAGAGTGCGCTCCATTTCCCAAAATGTTTGTTACACCACCTTTCTATGGAGTCAGGTTAAAAAGTAATTTGTACTTACTTTTGAGCTGAGTTCAGTATTTATCTGGAGCATCCCTGAGAATCAGGTAGGCTTTTTTGTTTTGCTTGTTTTCAATTCTGAGAATGGGGTTTTGAATGTGTTTTAGGATAGCATCAGCGTATTTATCCCCCACTCCTGCCCCTCCTTGCTCTCAAGCATGTGGCTACAGAGACTTCCTTCTGAACATCGTATGTCAAGGATTAATGATGAAAAAAAAGGTTTTTTTGGAAAATCAGGACATTTCATGCCAAAGCACTGGTCTTTGGGGGATGAAATGAAAATGACGACTCAGACTGACTGTGGAGGAGGTATCACAGTGCAGATGTGAAGTAGAAGTGCCAGCTGTACTTTGTGCAGAGATGAAGTGAGCGCTGCCACTGTCGTCATGTCACTGTTGCTTCTCAAGGCAAGAATTTGTCAGCCTTCTGTGATGGAGCTGTTTGTCATCTGTATCCTCTTAGTGACTCAGTATAAAAGTCAATTTTATAGGCTGACAACAACACAACTGAGCTCATTGAGTGTAACACAGAAAAGTGTATTGTAGCTAAGGTTCTGTTCAGCCTTTGTTAGCTTTCGTATGGGAAATCAGCTATGTAGCAACAGGATCTATTTGCACATTTTTAAAGATTTTGTCAACTGAGCATTGTGTTAAATGTATGGTGCTGAAGCTCATGCTACTCTTGCATTTTTTCCCTGTATTAAAAGTTGAAGCAATTTTAGTTACTATCCCAAAAGCAAAAGTGACAAGTCCTCTTTTTGTGTCTCATGTCCGTGGGCGGCCTGAAAACTTGTGTGCGTGTGTTTGTTTATTGGTAATACATGCAAATTATTTTGGGAATGTACGTGGGAGTAGGTTTATACTAGGAAACTAATACTCTGTATGCAGCCATCTCTGAAGATGAATGGAAAAATGTGTGTGGAGGCAAGTATCTTGCAGTTTTGGTGCTGTAATTAAAATACAGATGCCTTCAATTTGCATTTTGAAAACATTCAGTTCATTCTCTAAGTCATTAGATGATTTAATGCTTAAAATTTTTCCTTTTCTAAGAAAAAAATTGGTGAACTGACAAAGTTAATTTACAGGAGAGAAACTCTCTCCTGTACAGCACAAAGCCCACAGCACTCTTCTGTGTGGGAGTTTTTTGTGCTGGAGTCAGTGACCATGAAATGATTAGTGATGCCTGTGCACTCAGAGGAATGTTTCGTGGTCAACAAAAATCAGAACAGGGTTTAAATTAATACCTTTTTAGTGGGAAATGTGCACATGCAGCCAAGTTGTGTGATTAATTTTGAGTGATTGCATGGTATTTGCTAATTGTTCTGAGCTTTATGTAGTAGATAAACCCTCATTCTGTGCATTGGTTGCATTCTGAAGGAAAGCTGAGGTTTTCCTCTTGGTGTGCAGTGTAATGGGGGAAGGCATCTGTGTTAGCAGGGAACTGAGGCAGGTGACCTTGCTGTGCCTCGGTGGCTCACATGTCACCCGTAGGTGCCGGACAGGGGCACAGCTGTGCTTTACATGTGTGGTGCTTTGCAGACAGGATTCCTGCACCTCACTGGCACCTGGAGGAGCCAAGCACAGATGTGTGGGAAGCTCAGGCTTGTCCACTGTTTCTCACACAAGTTTTAGAGTCCCCTGGACTCTCCAAGGGCTGCTGTCTGAAGGCATTTTGAGCAAGTGCAGCATGAGACGCCTTGCAGCAGGGACCTGTGGCTTTCCCAGGAATGTCTGGATGCTTGTAGGAGCTCCAAGGACTTGAATTCTCATTTTCTGATGCTCTCAGGAAGCACCACCAGCTCAGAATAATCTGGGCCTATGTAGCAATTGGTCTAGAAGAGATGATGGTTATTGAATGGACAAAGGAGTGTGCTTCATCAGTGACTGGACTTTGATCCTGGAAACTAAGCTGCTCCTACTGCTACCCCAGCAGTGCTGTTACTTGAGATCCTTGTGTGCTAGCTGATGTCCTTCTCTGAGTCTGATAAATCATTTTGCAGCTTGGCCTCAGGTAAGAGGCCAGATCATCACTCCAGTGATACTCACCATTTGAATGTTCCTGAATCATGTCTGTCTTTGTCCCTGTCCTCTATTAATGCAGATTTCATGAAAAATTAACACCGAGGACAAGGTTACTTTCAGGACCATGTTCACTAGCATGTGACCTGTTTGCATGCTCTGATCTAAATTGTGAGTTCCCTTAGAGACACAAATATCCTAAAGAGTTCTCTGATGAATTTTGCAGTTGCATGAATTTTAAAATTTATTTAGTACTGTTTAAACTAGAACATAAATTTCCAAATACTGATCTTCAGTATTCCTTGTGGAATCTTTTGCTTGTAAACTTTGTGCATCAGTGTTGTGTTTTTTACCATTGACAAAGTATCATAGTCCAGCATGTGCGTCTGTGTGGATGAATTTGCACACTGAGGTACCAAAGTCAGTTCATCCCACTAAAAGCATTCTCTGTGCAGCCCCAAGTTATGTGACTGCCTCTTAAATCAAAGTTTTGTGCTTAGGGATTATTCAGACTGTTAGGAAAGAACTGTAATAATTCAGCAAAGTCACTTGGAGTCTCTGCTGACGCTTTTTTCCTGCATTTGTGTGCCTGCTGATTTCTTGTGCTTGTGGATCCTTGGCTATATCACTTCCTATCAGGCAACATGAGATTTTGTCTTGAGTCATGGATGGTGGAGACTACAGAAGGCAAGAATTACACTTTGTTAAAGGTCAGTTTGTCAGGCTCTTAATCAAAACCTCTGTGAGGGAATGAAATACTAAATTCCAAGAACTTTGAAATAGGTTGGGATTTTTTCATTAGTCAGAGGAAGAGTGGCATCCAGAGGCTTTTTTCTTTGTTTCTTCATGTATTTAATTGCATGTTGTATGGCAGCCTGCAAGAAATGTAATTTAACTGTTTTGGTAGGGAGTGTGAGATGGGTTTGAGGCTTGGGGTTTTTTAAGCTTCCTTTATGTGAAAGGTTGAATAATGAATGATTTTGCTGCTTCTACTGCAGTAAATTTTCGCAGCTTTTAGTCAGCTGAGATGTGCATGGGTAGGTCTGCACCCCCTGTGGCTGAGAGCCAGGTGGGCTCTGTTTAGCCTCTGTGTGTCACACTGAACAGCCCTTTAGCATCCACAAAGGTGCTGGGAGGTTTGAGACGAGGAATGACTGTCTGTTTGTTGTGAAGTTACCAAAACCTCTTGAGCTTCCTGCTGCTGTACAGCGTTTAGCAGGTTAAGCCCTTTGCGACTTTCGCTGTGATTTCTCAAACATCTGAAATGGAAAGGGCACACTAGGTGCTAATTTTTGCCATCTACTGATTCACAGTGATTTTACTTAAGGGTCCATGAAGGCCTGGATTTGCTAAGTTCACTTGTATTTTTCCCCTAAGGGACACAAGTAGGACAAAACAGGAATTACAGATATATCTTTTTCAGCTAAAAACCCAATTTTCTTTGTAGTGCTCCTATGTACCTTAGCAGGTTAGATACCAGGTGCTTACTGTAGCTTCAACTTCAATACCCTTCTCCTCTGATATCAGTACTTTTTAGTCCTGTAAGTCCTATTGACAGCCAGACTTCTGTGGGATGGGAAAGGTTGGACTTTACAGTGAGGCACCAAGCAGGGCAGATGATTAGCTGACATGTTTGACTGTGGCTGATATGATGCAGCATCATGTCTCAGGGATAGAAATGTTTTAGAAGTTTTGAGCCTGTTGTTTTGAAATAGAACTGTGTGTTTTCTGTAAGGATGTAGCCTTGTAAGAAATAAGGGACAAGAGCTCCCTGCCTTGTCTTCTCAGGAGTAATTGCCATGTCCTAAGTGAGGATACACCCACACATGCAGCAAATAGCTTTTCTTGAAGGTTTAGCAGAATATTGGCAACACAGTGCTATAAGCAAATTCTCCTCTGTTAACTTCAGGAGAAAATTGTTTGTGTATTTAAGAGGTTTTTCCTGCCCTGATACAAAAAAAAAAAAAAAAAAAAAAAAGACCTTCCACAGCGCACGTGTGCACACACCTGAGCACTGCGGGTGCTCTCCCTGCCTTTGCTGTCAGGCAGATTTTCTCTATTCCCTTTGCCATCAGCATAGCTAGCACAATTTATTCCCTTTTCTCCACAATATAAAACCCCAAACCGAAGTGTTAAACCATTCAGCTGCTCTGACTCCTTGCCGGTGCTGAATTCCTGGCTCCTGGTATGATGCGGGCGGATTTAATTGATGCTGCCAGGAAGATGAATGCCTCCCCCCGTACGTGCTGACAGCCAGCAGTGCCTCTTCATTAGTCGTCAGGAGCACAGCACCTCAAGGGCATTGCTGATAGCGCCGACTGAACTAATTGTACCTCTGATATCTTGTGGAGGGACAGACAGGCTGTTTAATCAAATGGGCACCAGCCTCGCTGCACGGATATCTCTGTGTAATCGCCTGGTGCGCTACGGCAGCTCTGAGCGCTGCTCCTTCCTTGTCCGGGATCTCCTGAAAGCACTGCCATCCTTATTAAGGGTGATACATTTCTCAGAAATGTATCTGGTTGAGAGCCACCTCTCTGCACTTGAGCACATTGGCATGCATTGCCTCATTCTCCTCCTTTGAAAGGTGATTCAAAACTGATTTTTTTTTTTTTTTTAAGTGAGTCTTGGAGGTTCCTGGAGTCAGTGAGCCAGGGAAATGAAGCTGGCTGAAGCCTTGCTGCATGTTTCTCCCAAGGTTAATGGTGAGGGCTCACTGGAAAGGAACGCTTTTCCATCCTGAGCAGCAGCTCTCGTGATGTGGATTTAGTTGATGTGCCCGGTTTTGTCTCCTTAGTAGTTTTCAGAAAAACAAAACCCAAACCATCCTCAATCCTCCATCCCTGTGAAATGAGAAAGTGGGTCATGCCACTGAGCTGTTGTGCTGCCTCCATAAAATCTGCTCATTTCTGTTCAAGTCAATGCACGTGATATCCCCTTTTACTTGTGTTTTTGTGCCTTTCTTGTCGTGGCTACTGAGCAACAACTGGGTGAAGGCACCAAGTTTTAGGAACCTTCTTTTTTTTCCAGTGCCTCCTTCTGACATTGGACCGAGTCTTACCTTTCTGTGCCTATGTGTCCACACATATTTGAGATGATACCTGCAGAACAAGCCTTGCATATTAATGGGGTCAGTCTGAATTAATGGTAACCTATATATGAGGGCTTTGGGGGAGAGAGGCAGGGCTGAGATTGAGACACATAATTCCAGAGTGACATAAGTAGTTTTGCCTCATCTCCTTCATATAGAAGATCCCCTCATGATGCTGCATCTGATTAAAGATTGATATTGATAAAGATTAATGATTGATAGAATGATTCAGATTTGGGCTACTAAAGGACTACCAGAAAATGTCCTGTTTAATCATGCAAGGGGAGATGAGGCACCTTTTCCCATTCAGAAGATTAGGTTGCTTTTCTGGTACAATTCAAGTACTGGTATGTAGCAAAGAAGAGCCTGAAATACCAGTTTTACACATAATTTCTTTAAATATGGAAGCATTAATTAATAGGATTTTTTTCAGTCCAGAATTATCTGATAGTCGAAGTTTAGGCCATCTGGTTTTGAAGTGAAGGAATTAAATCTAGATGTAAAAACTATTTAAAAGAAAAATAAAAGAAGAGCCTTCTCTGAATATCTTCTCTGAGGTGTGCAGCATGTGCAGAGTAAACACATTTCTCCTTGCTCAGGTGGCTTGGGTGTGTAACTTTGTATTTAGTGGAACATCACAGATTTTTATATATAGAACTCATTATCTTGAATCCCTTCTATCTTGGTGAATGAGTGCAGTCTATAGGCTAAAAGTGTCTTTATGTTAGAAATAGTAGTAATGTTGTCTGTTTTCTGAATGTTATTTTCTAGTTACAGTCTATTTTGAAAATAAGTGAGAGACGTGAATCATTTCTTAAATCTACTGAACAATTGTGTATTTCATTTTCTTTCATCTGAAGCAATTCTGCTTAATCATCTGTTCTCAATGACATTAATTTCATGTGGCAGAAGACTGTACAGACTATAAAAATTCACCCATACTCTATAAAAATATACCATTATTCAAGCATGGCGTATGAAGCTGAAGTTAAAATGTTATTTTTCACTTGTGTCTTTTAATTTAGAAGTGGATTGCTTTTATTGATCCTGCTTAGCCCGTGGTGCATGTGATCTTAGGTGTGTTAAGTTAGCAATATCGATCATTTGTGACCCACTGCTGTCATTCTGGAGGTCATCTGCTGCACAGGAGAATTTGGAACATAATGGCAGTGGCATCTCTAAAAACTTAAGTGGCAAAAAAGCAAACTTGGTGGTTGAGTTTGTGATGAACTTCTTCCACCATTGCTGTGTGCACACACCAGATTGTCTCCTACTGAGGGTGTAGTTCATAATAAAAATTACATTGAGGGATATGGCTTATTCCCAGCCTATTTTAAATACTATCAGTTGTAATTGCAGCAACAATGAGATGTCTTTTCTCTGCCTCAGTTCCGCAGCCAGGGCTGGATTTTGATGATCATTTATAATGTTGGAAAATGGCTTAAGTAGTGCCAGAAATGCAGAGAGAGTTCTCACAAAGCCAGGTGGTCTGTGGGAAGTGAGACAAGGTATCTGGAATGAGAGCTTGTTGCTTGGACCATTTCTGGTGGTGATTTGGGGGCCAAATTATAGGTGTGGGGAAGCACATTGTTGGCTTTTTCCATTGTTCTGTTAAAAGGTGTGAGAAAATCCCTGAACTTTTGAGTGTGCAGACTCTGTGGGGCTACAGATAAAGATGAATTGCACTCCAGATGTGTGGCTGGAATTAGTTGTGAAGCTACACCAGGTCATAAGTAGGTCTGTGTCCATTAACCCTATGTCCGTGGCTGTTTTATTTGCCAGTGCAAAATCTTGTTTGTTGATACGTTTGGCATTCTCTTGGGTGGAAGTACAAACTTTGCCTCAAAAGAAGCCAAAATGCCTTTTTCTAAACACACCAGCTGCCCCGGTTGGTTGTTCAGGGTTTTTTTAGCTTCGTGTAAGTCCCTCTAGTGGCGACATCAAAAAGTCCAGTGAAGTAATAGATGTTCTTGTGTCTGGGATAGCCTGTCCAGGGCTGCAGTTTTTAGCTGCATTATTGCTTTTTGGAATAGCCTTGACACATCATGAAGCACAGTTTGAAACTTAGATTCCCAAATAAATCCTGTGAAGTAGGAAGAAAGTACTGGGAAAAAGTGAAAAGTCACAGGCAGTGATGATTCAAGCTTCTTTTGAGAAAAGATGTTCCTAAATGCCCATACTGATATTTTTTGGATGGATATTGTGATGATGATTATTTTGCTCACAGAATTGAGGATCTATCAGCTTTAGTCAGCGTGAAAGGTTTTACAAGACAGTAATGTTTTCATTACAATTGTCTGTGTGCACTTCCTGTATTTCAGTTGTTAAAAGACACTCTGTATTCAATTGAGTAATGAAAATAGCATTGTAGGAAGAAGTGAGACCGAAATGTGATGGGGGCAAGCTCCAAAGCATAGAAATTCAAGATGTCATCATTTGATGGGGCATTTTCTAGTACAGATGTTTGCCAGTCTTTTGTAATAGTAGTAGTAGTAATAATAAAAACCAACATAAAATTCCCATGCTCATTACCATTTTCAGCAAGAAAATCTGCAGGTGCAAAATGTAACTCAGTTAAGATGCATATCACCTCTTCTGTGATACAGCTGGTGGGATTCCACTGTAAATGGCAGGAAAGCCAGAGAGGAGATGACTTGCCTGAAGCTGTCTGGAAAGCTGGTGGCTGAGTCTGAAGGCAGATCTTGCCTCCTTGGTGCACAAAGACCCCTGCCTCTGCTGTGGGATGAAAAGGATACAAGTTTGTGAAGTCCTCTTATCTCTGAAAGTAGTGGGAAAATCCAAGTTCCACTTGGATTAAATGATGATTTAGCAAAGCATCCTCAAAATACGTTACTTCATAGTGCCTAGGTAATCTGAATAGGAACTGGATTCTTTTCCAGAAGTTTGCAGATCTCACGGCAGACAACTCATGTTTTCTCAAGTGCTTGGGTATTGCCGCCTGACTGAACCCTCCACCCTGTGGCTGTGGCAGTACGAGGCTCCCAAGCCCTTTGCCCTTTATCCCACCCTTCTGCAGACTCTTTCATCTTCCCCCTTTTCCATTACTGATGCCTGGGGAACACTGATCCTTACTTAAAATAAAGCGTCATCTTTCTTCTTTTCCAGCCTTGTGTTTTTCCCAGCCTTGTAAGGGTGGGAAAAATTTTTCAAACCTGTGGTGACTGCGAGGACCTCACTTGTTTCTTCAGCGTAGGTGTCAAATTTAATGCTGAAAAGGCAGAATATCAGCCAGTTTCAGAGTTACATCATGTACATGGTTACGCAGCATGTTAAAAGTGAGGCTGATTCCTTCCCTTTGACAGGAGACGAAAACCTTTCTGTGAAATGTGAATGTCTCTTCCTAGGCCAACATTGGCTCATCTCTTCTCATGGAGTCACAGCTTGTACTGCTACCTCTGGAGGTGGAAGTCTCTGCTAATTAAACTCTGTCTCTTATAAATCTGATGGGCATAACTTCTGAAATCGTGATGTTCTGTGTTGTATTTCAAATCCCTGCTATATCCATAAATTTAGTGAGCTCTTAAGTTTTATTTTCTGGAAGAAGTAGCAAGGAGGAACATGTGATTGATGTGTGTTCGTGAAGAGATAGCGTCAAACTGCAAGATCATGGCTGACAGGTTTTAATGGAGCAGGCCTGCAATTTAGGTGATGACTAATGCAAGCATGAAGTCAGGGGGCATTGTTTGACGTGCTGCAGACCGAACATTCTCTGCTGTGGGAGGAGTGGAACTGCTTGCTCTGGGTTGAAGTGAGCCGAACCCAGCAGCCAACATTCCCTCTCCGGCGTGTGCTGGGAGCAGCCTGCCCTTTGTCCATGCGCTGTTGGACCTGCTCCGCAAGGGCTCCTTTCAGGGTGACAGCAGAAAATGTGACAGCCGTGTCAGCCACTCTGCTCTGTGCCAGCGTGGTGGAGGAGAACACCCAGGGATGGGTGATTTTTGTGATTTGCTGAGTGCACGTTGCAGCCGTGGCATCTGGGGGGAAGGTGCCATATGCTGCCGTTTGGCATGGTGGCTGTGGGGGCACAAAGCACAGTGTTGTCCTCGACCTTGGCGGAAGGGGCTGGCAATGTGCCTGCTGGGATGCTGCCTTTGGCAAGAGATGGCAGTGGGAGGGACGTGGTGGTAAAAGGGCAAACGTGTCTGTGCCTTGCATGCCACTGTGGTGCACGTGCTGGGGAGAGGGACGGGGTGCCTGGGGCACAGTGACGTGCCTCCTCCATTCTGGCATGGAAGGACTGGCTGCAGCAGCAGTGAGCGGGGTCAGCACAGGGCTCCCAAACCATGGTGGGATAATGTGTCTGTAAGGAACCATAACTTCATTCAGGCTCTTAATGTTAGAGTGGTAATAACAGGAGGCTTATGCCAGCTGATGGAGAACGAGCTGGCTCTGTGGGGACCTTGCTGAACTTGGATGAACATCCCAAACTAGATCAGGTTTGCTTCGGAAGCACATGACACCTGAAGCTTCATGCCTTTCCCTTTGTGTTGTGACTTACTAGGTGTGCACCTCATTTTCTAGGGACAGAGGAGAAAGGAGGGGCTTAAGGAAAAGCTTTAAATAAACTGCCTAAACCACCTGATGTATATTTTCTCAGGGAACAAAATACTGACATCTCAGTGATGAGAAGAAAGTGGCGCTGAGGTAGGAGAGTGTACTTTTAGCAGCAGGCAAGCCAAACATTGAAATCAAGGTACAAGAGACAATAATGGCTGGAGCTAAGGAGTAAAAATAATGGAACTAAGCAGTGGGCTACTAAAAAGGTATATTAAGGGGGAGTGTTTACATCAGAGGAACATGAAATAATTTGTGCCATATCCTTGTTATTTCCTTTTGTATTGAGAGTCAGGTTGTGGTAAAGGCTCAAGAAGAGCCCCAGTATAAAATCCATTCCTGCAAGGCACACGTGGCCGTGTTGTCTTTCTGTTTGTAGTATTGCAGAGGAGCAGCTCTGGAACAACGAGAGACAATTCTGGCAGGGAGGGCAGCCTGCAGTTCATTATGGGCCTGGGATGGATAAAAGCACTTTTAGCTTCCATCTGTTCAGTTTGGATGATGCTGATAGAAGGGTCATAGTTTTGTCAGTGATGGATATCTGAAGTCATTGCCATTTTTAGCTCATCCAGAACTTTCCCCCTTATGTTTACTGGACATTTATCTTTCTTTTTGACATGTACTGCCAGATAGACTGCAGGTGGTCATGAGCTACAGGTGTTAGATGAAGTGAATTTCCCCTTGCTGTTTCTCCCTCTTTCACTGCTGCATGTGATACAGAAATGTTGGGAAATTGGAATAGTTAGGGATATGTTTTGGCACTGTTCAGATAACTGTAATTTTGCTTTTCTGGAATCATATGCATAATTACCTTACAGTTTTTGAGATATCATTAAAGTGTGAATGTAGCTTGAAAGTAATAAGGAATGTAGATGTTCAACTATAATGCAATTCAAGAAATGGATCACCTGTCAAATACTTCATTTTCTGCATGTTGAAATGTGAACATTTATCTTTTTTTTTTTTTTTAATATCTGTGCTGCCTTGTGATTAAATAAAGGCATCATGGTACGTTGTGAAATAATTCTCCTTTAAATAAAAATAAAAATCTGTTGTGATTCTGGAAAATGGTGCACCACACACTGAGAACCCAATTATATCCGTCAGTAGTTCTTCCTAGAAAGTGACAAGAGCCTAGCATTCTTCTTTGGAAAGTTGTCATTATGATAGGAGTTGGGCCCATGGACAAGCATGTATTTCCTTCAGAGAGGTTTATCCTTCCTGTGTATTGCTAGAGGCAGTCTCTATGGACTGAAGAGTAGTATTTTGCCACAAAAGATTGCAAATCCATTTATTGTGGTTCCTTATTATTAATCCTTGTGAACTTTTGTGATACCCAGCCTGCCGTATTGAAAATGCTGTAATTGCAGTCTTAACTCGAAGTGCATATTTGTGATTCTCATTTAAAAGCTGTGTCAAAGGTGAATTAGACTCCAGTGTGCTGAAACCTATTTAAAGAATCCCCAAAGGCTTTTTATGTGGCAGACTTTTTCAAGCCACACTGATTTGCAGAGAAGTGGACTCTCTTAAAGAAGGTGCTGTAATAGGTGTGTACATATATATTATTTTGGTTTTAGTACAGCTTTGTCCACATGTGCAGATGATGGGAGAAGAAAAACGTGGAAGTTACATCCCACTTGAAAGAGCTTTTGATCTCATGGGACTCCTGCACACTTCAGTGGTAAAACCACAGTTCAGATAGATTTGGCATAGTGTCAGCACTGGAGCTGGGATTACTGAGCTTTACATTCTCAGAGTACCAATAAGTTCTGTTGGATCTGCAGCTGTTTTTAATGCATCAGCTCTCTTTTAATCCCATGAGATGTGTAACACCCTCTCAAACCATGTTGGCCCATGGTTGAGTCCTCCTGTCTGAAATGCAGGCAGTAATACATACTACTTCTCCTAAGGTGTTCTGTGTTTTTTTTTCTCTACAAGTGAATTTGAGACAAGTGTAGTGCTACGAAGTGATGTGAACTTGTAACTGGTCACCATACCTATTCCTTGATTTTTATTTGTTTTATTATTCTTTGCTTTAATATCTGTATTGTTTCTATATTCTAAAGCAGATGATTCATACAATTCAGAGTTAGCTCTACCGATCAGCAGAATTTGTCATCGCTGTAACAGTAATGTGAAAATTTATTTTTGTGAAGTGATGGGGAGATCAATATGATGTGAAGTGTGTGGCAGTTCCTTAAGCGATGACTTCACTAATTTATGTACTTAAGTGATTAATCTTGGCCAGGTCTTACACAAACCAAAGTTTAAATCCAAGCTGGATTTTTTTCTGCACCTGAGGCAGTGATGTATGACCTCTCTGTGCTCCACAGCAGTGTTTTGTTCTGCTATGTGGCAGAGGACCCCTCTCCTGCTAAACAGACCTACTGAATAGCTTTTCTATGCTTGAAATTAATCTCAGTACTCACAGATCAGTTTCTCTAAATTAATTTAGTATTTCTACTGAGGTGGATGAAAAGCAGTGCATCAAGACCTCTCAGATGTAAGGACCTTGCAGACAGACTGATGGTGCCCTGATGCGGTGCCAGCCCATGAGCTGAGAGCAGCCTTGTTTGCTGCTGCTTCCAGTTTCCTTCAGATTTCCTATCCGGTGGCAGCAAGCATTGATATTGCCACCAGGCCTTTGGCTGTTCCTGTACTTTTTCCAGTTCTCTCTTTGTCTTGCTAAGGGAAAGAATTGCTACCCCTTTTCATCCCTGATGAGTCTTTGCTTCCCCTCTCTTACATCTTCCTGCCTTAGAGCTAGCTGAGTTACTGCCCTCACTGTGTTCTCTGAGAGTTGTCAATGCCAGTCCTGTCCTGGTCACTCCATGCCCCAGCTGCCCTTTGCAAACCACCCTGCTCTGAGTGACCAAAGCATTCATGTAGTCTTGCAAAAAATGTTGCTCCTGAAAATCTCGTAATGAGGCTTATGGGCTGGACTGAAAGGAGTGTTATCCCAGATGTTGTTATGAAGGGCCAGTTATGGTTCAGTCAGCATGAACAAAGTCTAATACCATTAAGAGTCCACTGGAACACAGGGAGACCTTAAAATCAAGGAAATTTTATGATCCATGCAGCCATGAAGTTAATAATGTTTCATTTTCATTGGCTGTACTGTACCAGGATGGGTAGTGCGTGGCAGTGCTGCCCTCTGCAGCCTCCTGTTCTGTGGCCCCAGCCATCGTGGGGAGCTGTTTTCGGGCAGCTCTGCCCCGGGTAAGGCTGGAAAGCTTCCCACCCTCAGCAAGGGCTTCTTAATGCTGGCTCCTGTTGTCACCCTGCTGATGTGCTTTCCCAGGGCAGGCTGTTGTACCTGCCAGTGAGACTCTCCTGGTGCTGCTAGGCAAGCTGGACTTGTCAGGTTTCTGTGGGATGCTCTAAGCCTTAGCTCGTGTTAATGATGCTCCTCCCAATTATCACTGCAGACATCTGATGAGTGTGGTGAGTAGGTAGGTATCCTCCCACATAGTCCCAGCTGTGTCTTGGTCTCTGTTCTTTGTCTGAAAGTTTGTGCTTTTTGTGCCTGTTACCAGTTCTGGCAGCCCATGGCAAGAAGACTTACTGCTTTACAGGTGGTGTATTTTTGTAGAGTGCACTTCTTTACTTAAAAATTTTTGCACATTTTTTTGAACATGGATGCTGTGTCTCTAGTGCTGTTTGTTCATTTGTCTGGACTTTGCACTAGGGTGATGTTTTGAAGAAGAGGGGGGAATTTCTGTGTATTTTTCATAGCAGTAACCTTGAGTGTGCTGAAGATCAGTGGTTAAATTGGTTGAAATAGCTTTGAAAGAGCCAAAAAACATTTTCTTGCTCTATTTTTGTTTCTGTGTTGTATAACTAAGTCTATTCAATTCATTCTGTGTCTCATGTGAGCAAAGAATGTGGTATTCTGACACCAGATACACTTGGTCACCTCATCTGTACTTGCTGGTGTGCGTTGTTGTAGTGATCACCTAATGTGCCCCATTCAGCTACAGATACTCTTCTAAATGTGAAAGTTTTGTGTTTAGTCTTAGTTACAGTGTCTACGTGAAGTCATCCTTCATTTTCTTTATTGTGAGTAAGAAGAGAGTTTGGCCTTGGTGTAATTAATTTAAACTTATCCCAGCAACATAATCAACTTCCTAATAAATTATGTGAAGTCCCACAGTTGTCCGTATGATGATTGGAAGAATTGAGCCAAGCCTTGACTTTCAGGCTGGGGAATTCACTTATAATTCATCCATCATGTCCTCACTGCATGTTTCTCAGCAGAAAAGCATTCAGTGTTTCTTGACTTTATTATTATTATTCTTTCTTGTGTGACTCTTTTATGTCCAGAAATGAAACATGAGCAAGAATAATCTTTTCGGGAAGCCAGTAGGGAAGCTCCAGAGATGTATTAAATTTAGTAAATGGAAATGATAACTCACAAAGCTTGCAGAACCAAAATAGGATGCTGACTACAATTTTGGTATCGACTTTATTGTTCTGTACTCTCAGTTGTGAGTACAGCTGACAGAGAGAGAAAAACATACCTTTTGGTAGCTAAAATAAAACCATGATGCTGTGTGCTGGAAAGACAGGAAGCATTGATTCCATATATTATGAGCTGTGTCAAAGCAGTGTCTCAGCTGTGCCAGCATTTTACCAAGGTGAATCATCCCATTCAAAAGTCACCATTCAGTATGAAGCAGTCAGAAAAATTGGAGAGTTTTTCCTTGAAATCTTATATCAGATTCTGTAAGCAAAACTAGCAAGAAAGCAAAGACAGTGAATGTTTAATAGGATTTTTCACCAGTATAATCTCAAAGCTGGCAAGTTATAAAAGGCAGCAGGTGGTTGTATACGTGGATAGACTGTTTTTCCTCTCTCTTGACAGGCATATATCCGTCTTTAATTAATATATGCATTACAAGAAGAGAAAATAAATATGTAAACAGTTTCTTCAATTCGGACTGAAATTTTGAAATTTGAATACAGCTTATTTTGAAATTTGAAAACCTACTGATTTATGCAAGCATAAAGCTTTCATATATAAATATAAGTTAGTTTCAGTGGGCTGCTCACTTTCTGCTCACTTGGTTTGTATAAAAGGCTTTCCAATTGCATTTCTGGTAGGCAGCTGTACTCCTGAATGCTCTCTATGCTATTTTACAGCTAAAAATAATAGCCTAATGTTACTGTGCTTATGACACTGTAGGTGTCTTGTTGTCCAGGGCTGCTTGAAAATGGGAGAGTATTTGAAGCAATACAGGAGCTGCTGTAACCATTTGGTGAGATGAACAACTAGCGTTTCAAAAAAGCTCAGTCTGGCTGCTAGGCTGAATTTCAAGAGGTGTTGGCAGACAACAGCTATAAAGCCCAATTCATCCCTATGTACAAGAAAAAAATAATTCAAGGTAATCAGAAAAAGCTCACCTTCTGGAAGGTACTGGTAGTTCAGCCACAGAGCAGATGGAAGTAGTTAATGGAATGTAAGTACAAGAATTAAAAAGCATACTAAGTACAAAATTTTAGAATCAGGTGGTATTAAAGTGTTTTCTTTAAAATCAGGCACTTAGATGCCATAAGCTGCTAAATTAATTACAACTATTTTTTTATATTTGTGCATGTGTTTATGTGCTGAAGATATTTTGCACTGTGAACAGTAGTCAATGGAAAATGATGTTTGGTCTTTGCATTATGCTTTCATAAATTTTGGTTATCCCTTGCACCCCGTTTGGATAAAATGAGATCGTCTGTACCTCTCTAAGGAATGGTTCTCTCCTTGTCCTTGATGGCTCTCAGTGATTTGAAAAAGAGCAAGAGTTGTGGTGTTAGAAAAGCTCACCTGAGGTGCAATAACTTCAGATTTTTTTTCCATCTGCAAGATGTCCTGAGAAACAGTGTGGGCTTGTTCTCCTTGTGTTGCTGCTCAAACAGATTGGCTTCTGAAATTGCTCCCAGCCTCAATGGGCAGCTCTCTCCCCTCTTCTCTGCTTTCAGGATGTCTGCAGGAGAGTGCAGAAGCTTCCAAACTGTAACATAAGTACTGCTTCATAATTGCCATAGAGCTCTGGGCCAATGACCAGCAAGGGGAATGGAACCTACACTGGCTTATGCTGAAAACAGAGTGCCAAAAACAACCTTACCTTTACTTTTTAAATCTCTGTCTCACAGGATTTTCTACATCTAGGTCTCTCTAGGAGAATCCTGGAGAATATGCTTCCTCAGCTCCCAGCCATGTCAAAGCAGCTAGTTCTGCTAAGTATCTCTAGAAGCAAGGTCCCTGACAAATGCAAGTTTTTTTGGGATTGTGGTCCTCTTCCCAGCTCTGACACATCTTAACTCTGGAGCTGGCAGTGGCCTGCTCCCTTGAGCTAGTCCTGGTGTGGGGCCGGCTGGCAAGCCAAGATGCAGTGGTGTCACAGCAATTGCATGTAGTCTAAAGAGTAAATCTGGAATGGTGTTTTTGATTGGATAAGGAATACCATTCTCAGTCCTGAAACATGGTTTATATTATCATATTCTTTCTGTTAGGGCTGGGAGGAAGTTAGTATCTTGCACAGAACGGTGTATGCACAAGAGTGGTGCTGCACACTGCAGCCACAGGATTCCTGTGATTGATTGCACCTGTGTGGATGTAGATTCTTTACCTAAATATACCTAGGATGTGCAGCCATTTTAGAAAATTCTTTCTTGAATATTTGTGTATTAAATTTTGAATAATAAATCAAAAACTGTTCTGCCTTGTATTAATATATTTCAAAATTATATTTCAAAACTAGTGTATGTTGAAGAGGGTGATTCACTCTTCTTTTAAAAGGGAAGTTCACCCTCACAGCTACTGGAGGTTGCTGAATGTTAAGTGTTTGTTGTGACACTTGACCTTAATGTCTGTGTAGCTCTGTGAATACTGGAAGTCTGGTCCCAAATGGCCTCTGGGCACCTCGGAAGTTGTTTTGATTTTTGTTCTTTTCCCATTCCTCGATGAAACATATAAATATTCAATGGCTAGGGTAAATTTTTCAGATGCTATACCATGCTAACAAGTATTCAAGCCATGTGATGTAAGGAGAAGAAACATAATTCCTAAATGGAGGAATTTCTTAATCTTTTGGAAATGTTTTACAGGAGACGACTTATAGATTTTGGTTTTGTTATAACATTTTAATATTCTGGCTACTGATGCTTCCTCAGGAAAACTGGAGAATGCTGTAGCCAGGCCTGTCTCTGACTGACCCCATTGCACAGACAAGTAACAGAAAATCCAAAGCAGAAAGGCTGACAGGGAGTGGGAGAATTTCCCTCCAGATACCCAGCCTGGGGAGTGAGGAGACTGCAGCTCCATGGATGCAGGCATGGAATTGTCAGAGGATCTGGGGCTGCCACTTCCCTGTGCACTCTGAGGGACAGTCTTGGATCTGCCTTTGGCAGGGTGGATGGGATTGAAATCTACTTCAAACATACAACAAAAGATTAATTTAAAATAAACAGAGTAGATGGTAGAGCTGGAGGGAAAAATGACACCTCTCTGGGGGTGCTGGGATCAGGTTTCAGCCTCCTGTGCCCCAGCTCAGCTGGAGTTCTTATTCTCTGACAAATTTGCAATATAAATAAAGCTATGTGTTTTTAAAAAAGTGTGTACTATAGTGCCCAGCACTGTTTAAATTTTAAGAGCAGATTTACAGAGCATACTAAAATAGTTCTTCTTACCTCTTCTTCTGTGGTGTCTCTTAAATCTTCTTGAGAAATTTTTACACTGAAACACACCACATTAAAAAAATAATCCCAAATGCAATTGGAGTCAGTCCTGGGTTACAAGGTTGGAATGTTCAGCAAACTGGTTAAGTTATGCCAAATTCTTTCAAAGACAGTAGGATTTAGGCTCGAGTTTTTGAGCAAACTAGGTGAACTGTAAATACAGGTTTTGGTTGGTTGGTTTTTTTTTCTCCTCTCTGTGGAGGTTTATATGAGGTTGAATATGAGGAAAAGGCTCTTCACCCAGAGGGCACTGGAACAGGTTCCCCAGGAAAGTGGTAACTGCTTCAAGCCTGCTAGAGTTCAAGGTGAATTTGGACAAGGCTCTCAGGCACAGGAGTAGGACTTAATGATTTTTGTGGGTCTTTTCCAACTCAGACTATTCTGTGATTTTATGACCTGAAATTGGTTGCCTCCTGCTTCAGGTTGCAGAGGGATGGAAACAGAACTTGAATGAACACAAAGGCCATGCTGTGACTATTTCTGGTCTTTGAACCACTTCTCTTTTCATGTAGTTTTGTAGTAAGTGGACAGATTTATCAGGGCTTGTTCTGGAAAGTCAGTATTTATGATCTGAGAAGCTGCAGATGTGTTGGTCTGTGCTGCTACACCTCATCCATCAAATACATGAAAATGTTTGGCAAAATTGACTTCTCAGTGAAGATGAATCTATGTTTTTATCAGTAGTGCAAAGCTTATTATTATTATTATCCAGAAAGGAAAATTTGCACCAAATCAGAATCCTGTCACAAAGTTGTTTTGTGGTTTAGCATCTTGCAAGAGAGTATTTGGCCTGCTTGTTCCTATGTTTAGCTGCCAGTAT
This sequence comes from Haemorhous mexicanus, assembly GCF_027477595.1. Lineage (NCBI taxonomy): Eukaryota > Metazoa > Chordata > Aves > Passeriformes > Fringillidae > Haemorhous > Haemorhous mexicanus. The sequence goes on along the minus strand of NC_082344.1, from coordinate 20,464,974 downwards.
TTTGATATTTATTTAAGAGACAATACTATAAATAAAACATGCGGTTTCATTAATGTAGAGGGACAACTTAGTTGTCAACACAAAATGCTTTTGTGTCAACCCTACTTGTGGACTGGCCCACTGATTCCAGTAATAATTTGCCCAGAAACTCCAAAAATCTTACAGTCTTTTTTTTTTTTTGATCAATTGGAAATGACCTCTGTCTGGAAAACCACCACTTAGAGTTTTGCAGCATTACATCTGACTCCTGATCCCCATGGCAAAGTTCCCAGCAACTTAATATAAACAAGAAGCAGGCCAATTATGACAGGATATTTTTGAAAATGCTATAATACACTGAAATGGGAAAGAGGATTTTAGGTTGAAAACTACTAAGTATCGCATCTTCATTTCGCTGTAACAGCTATGTTTAAACATCCCCTTTCCCCCATTTCCCCACATGAATCTTCTAGTGGGTAAAAACATTGCAAGGACTTGAGTAACAGCATGTGGTCGGGAAGTCTGTTCCAGATTTCCAGATTGCATCCAAAAGCCTTATATGTAATAAGATATACCACAGCTCTGAGAGTATGTTCTTACGTGGAAAATCAAACAGTAACACTGGAAGCTAGTCTGTTGTTCTTTGTGTAGCTTATTGCATTATAGAACTCCACGAACGAAGAAACTCACACAGCCATGCCCTCTCTAAGATGTAAGATGTTCCTTACCTATAATTTATTATAAATTAAAAAAAATAAAGAGGACTCTCTGGTTGAGTTGCCTGTGAAATGTGTTGACCTTTAAATAAGAAAAGTTTCTAGGATTTCACTTTTGCTGGCTAGAAAATTTCTCTTGAATTGACTTAGAACAAGGTTTGCAAAGATCACGTCCTGTTTCAGCAATAAACAACACAATTTTAATAATGAAATCATCTATGGGGTATGTTTATATTCAGCAGAAGGGATGTGTGTATATAAATAGAAGGATGTATACTTGGTATTGTTTATTTATATATGTAATGATATGTTTAAAAACACTTTGTCCTTTTTGAGGTCAGAATTTATGCCTACTATAGATAAAATCCATCCACAGGGGTGACTGTTTTCAGAAACTTCAAACAAGCAGTGCAACATCACAACTCTTCCACTGCTGCTGTCCTCCATGTAGGCATCCTCTTAAGAAGCTCTTTTGCCTTTAATGAATACCTGGCAATTCAGTGCTCTACCCAGTGTAAGATTTATAGTGTTACATTTGTTCTTAGCAAAGGATTTTTTTTCCCCTAAAAGATGAACTTTTGCATACTTGTCATTATATAGGAAAACACATTTTAAAATGAACAAGTGTGGTATCATCTTTAAAAGCTTTTGTCGGGTATAAAAATGCACTTCAAAGACAGAGTGTAGCTGTTCTTTACCTTTTTTGCTTGTACCTAGAATTTGACAAGATTCTGGCATTGGAAGAATTTTACTTTGGGGGTATGGTGGTGGTGAAGAGGGTGATTGAATGTTTTCCTTCAATATTTCTGAATTTTAGGGGATGTGGGGGGGGGCTAATAAGGAAATACAGATATTTTTGTCCTGTCCTCTAGCTAACCAGCCACATATTTGACAGTGTTCTGCAGATTATGAAATCATATCAGTGTGTCCCATGAGGCTCAGCCAAAGATGAACTTTGTGTTCCTTTAATGGCAGGAAGCAGAAGAAAAAGGAAAAGGGCATTCATATACTAATGCTTCCCATTCTGAGCTGGCTCTATCTTTTTTTTCCCTCCCAGATGATTTAGTGGTGTAGCCACTTAATGGCCTCAAATAGCACTAAAATAAACAGCTGCTTTCAGTACTTTCTAGCTAATGCAGCCTATCAGCTCAACGAGTCATGGCAGAGCCATTAGATTCACTTCATTGCTGTGGAGTAACTGGGAGACTGCAGGCAAAGGTGTTTCCAGGAATGGCAGGCAGCTTAACATCAACCTGATGTCTCAAAAGTCCTGGATGCTTTTCAGTGCATTTGTTTTGGGAATCACAGGGAATAAAATCTGGGAGCATGACTAGCTTCTGAGAAGTGTTGGCAGTAAATTATGATACCACCCTGAGTTTGTACAGTACTCTTAGGATCTTGGTCATCTTGGGAAGCTGCTTTCTAGAGGGGCCAAGGGAAGAAGACACAGTGAAGAAACTCTGAAGAAGACAGTTTCAGCTGGGGAAGTGTCTGGGTGAATAAGGTCTAAGTTAAAGGGAAGTCTTAAAGATCTTCCTCTTTCTCGGTCTGCACTGCCTGGGAAACAAGACTGCACAACGCTTGGGAAAAAAAAGTGGTAAAGAAATCTCTAGCAGATGTATATGCTTTTGTTCTCAGAACTCATGAATGTTGGAGCCAACACTTAGTTGGTGAAATATGCATCCTGGAAGCATGCATTTGGACCTTGAAGTGACTGCTCTTGGATGCTAAATGAATAAAACATGCGGTTCAATACAGTGGTGGCTCTCTGCAGTCTCACAAACAGGGAGGCCGTGCTCTTGCTGACATCCAGCAGGAACTTGGGAGCATTGCAGCTCATGGAGCTGCCTTTTGACTGCCATCTATCAGCGTCCCCTGCTCCCAGGGCCGTCGCTTTGTCTTGGACCTTCCTCCTCTTGCTCTTAATTTCTGCTGGGAACATCAGTGTTGCCAAACTATCCCCGCTGGTGACTGGGATGCTCAGCTCTTCTCACATAGTGTGTGGGATTGCTGTGAATATCATTTAAATAGTTTTTGTGCTGTTGCTGAAACTTACTGTCAAGCAGCTACCCACTCATGCAGCCCTTGTGGATCTTCTTGTGCTCCTAATATTTCCTGGTTTTCCTGCTTTGGAGACTGTCCAGCTCCCTTTAGCTCACTTGTGTTGGTCAAACACTGCTGCC